>NW_027507686.1:40213461-40773461 GCF_037356315.1 Lithobates pipiens | reverse complement strand
AATAGTGACAAAAGATAATCAGATACGCTGTTACCTAAGCATTGTAAGAGTAAATAAATCGGTACAGACTCAAGATTGTCCCCTGGTTCCTACACGCATAGGGTAAGAAAGAGTCAAAACAATGGATGGGGGGGCCAGACAATAATAGGCCAACTAATGTCGATAGGGAAAAAACCCGTAGACATTCATTTTCATATCAACAATCCCTGCTCAGGGCAATAGCGAAGAGAAACAGTGTTGCTTGAGGTATTTTACTCAACATAGAAAAGAAAGTAAGGAAAAGAAGATATGGAGATAGGAAAAGAAAGGAGAGAGAAGGAGGGGATAGAGTCATAAAAAGAAAGGGAAGGATTGTGATAGAGTAAAGGAAAGGAGGGAGAGAAGAAAAAGTATGGTCGGCAGGCCCAGGGGAACCACGGACGCCGAATCACCGGTCATTTTAAGTTAAGGAGCCATAAGGCGCGTGTCGAAGTCCTTCGGTAGGAAAGGGTCCACCCAAGGTTGCCAAATTTTAGTAAACAATGGGATCCTGTCTAACGTTATTGCTTCTATTTTCGCATGTATCATCGCTTGTGTGATTCTGTGTTTGGTTTCAGCTATATGTAGGGTAGGCGTCCTCCAGGCTCTCGCTATCGTTTGTTTAGCTGCGGTTAGTATTTGGAGGGAAAGTCGAATTCGAGGTTTGGTGAAATTCTGCGGTAGCCAATTCAACAGTGCTACTTTTGGGTCTGGATTCACGGGGTGCTGTAATAGTGTGGTTAATATATGAAAGATTGAGGACCAAAAATTTACCACGATGGGACAGGTCCACCAGATGTGGAGATGGGTACCCCGGTCTTTGCAACCTCTAAAGCAGTCGGGCGAATAATTAGGCACATACTTGGCGATTCTGGAGGGGACTAGGTACCAACGCATCAGGACCTTATAGTTTGCTTCAGAGGCCACCACATTTTGTGAGGAGTTCTTAGTATTAGTCCATATAATAGACCATGATTCTGTGTCGAGAGTAAGCGCCAAATCAGTGGCCCACGCAGTGGCATAACTCGGAAGGTCCTCAGATGCGGTGGAGAGGCAAGAGTAAAGGTACGAAATAGTGCCTGGGGCATGTGGATCAGAGTAACATATAGATTCAAATTGGGACATAGATCTAAGATTGGGGCCAGTTTTGATATGGGTTTGGAAAAAGTGAGCTATCTGTAAGTAACGAAAGCATTCTTTGTGAGGCAGCTGAGCTTGTGCTTGAAGGTCAGGGAATGGAATGAAAGAGGCTCCCCGGGATAAATCACACACTCGGGTAAGGCGTGCATGGGACCAGGCCGAAAAGGTGCCCGGTTCCATGCAGGCTGGCATAAAGTTTGGGTGACCTAAGAATGATAGTAAGGGGAGATGTGGAGACAAAAATGTAAAAGGAATACATATCTTGTGCTTAATTCACTTTTTTGAATAAAAAAAATAAGACAACAGTAAAGTTAACTCATTTTTTATATTGTGAAAGATAATGTTACGCCGAGTAAATTGATACCCAACATGTCACGCTTCAAAATTGCGCCCACCCGTGGAATGGCGTCAAACTTTTAGCCTTAAAAATCTCCATAGGCGATGTTTAAAACATTCTGCAGGTTACATGTTTTAAGTTACAGAAGAGGTCTAGGGCTAGAATTATTTCTCTTGCTCTAACAATCGCGGCGATAGCTCACATGTGTGGTTTTCATATACTGGCGCTACTCAGGTATGCATTCTCTTCTGTGTGCAAGCTCATTGGGACGGGGTGCTATAAAAAAAAATGTTAATCTTTTTTATTTTTTATGTTATTTATTTTTATTTTTAAACTTAAAAAAAAAAAAAAAAGAATTTGGGTCACTTTTATTCCTATTACAAGGAATGTAAACATCCCTTGTCATAGAAAAACACATGCCAGGTCCTCTTAAATATGATATCTGGGGTCAAAAAGACCTCAGATCTCATATTTGAACTTAAATGCAATAAAAAATAAATAAATAAATTGTCATTTGAAAAAATGACATTGAAAAAATGTGCCTTTAAGACGTATGGGTGGAAGTGACATCTTGGCCTCACTCGTCTCCATACCAAGGAAGTGATAGGACCTGATTGGCTCCGGTAAGCGGCAGAGGGTGCGGGAGAGCAGCAGGGGGGGAGGTGGCACCTCTCCTGATGCCAATAACGGCGATCACGCGGTGAATCCGCAGCAGAGACCACCATTATCGTTTATCAAACCGCTGCCTGAAGAGATGGATACCTTGGTTGTGCCAGCAGCTGGTGCCGTTACTGAGATACCCCTCTTCAAAAAGGACGTACATCATCGTGCTGCGGTCTTTAAGTGGTTAACAAGTTGTTTCTCACACATGGCATAGGTAAATTTGCAATTATACCCCCAAAATATATTCGGTTACTCCTCCTAAGTATGGCGATACCACATGTGTGAGATGTTTCCACAGCCTGGCCACATACAGAGGCGCAACATGCAGGGAGCACCGTCAGGTGTTCTACAGACATAATCAGATTTTTGAAGGCCTTTAATCACCAGGGGGATAGAAACACCCACAAAATTACCCCTTTTGGAAAGAAAACACACACAATGTATATACTATGAGGCACAATGAATCTTTTGAACATGTCATTTTTTTTCCCCACAAGTTTTTGGAAAATGTGGAAGGAAAATTAAAACTTTTTTTTTTTTTTTTTTTTTTTTTTTTACACAATGTTGTCAAATTTATAAGATATTTCTAACACATAGCATGTACATAGCAAAATTACACCCCAAAATACATTTTGCTACTCCTCCTGAGTATGGCGATGTGAGACTTTTCCATAGCCTGGCCACATACAGAGGCCCAACATTGAAGTAGCACCTTCAGCCATACATTACACATACTATTTCCCGACTACCTGTCACATTTTGAAGGCTCCTGAGATTCTTTGTTAGGATTCTGTCCTCCTCAGTTTCCATTTCTGAGTGACTGCTTTTGACTGGCTCATACTCGCTATCTGAATATGACGGAGAGAGTTCCTGTTACTCTTGTTCGACATACTCTGGAGTATATGGAAAGCCTCCTCATTGCTGAATAGATGTTGATCACTGGGATAGATTTGGCAGATGATCACGGACAGATGTGTGCAGATGTGCACTGGGCCAGATGTGTGCAGATGGTCATGGACAGATGATCACGGGCAAATTTGTGCAGATGAACACGGACAGATATAGCAGATGATCACAGACAGATGTGTGCCAGATGGTCACGGACAGAATGTGTGCAGATGATCACAGACAGATGTGTGCCAGATGGTCACGGACAGAATGTGTGCAGATGATCACAGAGATATGCTCCAGATGTGTATAGATGATCATGGACAGATGTGGCAGACGATCATGGAGAGATATGTTCAGATGATCACGGACAGATGTGGCAGATGATCACAGACAGATGTGCACAGGTTAACAAGGACAGGTGTGGCAAATGATCACGGACAGATATGTTCAGATGATCACGGACAGATGTGGCAGATGGTCATGGACATGTGTACACAGATGTTCACTGGGACAGATCATTGTACTGGGACATATATGGGGCAGGTGTTTTTATACTATGTGGGGACACTGCGACAGGACACAAAAAGCTGTAAAAAACAGCTCATATGCACTGAGCCAGGCCTTCTCATCCAACTTCAGTGCCTGACCTCAAAAATGCTCTTCTGGAAGAATGGTCAAAAATTTCTATAGACACGCTCCTAAATCTTGTGGACAGCCTTCCCAGAAGAGTTGAAGCTGTTATAGCTGCAAAGGGTGGGCCAAATCAATATTGAACCCTACAGACGAAGACTGGAATGCCATTAAATTTCATGTGTGTGTAAAGGCAGGTGTCCCAATACTTTTGACAACATTGTTTTCCTACCTGTGCACTTTTCTGTTTGGTGCTTCACTAGTGGAGCCCCTAGGGTCTTCCCAGCAATGCTCACTCATCACCTCTCCTGGTTGAAACCAGTAGTCCTCCCTGGAGACTCTAATGCCATGTATACACGATCAGAAATTTGGCCAGCAAAAGACTGATGAGAGCTTTTGGTCGTAAAATGGGATTCTGTATATGCTCCATCGGACTTTTGCTGGCGAATTTCGGCCAACAACAGATTGAGAGCCTGTTCTCAATTTTTTGGTTGGAAAAAGTTCCTATCCGAAAGTTTGTTCGTGTATGCAATTCCGACATGCAAAAACTCGCATGCTCAGATTCAACTACAAGATGGAAGCTATTGACTACTGGCTATGGAACTTCCTTTTTCCAGTCCCGTTGTATGTGTTGCACGTCACCGCGTTCTTGGCGGTCGGAATTTGGTGTGACCGTGTGTAGACAAGATAGCTTGAGCGAAATTCCATCGGAATTCCGTCTGGAAAATCATCAGTGCTTTTTCCGACCAAAATTCTGATCATGTGCATTAGAAGTATTCTCCCCTGCTGTCTGCTTGCTTTCTCATGTGGCTCACCTACCAGAATCTCGTCACTCTGCCTGGATGCACCTGAGCCAGTGGCAGCTGGTGTTCAAAATTTTTGGGGGTGCGGAAACAAACTGAAAAATACTGAAATCCCCCCCATCCATTGCGGTCTCACTGTGCCCATCACATGCAGCCACTGTGCCCATCAATTGCAGCCATTGTGCCCATCAAACGCAGTCACTCTGCCCATCATATGCAGCCACTCTGCCCATCATATGCAGCCACTCTGCCCATCAAATGCAGGCACTTGTGCCTATCAAATGCAGCCACTTGTGCCCAGTATATGCAGCCACTTGTATCCGGTATATACAGCCACTTGTGCCCAGTATGTGCAGCCACTGTGACTACCGACCCCCCACTCGCGAAGCTCGTGGCTCTGGCAGCTCCCCCCTGCATGTGGCTCTGACAGCACCCCCGAACCCCCCACATGTGTGGCTCAGACATGACACCCCCAACCCCCCCGCGTGTGCGGCTCTGATAGAAGGGACTTACCGACCTCCGCTCTAGTGTGTCTCCTGGCTTTGGCCAATCAGGAAACAGGTCTGATGCCCTGCCTCCTGATTGGCGGGGAGGAAGATTAGTGTGAAAATAGCGAAAATGTATTCACTATCGTCAGAAAATTGGGTGGGATCAGCGTGCACTCTGCGCCCTGAGCCCACCCTATTTTGAAGCCTATTAGAGCCTCTGGCTCTAATCAGGTGCTTCAGAAAGTACCACCGCCTCCCACCCCTGCCATAGGAATCCATGCGTTCGGCGTCCTGAGAGGGGCCGGGCACATGGATGGGGGGGCAGCGCCCATGCGCCCACAGTGCACGGGCCGACACTGACCTGAGCCCCAGCTCAGGGTTAACCCCCCCCCAGACATTGGGAGCTCCCCATGGGCCTTGACAGCCTCCACACTCATACTCCAGTTCTTCAACCCATCAACTCCTCCCCAGCTGGGCTGAGCCCAGGTATTTAAGGAAGCCTGCTCCCTGTCAATCCTATTTGGGGATTGGTCAAGGCTCCTTAAGATACCCCAGGCAGCCCCACCTCTCTTCTCGTTCTCTCCTTCTAGCACTTTCTAGAAGAAAGAGGGAGGTGACAGTGAAGTGATGTGGCCTGTGTCACCAACTGCTACCCTAAAAACAAACATGTCTAGCAACTAGCAAGGCCTACCTGAACTTATCTTGCCCATGTGCTCACAGTGCATGGGCCCCCACTGACCTGAGCCCCAGCCCAGGGTTACCCCCCCAGACTGGGGAGCTCCTCGTAGTCCTTGACAGCCTCCAGACTCTCTCACTCCAGTTCTTCAACCCATCAACTCCTCCCCAGCTGGGCTGACCCCAGGTATTTAAGGAGGCCTGTCCCCTGTCAATCCAAGTTGGCAATTGGTCAAGGCTCCTTAAGGGAGGTGACAGTAAAGTGATGTGGCCTGTGTCACCAACTGCTTCCCTGAGACACTCCCAGCCCAAAATAAAAACAAACAGGCCTGCCTCAACTTATCTACCCCCCCCCCCCCCCAACAAAAATCCTCACTTTAGCAACTACCTAACTAGAGGGTGCTACAAAAGATATGACTTATAATCAGATAAAGTTTCGGCTCTGATAGCTATGTTTATTTGGTTTGTTTTCTGTTTTATTTTAGCAGTCTATTGCATAAAATTGGAGATTATTTTTAACATTTTTTCAAAATCGAAATTACTACCTTGTGAATTTCTATTTCCCAGCTCTGTCAGACATATTTTTAAATATGAAGAGTTAAAAATGACTAAAAGTGATGTTTTTTTTTTCATCTTCGCGTAGCTGTAATGGCCCCCCCACCATTTATTGCCCCAGCAGGAGAGGAAGGAAGTTGTGCAGGTTTCAAACAGCTGTGAAAGGTGTTCTCACCGAGGCTAAAATCATCTCCAATGGAATATTTTGCGTTTAAGTATTCTCCTTCAGAGTGAAAGATGAACACTGCTGGGTTCACGACTCACAAATAACATTTTTCAGAAATAATGTTATTTCCTTCAAAGTCGGCACACACAAAGGCAAAAAGACCTCTGACTTCTATGTGTGAGGTGTTGTAAACATATTTGGCAAAATACATTTTTGTTACTATCCATCAAATTAGACCATTAGCAGATTTTAGTAAAATCCCAGTGACTTGCTAATCCAAAAAACTTCTTGATTATATCTGTGGTGGAAAAGTGAGCATGACTACATATTGCTGAATTTTTGGGCATGTTGTAAAGGGACTTGTCTAAATAGAGTATGAACTCCCATTCACTGGTGGTCAGCAGCAATAAGTTACTGGTTGCCAAGGTCAGTAAAGAATATCCCCCTTCCAGGCAGTAACCCAAGCAGTTTGTTGGCAGGTGCAGTCTACTTTTTTCCCCTGCAGGTGGTGCTCTTTTGCAGCAGCATTGCAGTCAGAGAGAAATTCAAGAAGAGCATTGTTCCTCTATGGTTTCCTGGATGACTGGGGAAGCTAACCCATTGGATGCTTCCGCCCCATGTGACTGTGGCCATCATCTTGGGCCAGGCAGAGCTTTTTTAAGACCCTGGCTCCCAGGTTTGGCATGCATTTTGCGAGTGGGTAGTACCCTACCATGGCAGGGACAGAACTAGCAGCAGGGTAAGGCTCCTGCTGAGGAGGGAAATCATAGGGCTTGCAACTTCTCTGGACATATTCCTGTTTGGGCAAAGGATAGCAAGGCCACATTCTGCCACTTTCAATAGGAGCTGTCAGTTTGGCTGAACACTGCTCTATACACATTGAGGAACTGTGAGGGTTCCTGGCTGGGCTGCCTTCCCACTGGTTTATTTTTTGAACTGTCTCTGCATTAATTCAATACATGTTCTTTCATCACATTTAGCCCTTGTACACACGGTCGGAGATTCGGAGGAATGTGTCCGATCGGAGCGTTTTGTCGGATATTCCGACTGTGTGTGGTCTGCATCGGACTGTTTCCGTCGGAATATCCGTCGGACCAAATTTTCCAACTTGCTGGAAATATTTTCCGACAAAATGCTCCGATCGGACATACTCTGATCATGTGTAGAGAATTCCGATCGGACAAAGTGCAACGCATGCTCAGATCAAATTCCTACATCAAAGCTATTGGCTACTAGCCTGAACATAGTCCCGTTGTAACGAAATAACGTCATCATGTTCTGAGCGATCGGATTTTCCGACAACTTCGTCAGACCGTGTGTATGCAACAGTTTCGGACAAGATCCGTCGGATTTGGTTGTCGGAATCTCCGACCGTGTGTACAAGGGCTAAGACTGTGTGTGTTTTTGCCACCGCACCACGCTGCACCCCACCTACATGTTATATAAACTGGAGTTATATATCTGGAGACCTCTCTTACAAAAAATATATTGATAAGATAGAATGAGTCAGTTATGGGGAATAAAAATTGTTAAAGATTTGAGGGATAAAATATATCAGAAAAAAACTTTTTATTAAGCTTACTATTATGTACAGTCTGAAGGCAAGAAGGGAAAGAGGAGCAATGAACCTCTAAATCAATGTTCCTCAATCCTTTTTTCATTTTTTCCAATCATGATGCACAATTTTCCCCATCATATCCGTGGGATGTGTTTTTTGAGGCTGCTCAGCTCAAGGCACCCACCTTCACATGTGGTGGCACTGTCCTATCGCACAAGAGTTCTGGAAGAACATTTCCGTAATGGCCTCTAAGGCCCTAGAAACCAACGTCCACCCTGATCCTCCAATGGCTTTTTAAACCTAAAGCCAGCTGAGCTGACCCGTACCCAGTTCCAATTACTCTTGCAACTTACCACAGCGGCCAAACAAACTATAGCCAAGGCGTGGAAATCTCAAACTTTGGTTGTGGCTGCAGCTAAACATAGGATGAATAGGGCCCGTATCTACACTAAAATGACAGCCATTGAAAAAAACAGGATACCGAAATTTTAAAACAATAGGGCAACCTTGGGTTAGACACTACTTACCCCCTGACTTCAACAAGTCCTTATTAATGCCTTGGTAATTTTACTTATCTTTTACTCCCCTGCATCATCCCCTGAACTAGACCCGTCCTGGGAAACATCTCCCCTCTTGAACCTGTTCTTGCTCTTTCCTCTATATGACCTTTTGGAGGTAAGCGCTCTATAGTAATCATTCTCTGACTGCTCATACTCCCTCCTTTCACCCCACTTTTGAGGCACTGTCTTTTTTCGAGTTATAATTTGGTAACAGGTTTAATAATCATCTACTATGCCAGCGATTGTAGACTGCTTATATACTGTTGTTTGCCATATGCATCTGAAACCAATCATACCCATATCCTACATATGTAGACCCTTGTTTCCACTCATCCACAGTAAGGATGAGCTTGTTTGTGCGTTTGTTACCATATGTAAACAATTTCTGACTTTTTTTTCTGTATTCATGTATCTTCTAGACTTTAACTCAATAAAACATTTTGACAAGGAGAAAATGATGCACAATTTCGAGGCACCCCTAATAGTTTTACATACTGCAGCGGCATCCACGCACGTAGGATACCCAAATTAGAGATGTTTATTTCTTGCTAAGCAAGTACGCTTTTGCACACTGACTAGTATCTATTATTCCAGTATTTCTTCTTCCTCGTTTTCTCTCCACTATGCTGCTAATATGACACCAGTGCTGACATAGAGCCGTGAGTGGTCAAACAAGGATGCTGTGACAAATGTCCTCCTTTTCATTCAATGGCGTCAGCAGTTGTTAGGACGCTGGCAGCTGGCCCACATGGTACCCAAGGTTGTAATGTTATTGCACAATGAAAACTTATGGCTTTGTGTAACAAAAGGGCAGGCTTGATCCAACCACTGGCTTATTCACAATTTTTGGGCAATTTGGAGCAATTTTTTGGCATTTTGTCAAGGCACCCCTGAACGGGTTGTTCAGGCAAAGGCTGCTCTAAATACATGAAGGGTGTGAATGAGGTCCAGGAGGGCAGTGCTTTCAGTATGAAACTAAGATGATGAACATGGGGACATGAAATCATACTATCAGAACAAAACACATGTTAGAAAGTAATATTTTAACCAATATAACAGTTGATGCTTGGAATAGACTAAGGTAGTGACACTCAACAATAAGTGCCTTCAAACATGCTTAGGACAAGCACAGATCTACTGTATATTCAAGCAAAAAAATCACAAACAAGCAAAGCATAATATAAATAAAAAAAGAAAAATGGTGTACACTTGATGGACCAACTGGTCTTTGTTCTGCTGTCACTCTTTTGTGTTTCTATGTTTCTTCTAAACCCAACATTTCATACAATCTAAAACTATACAGTACAACTACAATGTATACCATAAATTATACATCTATCCATGTATTCCTAGAAAATCAATACATATAGCCAAACATTTCACTTAGTAAATCTTGTGATCCTGACAGCCATTGCTTCTTCCTCTGGGAGGTGATAAAGCTGCAGGCCTTGGAATAAATTCACTATGGCATTGACATGATCAGCAATTGCACTGGGCTGCATTGCTACATACACTGAGAGAGATGGTTAGTACCAGTTATGTGATCCAAGATAGCACCCCGCTTCTGGAGTAAATCATGCGGGGAGTTGCCATGAATCCCATCTGCACAAATTGTGGGCATTCATGATGATGCCTCATGGGCAGAAAGGAGGACCTCTTAACCTAAAAATTACATTTGCCTTTCCAGGGTAGGAAATGGGGGGCTGAATATGTTAAAAAAAAAATCTGTGCACAGAAAAATTAATATTTGTTGGGAGATCTACTTTAAAAACTGGATTGCATTATTAGCAATGCTGAAATGTGTTGTAGGACCAGACACATAAATAGTAAACACTATGAACATGTTTTAAAGACACAACAATAGTACATTACAGCAGCAATTCAATAAATGATCGTGCTTTTTCATAGAAATGCGGACATCAAATATTACTTCTATGTATCTCAATGCCACATTTCATATCATAATATACCAGTAATAATATACAAGCTCGCATATCACTGTCATTGGATAGATTTAGAAGCAATCTTTGTTCCATTGGGCAGGCTCTATCTTCCCAGATGAAGTCCTAGTTACTTTGTGCTTTTTAGGCTGCCTAATGCCACGTACACACGACCGGTCTTTCCGGCAAACCAGGTCCAACTGTCTTCCCGACGGACTTTCGGCGGAGTTCCAACGGACCTTCCGAATGAATGGACTTGCGCACACACGAACGGACTAAATCTGTTTAAAAGTTTTGAACTTGATGACGTACGATGGGACTAAAAAAGGAAGTTCAATAGCCAGTAGCCAATAGCTGCCCTTGCATCGTATTTGGTCCGGACCAGCATACAGACAAACAGTTTTCCCGATAGGAATTGTGCCTGTCAGGCAGATTTGAAACATATTCTATTTCTAAGTCCATGGGATTTTTTAACTGAAAAACAATCGAATAAGCCCACACATGATCGGATTGTTCCGACAGACTAATTCCGTCGGATCTAGTCTGCTGGGAAGTCCGATTGTCTGTATGCGGAATTAGAGATGAGAGAACTGTTCGAGTCACTGGAGGTTTGGTGAACCCAGCGGGAAGTCCATAAATACCAAACATAGCTTGGGTCCCCATTGAAGTCTATGGGAGATGAATCTTGCTGTTTAATTCCTGGCCCTTTTCAAAGTTAATTTGCTCTGAATGCTGGGGCCCCGCTCTCCTCCTCATCATGACATCACTGGTTGCTGGGAGCCAGGCGGGCCGCAGCTAGCAACCAGTTTGGGCAGTGAGCCAGGCAGCGGCCGGTAGCAAATAATAGTGAGTCTCGGCCAGGAGTACAGTACATTAGGGCAGTGACAGCTGCAATGCGCCGGCATTTTTTTTTAGGGGGAATTAGATCGGCCCAGGAGGCAGTTCATGGACACTGTATTTTCCCAGAAGGAAGGTGCCCGGGTCCCGGGACAGATCTCCCAAAGGCAGAACTTTCCTGGGCAATCCGGGACGGTTAGGAGGTATGTCTTTGCCCATACAGGATGCACAGGTGTTGCATGCATCCATCCTTTGCAAGAACGTATGCTTAGATGCGCCATGTGAAAGAGGCCTAAATCAGCTAAATACATCCTAGATGCTTCAAAGTAAATCGGTGTGCAAAGTCTTCTAGTTTGTTTTCCCTGCCAGCATGCAGTATGGAAGAAACTTGGTCTCTCTGGGTGAAAGCAGTGAAGGGAGACAAAAAGTATGGACAGACTTATGTAAAAAATATACAAAAAAAAAAAACATATAATTATTTCTAGTATACACTGTACATGGAATAACTGTCTAAACATACACAAAAAAAAATACCCCTGTAAAAGCTGATGTATACATTTGGACTTTGAAAATAAAATAAAACACACCCTTAACTTCTTTCTGACTGCATAACAAATACATACATGCTGCCAATAGGGGTGCAGGGCTTTAACATCCAGCCACCGCACATATGCATCCATGGTGGCTTTGTGTGCTGAAAGCACGCACACTACTTGTTTCCAGCGCACTAAGCCCTTGTACACACGGTCGGAAATTCCAGCCACAAAATCCGTCTGATTTTTTCCGACGGATTTTGCTGGAACTAGTGTTGCATGCACACGGTCGGACAAAGTTGTCGGAAAATCCGATCATTCGGAACGTGATGACGTTCGTTCGTTACGACGTGACTACGTTCAGGCTAGTAGCCAATAGCTTTGGTCTCGTAATTTGATCTGAGCGAATGCGTGGCACTTTGTCCGATCGGAATTTTGTACAAACGATCGGACAAAGTCCGATCGGATCATGTTGTTGGAAAATTGTATATCCAGCTCTCAAATTTTGTTGGTCGGACATTCTGACGGAAAAAGTCTGATGGAGCCCACACGCGGTCAGATTATCCGACAACACGGTCCGATCGGACATTTTCCGTCGGAATTTCTGACCGTGTGTACAAGGGCTAACAGAGCTGTTTCACCTTCAATTTGGGAACTAAAGGAAGAATCCCCATCCTACGACTGCTGTGAGAACCAATCACAGCTTTCCCATGATAAAGGAGCTGAAGGGGTTAACATGTTTGTTGAAGGCCACCAGAAAGCCCAGGAGCTCTTAATACAGAAACAGCTCCTAGCAGACTGACCAATAAAAGATAAAATAGTTGGAAAAACATCACGGGACAGCACTAGTGCATGTAGACAGGAAATGGCTGCAAAGATTTTTTATATAATATATTATATAATATAATAATATATTATATAATATATTTTAAAAAAATGGCAACTGCTAATGATACAGGGTGTTTTAGCAACTAATGCTATTTTATAGGGGTTTACATCTATTTTCATGGTTTTTAACACACCAAGGTGGTATTGCCTCTTTAATGAATCAGAGCCAATGACCTCCCATGTAGCTTTGTCAGAAAGTAATTATCAAACCATCTGGTTTCCCTGTGCAGTCACTGTCACACTGCTGGCAAATCCTTTTTCAGTCCCCATCATACCATACACCCAGATACATACATGTTCATTTCCTCATTTACTCTCAGCATAGCTGCCATGTGTTTCGAAATTCATCGGCGTTCTATCTTGGTGCCCATTAGACATGTGCAGAACGGAAACATGTGTTTAGATTTCGATAGATTTGTTATGTTACTAATTTATTTTCTTTATGAAACTTGTTTAGTTTGGTTTCAGAATTAGTTTAGTTATGTTTTGGTTAAAATTTGTTTTGTCTTTGTTAAAATTTGTTTTGATTATTAATTTTCTAATGAATTCTAACTTTTTAGAACAATTCTGATCAGTTTATTCTGTGTGAAGAATAACTGGTCGGCCGTCCGCGTCCTTAACAACCAATGAGTCCACATCTGTCAGCTGGCTTCCCCAGTGACAGATGTATGTACAGAAAAGGATACGGCATTGCTCGGCAATAGAAACATTTTTTAAACATGGCGTGGAGTCCCCCTCCCCAGTCCATTCCAGGCCCTTCAGCCAGCATTTAAAAAAATCGGCGTGGGGTCCCCCCAAAAAGCCATACTAGACCCTTATCTGAGCAGGCAGCTGGCAGGTCAGGAAATGATGGATGAGCGAGCTCCCCCCCAAACCCTACCAGGCCACATGCCCTCAAAATGGGGTGGTGGGTGCTTTGGTGCAGGAGCCGCTCTGCACCCCTCCTGCCCCAAAGTACCTTGTCCCCATGTTGATGGGGACAAGGGCCTCATCCCTACAATCGTGGCCTATAGTTGTGGGGGACTTTGGGTGGAGGGCTTATTGGAATCTGGACACCCCCTTTGCCTTTAACAAGGGGGATCCCAGATCCCGCCCCCTATGTGAATGAGTATCGGGTCCCTCTGACCCGAAAATTAAAAAAAATATGTAAAATGCTCCGCCTCCTGGGATGGCCTCCTGTTGAATGCCTGCTTTGCACTTTGACATTATTTAGGCAAGGAGTGAGCCACCTGGCTATGTCACCCAGTGGCCCCACCCCTTCTGATGTCACAAGCCCAGCATGCGCCAGTCTGTGATGTCAGAAGGGGCGGTGGGGGACGTAACCAGGTGGCCCTGCCCCTTACCTATATATAGTTACATAGTTAGTCAGGTTTTAAAAAGACACAAGTCCATCTAGTTCAACCAAAAAAAATAATAATAATACGATCCCATATACACAATCTTCCACCCACAGTTGATCTGGAGGAAGGCAAAAAAAAACAGCAAAGCATGCTCCAATTTGCTACTACAGGGGAAAAATTTCTTCCTGATCCCCTGAGAGGGAATCAACTTTACCCAGAAATGTTAGTATCCAGTTATATTACATTATATTTACATTTAGGAAAGAATAATTTTTTAAAGCAATCTACTGCGCTTGCCAGAACCACCTCTGGAGGCAGTCTAGTCCACATTTTCACAGCTCTTACTGTGAAGAAACCTTTCTGTATTTGGAGATGAACTCTTTTTTCCTCTAGACCTAAAGAGTGCCTGCTTGTCCTCTGTGGAGACCTTAAAGTGAATAATTCAACACCAAGTTCACTATATGGACCCCATATATATATTTACGTTGATCATATCCCCCTTAATCTCCTCTTTTCAAGAGAAAATAAATTAAGTTTCTCTAATCTTTCCTCATAGCTGAGCTCATCCATGCCTCTTATCAGCTTATTTGGACTTTACTGGTACAAACAGAACAGACATGTCAGTGAATAAAAAAATGTATACAAAGTTTATTATAGCTAAAATCATATATTTAAAAGAAAGGTCAAAAATCTGAGCCCAACATTTGATGAAGGACCAACAGAAAACCATATATACTACTCAATTGCTGTGTAAACCTTTAAAAGAATTATCCATGAAATCAAAGGTCAACACGTTTCACTTTAACTGCTTCCTCAGGACCCAGCGCTCTTGGACGCAGGGGTGAGTAGTCTAGATACTGCCTTCGGGATTCAAGAAATATCAGAAGACCAGTGGTATCCAGGGCCGAAATACTTTAATCTTTCCAAAAAATTGCAGCCTCCACTGATTTGACCCAATAGAAAAGTGTATGAGCTGATCTAGTCTTAAGGGTTCATCTGCACAAATGAATCCTTTTCATATAAAACCATTTGAGGTACACTGAAAATCACATAGCCTCTACCAGGGAATACAAGGTATTCCAAACATACTATCAGTACATTCCATAGGGATATACATTATCTGGCATCCAGGAGGGCCCTGTGAGGGGTGAAACCAGCTTTATCACTTAACCATCTGTACCTACTAATAATCTTGACCTGATCGTATGTACCCATAGAGAGTTTCAAAGGCACTTGGGCCAGAGCACCGGTTTCCAGTCTCCCAGGTAATTTGAAGTAGAACGTGTTTTCTTTACTGGACCTTGTTTGAATGGAACCTGCTTTAACCACTTGAAGACCAAGCCCTTTCTGGCACCTGATGTTTAAAAGTTTAAATCAGTATTTTTTGCTATAAAATTACTTATAACCCCCAAACATTATATATATATATATATATATATATATATATATATATATATATATATATATGTATGTATATATATATATATATATGTATATATGTATATATATATATATATATATATATACACACAAACACTCACATACACTCACATACAGAAAGGCCCCAAATCTTTCCTTTACCTTTAAGCAAAGGATCAAAAGAAAAAAAAATGTTTTTATCTTTTTGCTTAAAACAAAAAATTGTGTGCAGGGAGTGACAGGACAGGGAGTGACGTCATGGCTTTGCTCTGGTCTGCCAAGGCCATAGAGGTGATCAAAGATGGTCTAGTCTTTGATCGCCTCTGTGACCAGCGCACCTAAGAAACACCGGCGAGCGGCGGGAAGGATGGGCATCCCCTTCTGAAAGGGTTCCAGCATCTTATGAGTCGCTCAAAGCACTTTCATGAGAAATCCAGCCACCAGCTGATAGCTTCAGCCATAATCCCGGTAAACCACAATGTATAAATAAGATATTTATGTAGCAACTTGGGTTGAGGGGGTTTAGAGTGAGTGCAGAAATTGTTGTATTTCTTTTTGGAACAGAACCTACATCTATGTTATATGTGTTGAAACAAACTTGTTCTTTTAAAACAACAAACATCAAAAAAAAACAAAAGAAAACAAATCAAGTGGAAAGTCAGATTAAAGGTCTTAAAATTGCCTCTGTCAGACAGAATTGCTCACAGAACATGTTTAGTAATGAAAAATGCAGAACAGTTAGCTACACGGGCAACAATTAAAACAATATATTAGAAACACAGAATTATGAAATTGGTCTAATATGCAAAAGCTCACAGCATGTGAGCAACGTATTACTGGAGATTATGTTCCCGAGACATCAATTAACATAAGTGCATCGACTTTCCAGGTATTTGCAGAGAAGCAGATACAACAGTGTGCTGTCAGCACAGAGACAATTAGTGCAGGCAACATACATCTGAAAAATGCTAGCGGTATAATAAAGAAAGCTGCTCCAGAAAACATTACACAGAGCCCTGCGAGATGATAATGGGGAGTGCTGAATACATTCATCTTTCCAGGCATGCTGTAAAATGGATTTGCAAAAGTAGCGCTGCACAATATACTATTACATGGTACTCAACATAAATAATATAATACGCAAAGTGCTGCATCTGGGCACATACATTTCTTTGCTCGTTATGGCCTTTGTGTTGCTTATGATTTTTATGAAATCTGCATGGGCTTCGAAGATGTATGCTGAAACTACTGCTAGTGGTACGAATAGATATGATTAAGTGCCTCCCTTGAGATGTTCACAGTATGTACTAGCATTGAAACAGAAGTCAAGTAGACAGCTGTGTCAGCTCACCCTAAAATCCAGGGACTCACTCTATTTCTTACACCTCTCGCCTTGCATGATGGACAAATCTTCCTTGATTCCTCTCATTAAAAAGAGTCCTGAGTTCCTATGTTTGGAATTTCGCTGCAACATATGCCACATCCTTATCACCTTGTAAACCGTTCAGGTTGACATCTCTGAGTAGATTGTCATGTTTTGAGCAAAGCTCCATGATTCAGATTTCTGCAAAGCCAACATAAGCTGCAGCCTAGAGCCTCAAAGGCCATGCATGGCCACCCGCTCGATTGCTGACTGTCAGTAAAACATACCTCTATATAATGAAATTTTTCCGACTGTCACCTTACCTGCCAGTGAATTCTGATTGGGACCTAATAGTGGATGTGCCTGTACAATCTGTGCATTACATTTATTTGTAATGCAACCATTCTCCGCCAGGATTTGGTGGAACCACAGGGTTCCTCCAGAGTAGCCTCACTTGAGATGTTCATAGTACTGAATTTAAAACAGGAGTCAAGTAGGCAGCTATGTCAACTAGTCCTAAAATCTACAGACTTGCTCACCTGTTTACACTTCCCACCTAAAATGATGGACATATCTTCCTTGATCCCTCTCATTCACCAGTCCCTATGTTTGGGATTTCACTGCAGTATATGATTAGTCCATTCGGAAACTGCTCCTTACATTGGTGGTGGTAAGTCTTGATGGTGGTAAGTTTGGGATTTCATTGGAGTGTATGATTAGTCCATTGGGGAAACTGCTCCTTACATTGGTGGTGGTAAGTCTTGATGGTGGTAAGTTTGGGATTTCATTTTTGTGTATGATTAGTCCATTGGAGAAACTGCTCCTTACATTGGTGGTGGTAAGTCTTGATGGTGGTAAGTTTGGGATTTCATTTTTGTGTATGATTAGTCCATTGGGGAAACTGCTCCTTACATTGGTGGTGGTAAGTCTAGGAGAATGATGGGGGGTGAAAGTGAGAGGTGACCATTACAGTGTGCTGCTGTGTTGAAGAGCTGCTGCTGTTGTGTTCACTGTAGTGTCGGAGAGAGAGACTTTGCTGCCACATCTACAAAGAGGTTACTGCTGTGAGAGATCACCACTGCCAGGTCCTGAGCCCTGCTGACATCAACAGTTCTTTGAGAGATCATTATTTCCGGGTTCTGAGTTGCCGCTGATGTCACCGGTCCAGGGCACTAGAGGGTGGGAGAAGATGTAATCACAGACTGCTTGGTGGTGAGAGGCTGCTGACCTCAACTTTTTTTCCCACTTCTTAAAGGGACAATATCGTTTTAACTTTTGATACAATTTGGGTACTTACACACGGTACTGTAGGATACCTGTTAAACCTGAGTGCTCCAATGCAGGAACTTTGGGCTCCAACAATTAAACTACACTGTCCATTGGAGGGCTTTGGTTAGACTGAAGGACCTTTATCTTCCTTTAGTTAGGGCCTCCTTGGTTTCAAGTTACTGATGCAGAGACACTTGGTCCTCCCATTGTTTTCTGGTGTTATATAAACTTATTATCTGTTTATTTCTATTACTGTTCTGTTGGGGTGCCTTGTTGGGAACATTTCTCAAATAAGGCCCCTTTCACACATGGTGGACTCCGTTGCGATCTGCAAGAGATATGTACACAAATCCTCTACTGATCAGAGCAGTTTGGGCGAATTACACATCCGTGTCCGGACATGGACAGAGCCTGCTCTGCTTTGCTCTACGGGTGGCTGGGAGCAAATGGACTTTGTTGTCCATTTTCACCTGACTGCCCTCTGACCTGACCACCTAGGCAAAGGAGTACAATCCCCTTTTGCTTTTTGGTTTTTTAGCGGACTGGATCAGACTAGAGGTAGGCAGGTGTAAACAAACACAAGTCCTTTTATACCCGCTGGTCCAGAGGAGAGACTGGACCATCCAATCTGACATGATAAACAGATGGGAGGACCTTATCAGGATATGGAAGGGGCCTAAATCTTCTATATTTAGTCTGAGTGTGTCAGATGGTGTGGCATTGCCAGAAAGGATTGTTGCCATCCAGAATCAGGAGGCCCAAGCATCAGCAGCTCTTTAGGGATAATCGCTACATATAGATCTATGACACGTTCATCGTTACTAATAACCAGAGCCAAAGTACGGTATATACCTCTCCTCCCCTTCTCCTTCAAAGCACGTTTTACTCCTTTATTACGTATGTTCAATAAACTAAACCTGTCATCTGAGAAGTATGGAGGCTGCCAGTTGAATGATTTACACACTGCACAGGGAAATGATAAATGTAGTTTCTGGTTAAAGTGACCCTGTCGTGAGTGAAGCATTGGTTCCACCGTTGCTGGCCTCATTACAAAATGTTTATGTCCTGACTGAACCAAGTGATACTATTTTTTTAGTGAAAAACTCGAGAACAAACTTGTCAGAAAAGTGTCACAATTCTATTTGAGGTCAGTGACTCAGAAAGCATTATAAACAAAGGATCGGAATGACAACCAGGGAACAAGCCTGCTACTCAAAAGAAGGATCAGCAGTCTTCATAATTCCATACCTCCTAATTTTGGAATACGAAAAAAGGCATACATATGGGCAGATAATAAAAAGAACGTGGCATGCATATTGGTGAAAATTGACACGTATAAGCCAGTATTTAACGTCGCTTAATCCTTTGGCTCCTACTAGCTAGCAGCTGGGAATGTATGTAAACTTGACAAGCCGACTATTGGCTGTGAATGGGCATTTTTGGCCTGAGGATTAGTTAAAACCCTCAAACATTATATCTTTTTTTATAAAGTAGTTCCATTTGTTTGTTACAATGCCATGAGCGCAGTGGTTTATCAGGTCCAAAATTTCAGTAAACATGCACTAAAATTTATTTTAGGGCACGCAAATGCAATAAATTACCCATTTTTGTGTAAAATATAAAAAATGGTCAAGCCGTAAAGTGGTTCTTCACCCTCTTTTTAAACAAGCCTCATTAAAATTGTCAGGCAAATATTTATGACCTTTTGGATAGTCAAAATTTTTCTTGTTGTTGCTAAGTTCTTTCTTTCCAAATGTGTCCGCTGTTTCCGATGGCCACCTAGGCAATTGACATCATAAACATTGTCCTGTTTACTCCTGGAGTCTTTGGGAATCCTCTGTTTGTATGTGCACCGCGCTGTGTGATTAATGTGCATACATAAAAATTGGATGTGCATTGGAGCCGCACTGAAATCTCGTAAATAAGTGGGCGCTGGGTTCAGGTGCCCTTACTTAGAATTAGGAAGTATTGTAGTCCCCATTACATATGAAAATAATTGATTTTATTGCGATTTAAGTGCCTAGTTACAGAAACCACTCTCTATGAATACTGAAGATGTTTTTAGTGAAATTTTGTAATTCAACCAAAGCGCCTCTTTAAAATTGCCTACGCCTATAAAATGCCAACAAATTATGATACCTAAATTTTCTATAGGCAATATTTTAAAACCCATAAAGGTCACCCATTTAGAGTTTAGAACGAATAATGGCTCTAGAATTATTGCTATTACTCCAACTCTCACTTCAGCATGTGCCATTTTGTGCATAGGTACCCCACACTGTGTGTGGTTACACTAATATGTGCATATGTTTAGGGGTCGGGTGGGTTCAACATTTTTTTGGGGGGGTTTAAGTGCCTGGGCTTAACTTTTTTTTTTCACATTTTTCTTACTAAAGTTTATTTTATTCACGTAGGGGACAAAATGTTCACTGGTCTTCCTCCCCTCTACCTGGTGGCAGCAGGCACCGGCATGCCAGTTTTAGGTCTGTTAGTAGGAGCGTGGGAAAAATGGTGGGGGTGAATGTTCCTAGGGTGTATGGAAGAAATTGGGCAGCTGTATACACCTCCATCATGTTTCACACACTCCTATTGGCGGACCTGGGATTGCTATGGTGGGTACCACTGGTTAGAGGGGAGGAAAACCAGCATACATCCATTCACTGTTCTCCCCTACCTAGTTAGAACCCAGAAGCTATGTGTAAAAGGTCACCTCTGGGTTCTGCAGCATGTGAACTCTTTGTTTTTTTTGGCCATGCCCACTGCACACTTAATGTCCAGAGGCGGCGAGGGAATCTCCTTTGGCCACGGCACAAATGTTTTTCATTAGACGGATACCATGTAAGACCATCCATTACCTGCCGCCTATGGGGGCAACCATTCCCACAGTGTTTACCTACACTGGGTGAGGGAATTAGCATTCCAGCACCTGACACGGGTAGATGGGGTGGGTCTGCTAGATGCTGGGATGCTAAGTTCATCTTTTTTGTTTTTCGAAATTCCAACTCCCCCTTGTACCAATATACCATTAATGTACTTCTTTTGCAGAAATCAAAAAGCTTTCTATTTATCCTACACACCTCTTGCCTCAGTGTCAGTGCTTATAAAAAAAACTTCGCCGGCACATACGCTCTGAAGGAATGGCATGCTGTGGCCAGGACTCCCGCGGACATGCGAGGGAGTGCCGTCATCGTGGCTCGGCCATTCAACCGGCCGCAGCCCATGAACTAAGTCTCAAAGTCTGTCCAGGAAGTAAAAAGAATCTATCACACTCCATGCCAATCTGAGGAACGACATGATGGGAACCTCTTTACCTACCTAATACAACACCTTGTATATCACTAGGAGCACACTATACAATTTGACTGTGGATACTTAGTTCCAATTATACTGGAACTAACGCCTATCTTGGAAAATGAGGAGGACCGTTGTGTGGTATTATATGAGTGACAATGACCATTTGTAGGAGGACCATTCAATGTGTTTCTATGTCGACGTTTTTTGACCATTTAACCGTGAATGTTCTTGATTAAACTTTTCCTGAAGAAGCGGGTTACGTCCTGCGAAACGCAAATTGTGTCCAAATTACAGCAACTCATTCTGCTCTGTTATAGGGGAGCCACCAAGAACCTGTATTCAAGGAGTACTAGATGGTTTTGGTTATGTTTTATATGCTTTTCAACATGTATACATGTGCATGTAAATACTTTTTGATACTTTTAACATAGATTGGGTACCACTATAGTCCTTATATTTAGTTTGTTAGGGTTCATTATTTTGTATATCATTGATTGCGATGAGGTACCAGACCTACATGGTCTACCAAATAAGCATCCCTTATGGAGGCCTTCCTCCCAAGTTTCTATTTTTCGAAGTAAAAAGAAGTCTGCCTAAAAAGTCCATTAAAGCATAACTTCACATTTGTTGAGAAAAAAAACACTCCCCTCTGGGAGATCTCTGTACATTGCAAGAATTTTAACAAATTTTATTGCAGACTCCTACCTTTTATTATTCTGAAGAAATCAATGTGTTTTCCTCTGTGCCCATGTGCTAAGTGAGTGTAATGGGAGTGGTTTCATAATTATCAACCAACTGCTGAAGTGTCAGTGCTCTAATGGGGAAAGTTGCGGGGTTTGCATCCTTTTAGTCATTATTTCCTATTGGCAGTATTTTACCAAAAATTATATTTTTGTTGCAGAGGATGCCAAAAATCTGACCAGTACTGTATCTTAGTGCAGACATCTGGGAAAATCAGTGAGTCAATCACACAAGCAGGAAATTTTGTTTCTGGGGGACGTTCTGTATACAATCTGTGTACAGAACACCTCCAGGTAGCCATATTGCATTGCACTTTACAGAAAATTACAGCACTGCAGATTGAAAAGGAAAGGTCATTTTTAATAACATTTAATCACAATATGACTTGTGTCGCGATTGTATAGGCTATATTGCTATTTTTTTTCCCATGAAAGTGGAGTTACCCTTTACTTGCCGACCAGCCGCAGGTTGGCTCCCCTGCATAAATTTCCATAGCTGTACGGTGGCCGCTTTAAGGCTATAAGGAGCATGCCCACGCCTACCGCGTGACGTTGAAGCCGATGCACGTGTCTGCCGGTGACCCACAATCACTCCTGAGAGAGACAGAAAGAGGATCTGTCAATGTAAACAGAAAGATCTTCGTTCTGTCAGGGAAGTAGAGAGAGATCTGTTGTTCCTTGTGATCAGGAACAGTGCTCTGTCTCTACTCCCTGTCAGTCGGACAGTTCCCTCCCCCTACAGTTAGAACACACCTAGGGAACACTTAACTCCTTGATCACCCCCTGGTGTTAACCCCTTTCCTGCCAGTGACATTTATACAGTAATCATGGCTATTTTTAGCTCTGATCGCTGTAAATTTGTCACTGGTCCCAAAAAAAGTGTCAAAAGTGTCAGATCTGTCTAAAAATAATAATACTAAAAATGCCATAAATCTATTCAGTATTTTGTAGACGCTATACATTTTGCACAAACCAGTCAATATACACTTATTGCAATTTTTTTTTTTTACCAAAAATATGTAGAAGAATACATATTGGCCTAAACTGATGAAGAAATTAGTTTTTTACATTTTTATTTTTTTGGGGGGATATTTATTATAGCAAAAAGTAAACAAGTTTTTTTTTTCAAAATGCTCAGTCTTTTTTTGTTTATAGCGCAAAAATTAAAAAAAACGCAGAGGTGACCAAATACCACCAAAAGAAAGCTTTATTTGTGGGAAAAAAAAGGACGTCAGTTTTGTTTAGGTACAGCGCTGCATGACTGCGCAATTGTCAGTTAAAGCGACGTAGTGCCGCATCGCAAAAAATGGCCCGGTCATCAAGGGGGCAAATCTTCTGGTCAAGTGCTCTATTTCTCCCATGAAAGTGCAGGTTTACGTCTGTCTTACGCTTAGTCCATTAGGACGATCATGCAGAAAACTATTTAGTTAGGTATAGTTTTTGGCATGTTTTAAAATATTTTATTGCAGTCAGATAATTGCATTTAATGATAATATGATAAAATCGTGAACAGCTATATGGAAATATTTAAATATATAACATTTATGAAAGAGACATATATAAAATATTGCATTTTTTTAAATTTCTATTCATTCTCCTTCTTTTTTTGGACAGGATCATTTCATCTCCTAATTACTCTTCAATTAAGCTAAAATATGTCATTGGAAATAAATATGTTTTGATTGTTAAGTGACAAGCCGAGAAGACATCTGCAACAGCAGTTTAATCATCCATTATTAAAGCTTAACTCTAGGCAGATATGAAAGACACAATGGAATGCAGCTCTGCAATCATTAATACATAATTCAGAGAATAAGTACATCCTTCGTACATCCTGGATCTTTGAGCCCCCATTCATACCGCTTTGACGGGTCCAAATCACATGAAGTTGCACCCTATTGTCGGCAATGGAACTGTTCAAATCGGTGCAACACCAACTTTGCGGTTCTGCACCGATTTGAAAAAAAGTTTTTGCGTTATTTTTCGCAATTTCATGTGCGACACAGATGTCAGGCAAGTTGCATTGATATTCAAGTGAAGTTGCACAATTTCAAAGCCACATTCAGTGTGGGGGAGTAAACCGCTTGACGACCAGCCGCCGTGCGGAAACATGGCTTGGCTGCGCAAATCGCTTCTATTAGTGCCCACTAGGGGCACGCACGCCGATGCAAGTGCCCGGTGGACACAATAACCGCCGGGCTCCCGCGATCGCTCGTAACATGGCAAGAACCGGGATTTCTCTGTGTAAACTGTTCTCTGAGGGGAGAAGAGACAAATCGTGTATTCATACAAGTATCAACACCAATCTATCTCTTTCCCTAGACAGTCCCACCCCCCCTTCAGTTAGAACACACACTAGGGAATCACAGTTAAACCCTTGATCTCCCCCTAGTGTTAACCCCTTCACGGCCAGTGACATTTTTACAGTAATCAATGCATTTTTATAGCACTGATCGATGTATAAATGCCAATGGTCCCAAAAATGTGTCAAAATTGTGCGATGTGTCCGCCATAATGTCGCAGTCATGATAAAAATTGCAGATCGCCGCCATTACTAGTAAAAAATATATATATATAAAAATGCTATAAATCTATCCCCTATTTTGTAGATGCTATAACTTTTGCACAAATCAATCAATATATGCTTATTGCGATTTTTACTACCAAAAATATGTAGAGAAATACATATCAGCCTAAACTGACAAAAAAAATGCTTTAAAAAAAAAAAAAAACGGGGATATTTTTTATAGCAAAAAGTACAAAATATTGCTTTTTTTTTCAAAATTGTCGCTTTTTTTTTATTTATAGCACTGATAGGCAAAGCCCAGAACTTAAGGGCTTTCAGTAACGTTGACTGCTGAAGCCGAATCCAAGATGATGTGTTTAACCGCAGAGGCGATCAAGTACCACAAAGAAAGTCCTATTTGTGGCATATGCATACTTGCAACTACTATTGCACACTATTGGTGTTACCAATATATATCTACAGGCAATTGTGAAGGTGTCACACTAATATTATAGACCTAGTTCAGGCTTGTGAAGTGGTGAGGGTCACTAACTGCATCTTTAAAACCTAATTATAATTTCTGAGGTAGCGCCAATAGCCCAAATCAATTACTTATATAAACTTTAAAGCACGGACTTTAATTAAAGCCCGTGTATTTAAGGGCGGCAGCAACCTTCTTGCACTCTCTTTCTGTGCGATAGCACTTATTTCCTTCCTCATAGGTTTCTTCCTACTGATCCTATTTCCATACAACTATACTTGCAACTGCACCTCAAAACACATTTTGCTGCTCCTCTTGAGTATGAAGTTACCACATGTGTGAGACTTGTTCACAGCCTGGCCACATAGAGAGGCCCAACATGCAGGGAGCGCCATCAGGTGTTCTAGGGGCATAAGTTACACATCTAATTTCTTGACTATCTATTACACTTTTGAAGGCCCCGTAGCACCAGAACAATGGAAATGCCTACAAAATGACCCCATTTTGGAAAGCAAACACCCCAACACATATAATCTAGGAGGCATAATGAGTCCTTTGAACATGTCATCTTTCTCCAGAATACCTATTACACTTTTGTGAGGCACTGTAGAGCTCTTATGGGCACTGTAGTGGAACTGATGGGCACAGTGATGGCACTGATGTGGCAGGGATAATGCATGGATGAGCACTGATGTGGCACAGATAAGCACTGGTGTGGCATGGATGAGCACTGATGTGGCATGGATGATGAATGGATTAGCACTGATGTGGCATGGATGTGGCATGGATGGGCACAGATATTTTGAGGACAAGGTGTGTCAGTTTGCCTAGTCTTGCTCAACAAGGTAATCATTACTCTCTGTAGTTAGTTGCTTGACTAGGTAAACAAACAGGCGTAATTGAGCATGAGGAGAGCACCATGAGTTTTGTTCTGAGCTCATCTTCTACAGAACATACCTCTGGCTGACGTTTCTATGATCCTCTGTGTGCCTTTTCGGGTCGGAGATTGGGATCTGCTCATCCATATATTCCAGGTGACACCAACAGGAGAATTACAAGCGCATTGGATCCACCGCCGCATGGTATGGTATGTGTGTCCATCACTGCTGGTAAGTGTACCCTATTGTGTGCACATTGTTTTCTTTGATCTGACTGACACATTCTTATCTGCATCAGAGATGAACTTTTCTCACTATTGCTATAGCACCCACGGGGTTGCTTTTGGGTGACTCCGGATGTCACATATTTTTTGGACGTTTTTTCGTCTACACATTTATGTGTATGTTTCTCACCTTATTACCATGTTTTTATGCATGTGTTATTACTCTTAAGTGCTACACATATTGTTTCACATGTTGGTTTGACTTTCTTTAAGTGTTAGCAGCTTCATTTTGCACTAATTTTAGGTTTAGGGCAGTATTCCCCCCCTTCTCTTTTGCACAGATATAAATGAGCACTGATGCGGCAAGGATGAGGCATTAATGGGCACGGATGAGCCCGGATGTGGCATGGATGGGCACTGATGAGGCACAGATGTGGCATGGATCAGGCATGTATGAGTACGGATGAGGCACGTATGAGCATGGATGTGGCATGTATGAGCACAGGTGAGCACTGATGAGGCATGTATGGGCACGGATTAGGCATGGGTAAGCACTGATAAGAGATGGATGGGCACAAATGAGGTATAGATGTGCACTGATGAGGCATGGATGAACATTGATGAGGCATGGATGAGGCACAGATGATCACTAATGTGGCATGGATGGGCATGGATTAGGCATGGATAGGCCCAGATGCAATGTATTCTTTTTTTTTATTTTTGAGTTTAAAGGCTAAGTTTAACTTTTGGAGCATATTACACATTATACCTATATTTAGCATGTAATGTGTAATATGGTCCAACAGTCCCCGATGACAGCGAAAAGGGGGAACTTCTCCGAGCATCTGCTGTTCCTTTACAAAAAACAGCACAGCTTTAAACACAGCAATCTGTGAATGTACTGTATGAACTACAAGTCCCGTATGCCACTGCGACAGATGCCTTGTAGTTCTCAATGGACTAAGGGGGCACTGATGAGCAGCACCCTTGTAGTTCATTCACAAGCCCTGCAGCTTTCAAACTGACATCCTGAACAAAGGCATGGACTCAAAGTCCACTAATCTCAGGTGCAGTGCCTTGTAGGCTCCTTGGAGAAAAAATAAAAAGTGCACAGCTTTCAGCAAAAATATGTACATTTAGTATTTTTCCCCCAAAGGTGAAATATCCATGAATACTGCTTTAAGGGTCTATTCAATTTTATCATGCTATATTTGGCTGGGGTTTTGCAATATAAAAAAAAAAATGGCAAGCAACTTAAATTGTGCAAAGTGGATTCATTCTTCTTGCGTCAAAGAGAGACGAGGAAAACATAAAAAAAAAAAAAAAAAAACTTTTCCCAAGTTAGAATTAGAAAAAAAGACGCATTACTCTAAGACTGATAGGAATCCTACGAGCTATTTGATGTCTCGGATGAAACGTGCTATGCAGAGAGTGGGCTCGGAATCCCATTTTAAAGAGGATCCTTGGTGGCAAAGCCTTTAATACACTACTTTACTCTGTCAAGAATTCTAATACCTCCAGCTGGAGTTCTTGATATGCCTCAAGGTAGATTTTACTTGTTCTCATATAATCAAACACGTAGGGCATCATAATGAGTGCATGAAAGATTGACCTCCATAAGGTGCCCCCTGTGAAACATTCCTGCAATTGTCTGATTACTCCAAAAGCCCAGGCATCACAGTCACAGTTAATGATATCAGTTACCACAGCAAGGTGCCTCAGGCACTGCTTCCCAAGGTCACCCGACACTGCAGTACACTTTACGTTCCTGGTACCATGTTTATTGTTGCCTTTAAGCAGAAACCCAATTACAGATGCCTGCTTTGTTAGTGGATTCTGTGATGTTGTACAACAAAAGGTAATAAATACAAAACTTCACTAGAAGAAAATCTGGACCCCTCATTCAACATTTAGATATATATATATATATATATATATATATATATATATATATATATATATATATATATATAAATCAATTTGTTATATTTGCTATAATATGAACTTGGATATTTTTTTACAGCATAAAATGCAAGATGGGCTCTTTGTTTCCCAACAAGTAATAATAGATTTTTTTTTCCTGAGGTATGTATTGATCACAGATAAAACCCATGTCTGTATTGTTTTATTTTAGCTTAAAAGCAGCACTATTTTTTTTTTTTTTTCATTTTTACAATTTGTGTTAACTTTTGCCTATATTACGATATATGAGGAATGTGTTTTATATATATATATATATATATATATATATATATATATATATATATATATACTTAGACACATTTATGTATTCATTTATTTTTTCAATTGTATATATTTTATGTATAAAATTGTATATATTATAAATTGTATATACAAGTGCTAGGAGTAAAATGCAATTGTAGTGAATGTAAAATAGGAATGGCAGCTCAGGGCAGGCATGCTCAACCTGTGGCCTGCAGGCCAAATGTAGCCTGTGGAGCCGTCTGATGTGGCTCACGACCTCAAACCTATGGCAACCCACAAAGACTCCTTCGGGTGCACATCGCTCTACTAAATGATTGCCGGTGCTCCATAATCCCTGAGGCTGTCATACACAAGCCACTATTACAGCTGGCTCCCCACTCTTCTCTTTTTTTCTCTAACTTACAGACAAGGGAAGAAGAGCCTTTAGATAAGTGAATTCATAGTTGCCAACACTGTAAAAAAAAAATTATAAGGACACTTTTTTGTCTGTAGGCAGAGTCTTATTATAATTAGGGGGCAGGGCATTCATTTTTTTAGGTGTGACGTGGCAGGTAAAGAAAAATGGTTTAAACTAAATAAGTTTAAGTTTAAGTTTTTAGCATGGCTTAAGGGGGCGTGACTTAAAGGGGCATGACTCAAAGGGGGTGTGGTTAGAGTCTGAGATGAACAAGGGATGGAGGGAGAAAGAAAAGAGAGAGAGAGAGAGAGAGAGAGAGAGAAGGAAGGAAAGAAAGAGGGATAGAGGGACAGCAGGCCCAGATCCTATACCACAATAGAAATATGTGTAATCCAGAAAGTTTACCAATCAGCAGATAAAGATGCTCCAAACACCTGGAAGCAAATGTTTTCTATTATTAAATTGCAATATAAAATGAAATAGTTCAACTCACCATAATGCGTAATCAGTGGGAGCTCTGAATGTGTTACTTGCCACGTCACCTGCCACCAGATGCCATCAGGTGTCCCCAGCGGAGTCCCTCCTTACATGAGGCATTCCCAGCAGAGTCCCTCCATACATCAGACTTTCCCAGTAGAATCCCTCTTTACACCAGACACTCCCAGCAGAGTCTCTCCTTACATCAGGTATCCCCCAGCAGAGTCCCCCTTACATCAGGTGTCCCCAGCGGAGATCCCCTTACATCAGGTGTCCCCAATGGAGCCCCTCCATACATCTAGTGTCCCCAATGGAGCCCCTCTTACAGCAGGTGTCCTCCCAGAGAAATCCCTCTTTACATCAGACACTCCCAGCGGAGTCCCTCCTTAGATCAGGCATTCCCAGTAGAGTCCCTCATTACACCAGGAGTGTCCCCCATCGCTGTCCCCCTTACATCAGTTGTCCCCCAGTGGAGCCCCCCTTACATCAGGTGTCCACCAGTGGTGTTACCCTTACATCAGGTGTCTGCCAGCCATGTCCCCCTTACATCAGGTGTCCCCCAGCAGTGTCTCCCTTACATCAGGTGTCCCCCAGTGGAGCTCCCCTTACATCAGCTATCCCTCAGTGAAGCCCCCCCTTACATTAGGTGTCCTCACAGTGGAGCCCCCCTTACATCAGCTATCCCCCAGTGGAGACACTCCTTACATCAGGTGTCCCCCAGTGGAGACCCTCCTTACATCAGGTGTTCCCCAGCGGAATCCATCTTATATCAGGTGTCCCCAGTGGAGCCCCTCTGTACATCAGGTGTCCCGAGAGCTAGTTTTCTGTAAAATGGTGACCGGAGGAGACAATTTACTGCAGGCCGTGGACCTCTAGCAGCGGTGGAGGAAAATGGGAAAACACAGATTTCCCGGGACATTTCCCAGAAAATGCTAAAAGCCGAACAAAGGTCTAAATCCTGGGAATGTCCCAGGTAATTCGGGACAGTTGGAAACTATGTGAATTACATCTAGTGGCATCCATACAGAGGTTCTGAAGGTGAATTCAGAAAATTGTATGATAAGGTTGGTATCATTACCGGAGCATGTGGTGCATTATGAGGTTTATGTGATTGTGATTACACAGTGGGTAAACATCCAACGGGGATTGGTCCCACAGAGAATGATGGTCCTGATTGTTGTTTAAATTCTTCATTATGGTATTCAAAATAAAATAAAAATTTAGTTGAGCACCCCTACCTTAGGGCATCCCTGTCCATCCTTAAATTGAACAAGGGTGGGGATGCCCAAAACAGTCATACTTATTTCACATTCACTGTGTTATTTTAACAGATAAAAGATGAATGGATTAAATGAGAGGTGTGCTTCCAGCAGACATTGGGTAACTGAAAAAGGGGTGGGGGGGTGTGGGCTTGGAGTGAAAGTGGAGGGAAGCATGCACTTACACTATCAGAAAGGGGGTGCAAGTGTGTTGGGTGTTCTGGCATCGAAGGTGTTGAGAAAAGTCAGGTAAAGGCATGGATGGAGGTGAGCGGAGAGTGGTACAGATGCAAAGGATGTTGGGGATAGGGAGCATGCAGATGTGCAGGGTAGTCAGAGAAGATAAATGCAAGTGCTAAGAAAAGGGAAGGAGCAAGCATGGGATGATAGTATGTGGTGAGAGAAATATAGCTGCAGATGCAGTAAGTGCTGAGAAAAGGTAGGTGCAATGCATTGGTTAATGAAAGAAGAGGGTTACAGCTGCTGTAGGCAATGAGAGAAGGATGGCTGCAAGTGTAGTGGATTCTAAAAGAAGTAGACATGTAACAGATTGGATGCTGAGAGAAAGAAGGATGCAAAGAAAAGGTAATCTTGGGAGGTTGAGAGTGCAGTGGTGGGCTCCCGAAGAGTGCAGGGTGATAAAGGGGGAGATCCTGTGTATCCGGATCTGGGTCTGAACCTGTTACCTCTGCTGTTTCTGGGGATGTCTCTTCTTGCTGAGCCACCTGGGATGCTGCACAGCTCCTTGGACAATGCCTTCAACAATCTTGCCTTGAACCTTGTTTCTCTTGAACCTTGAACCCTTTGCTTCCTACATAAACATAATATTTTAGCAATGCCTTTGCACTTTTTTGCCAGATTACTGTGCTCTCTCTATCTTGCTCTTGTCACTCCTGATGCTGTCCATATCTCCACTGCCATGACTATGCTTCCACTCTTTCCCAACCTGTGACCACTTGTTACTGACCTTTGGCTTGTTTTCTGACCACACTTCTACTACTGGACCCGGCATGCTCACCTCCTGGTGGGGTGATCCTGAGAACCACAACCTGGTCCTAATATAACAAATCCATCACCACTATCAGGAGTCATGGTGAACACTGGTTAGTGTTTAGACTCCACACCTTGGCTGATCCTGTGTCATCTACCAGGGTGACCTGCTACTTTACCTATCCAGTTGGTTGGTGGGAGCCTCTCTACTGCTATAGCTACTGGTTTCTGAGCTTGACACCTGACCATGACACTGTGATTGCTGAAGGTGAGGGGGTTGGGGGATAGTGGGGGTAGGGCTGGCTGACATTGCAGGAGGAGGAGTTGGGTAGTAGTGGGAAGGTAGGACTGGCTGAAATTTCAGGAAAAGCCCAAAGGGGGTATAGGTGCTGATAGGAGGTTGGCAGACATGGTGCAGAAGGAAAGGATGGTTAGGAATGCAGGGCCTGCCTAAGAGTGTGGGGAGGTGTTGGGTGAAAGGGTGTTTGGTGATAGTGGCGAGGAAGCTTACATGTTGTTCCTAATACACCAAGTTTCAAAATGTCTGAAAAAGGGAGTAACTATTTGTAAGTCCAGGCACACAAGCAAATGCTTAATGCAGAGTTTAGTCTCCTCCTGTGTAAATTTACATCAGTGTTATCGTGCCTAAAGAAGAAGAAAAGTGTGCCAATTTGAGCCCTGTTCTTCTGAGGTGTTTCATCCAGAACGAACTTCAGACTCTTCGCCCTTGTACACACGGTCAGACATTCCGATGGACAATGTCCGATAGGACCGTGTTGTCGGATAATCCAACAGTGTGTGGACTCCATTGGACTGTTTCCATCAGAGTATCCAACGGACCAAGTTTTCCAGCTGGGCTATAAAATTTTCAGACAACATGATCCGATCGGACTTTGTCCGATCATGTGTAGAGAATTCCGATTGGATAAAGTGCCATGCATGCTCAGATCAAATTCATGGACCAAAGCTATTGGCTACTAGCCTGAATGTAGTCCCGTCCTAACGAAATAACGTCATCACGTTAAGTACGATCGGATTTTCTGACAAATTTGTCCGACTGTGCGTATGCAAAAGTTTCGGACAAAATCCGACGGATTTGGTTGTCAGAATGTCCGACCGTGTGTACAAGGGCTTATGCTGCGTACACACGACCAGACTTTTTGTTGGACTAGGTCCGACGGTCTTTTCGGCAGAGGTCTGATGGACTTTCTGAATGAAACTTGGCCACACATGACTGGACTAAGTCTGTTCGAAAGTCTATTCTTTTTGAACGTGATGAAACGGGACTAAACAAGGAAGTTCAATAGCCAGTAGCCAATAGCTGCCCTTGGTCGTATTTGGTCTGTTGGACTAGCACACAGATGAATGGTTTTCCAGATTTTTAGTCCGTCGGATAGATTTGAAACATGTTCTATTTCTAGGTCCATCAGACTTTTGGAAAAAAAAATGGAACAAATACACGATCGAATTGTCCGCCGGACCAAGTCTGCCGGAAAGTCAAATCGCGTGTACGTGGCATTAGAAAGAGAGTCTAAAATCAAACAGCATGGTTTCTCTTTAAGGACCCATAATGCTCTTTGAAATTATTATGGGTGCACCTAGTGTTACAAAGTTTGTGAATAAAGGCTTTGATAAAACTATTAAAAACAATAAAACTTGATAAAAAAATAAAATGACTTCCCCATTAGCGTTTCGCTTTAACTTGTCTCCAAGAAAGAGCAGCCTCCACCCCTGGCTTTCACATTAAATTCAGAGAAGCCAAATTTGAAAAATGAGGTGACATTTTAAAGCTTCAAGTCCGGGTTAAATTGGGGTCTATGTGCTGATTATGTCTGCACCTCAGGGATCTCAAACGACATCAAAAACATTTTCTTTTTTTTTTTTTATAGCCAGTTCCCTTTAAGTGCCGTACAACCCCAACTGGTGATTCAAGAATGTCAGCTGTAACAAGTGTGATAACATTTTGCATGCAACTGTCATTTTTATCCTGTGCTCAATAAATTGTATCTACATTTATTCTTACAGCCTTAGGGGGATATTAAGCACCGTCTCTGCCCTAGATTTAGTAGGTTCTATGAAATTAGGGCAAATAAAGTGAATATGGATTGGCTGTTATTTTTTTCGGGGGATAGATCATTTTTATTATTTTTTCCCCCTAGTTATCTTTACACCTGTCTCGGCTCTGATTATTTACATAAGCTAAAAGCGATATTACTTTGGAATGACAGCTCATTAGTTTGAAGTAAGCTAATGTAATTTTATGTAAAGGGTAGCGCTCACTAAAATGATTTATGCTTGTTTGCATAAATAATTATTTGAATAAATAATGGCATTAAAGTGATGTCTGAAATGTGATTTTTACTGTGGATGTGCAGCGAGGGAAACGTTTTTCTTTCTATTTAACCACTTGCCAACTACACACTGTTGTTTTACTGTTATGACCTGTACACACGGTTGGACATTCCGGCGACAAAACCCGTCGGATTTTTTTCGACAGATTTTGGTCCAAACTTGTCTTGCATACACATGGTCGCACAAAGTTGTCGAAAAATCCGACCGTTCAGAACAAGGTGACGTAAAATACGACGGGTCTATAAAGAGGCCAGTAGCCAATATCTTTCGTCTCGTAATTTATTCTGAACATGTGTGGCACTTTGTGCATCGGAATTGTCTACACACGATTGGAATTTAAACAATCAGATTTTGTTGTCGGAAAAATTTAGATCCAGATCTCAAACATTGTTTGTCGGAAATTCCGACAAAAAAAAGCCAGATGGAGCCCACACACGATCGGAATTTCTGATAACACAATCCGATCGCACGTTTTCCGTCAGAAAGTCCGACCGTGTGTACAGGGCATTACAGTGCGAGCCGGCTGAGCAGAATCACCTATATAAAGGTGATTTTGCATTTCCAGGTAGAGGCGCAGGTGCTCACACGGCTGTTCTGTCACTGGCTCCTGCACGTGTCGATCACCGGTTCCAGGCCAATGATTTATGGCCAGGACCCGCCGATCGGCAGAGCGAGTGACAGGAGAGAGCTTTGTGTAAGTAAACAACACAGAGCTCTCTTCTGAGGCCGCGTACACACGGGCGGACTGTTCGCCCAACTTTGTCCGCTGAACAGTGTTTGGGCGGACAGTCCGCTCGTGTGTGGGCTTTCAGCGGACAGTTTCAGCGGACAGTTGGACGGACAAGGTTTTTCGGAATTTCCGAAAAACTGTCCGCTGAAACCTTGTTTTAGCGAACAGCCCGCTCGTGTGTAGGCTTGTTCGTCAAACAAAGTTGCGCGCATGCTCAGAAAGGATTTTCACGCCGAAAGCTATAATGCAGTGTATAGGACGTCGTATTTTTCGTCCCGTCGTACGTGCCGTTCACGTCATCGCGCACGGTTTCAGCAAACTGTTCGTTCGTCGTGTGTGGCCATGTCCGTCCATGCTAATTTTGAGCGGACTGTTTGCCGAAACTGTTGGACGGACAAAGTTGGGCGAACAGTCCGCTCGTGTGTACGCGGCCTGACAGCGGCAAAGTGATGGTTTTTGTTTCCCTGCAAAAGCAAGGAATAAAAACTGGCACATCCCATAGTAAATGTACCACACAGTAAACACTTTACACATAGTTAGGCACACATTTAAACCTTTGATTACCCCAGATGTTAACCCATTCCCATCTAGTGTCATTAGTACAGTGTCAGTGTATTTTATTAGCACTGATCACTGTATTAGTGTCACTGCAGATGTCAGTGGCAGTTAACCAGTTCCACAAAGTGACAGTTAGTGTCAGATTATACGCCATCCAGCTATAAGTCGCTGATTACCGCCATTACTAGTGTATATATATATATATATATATATATATATATATATATATATATATATATATATAAAATTATAGTATATATGCCATAGTTTGTAGACGCTATAACTTTCATGCAAACCAATATACACTTATTGGGATTTTTTGGAAATTTAGGAATAATTTTTTTTTATTTTTTTATTGGATATGTTTTATAGCAGAAAGTAAAAAATATTGTTCTTTTTTTCTTTCAAAATTAACAGTCATTTTTCGCTTATAGTGCAAAAAATAAAAAACCCAATGGTGATCAAATACCACCAAACAAAAGCTATATTTCTGGGGAAAAAAAATGATACACATTTTGTTTGAGTACAGCTTTGCATGACTGCGCAATTACCAATTAAATTAGCACAGTGCATAGCAAATATTGTCTTGAAGAGGGTAAAATCTTCCGGAGGGCAAATGGTTAAAGGGTAAACCCTTGCATTTTTTCACCTTAACCACTTGCCGACCAGCCACTGCATTTGTTTTGCGGAAGAATGGCTCGGCTGGGTGAAACAACGTTATGTAACGTTACCTGACCCTGTGGCCACTAGGGGCACGCACGCCCCCCTGCTTTCCCACGGAGCCGATGCGTGTGCCCGGCGGACGCGATCACTGCCGGCCTCCCGTGAAAGCTAGGGGCACACGGAGAACTGGCAACTGTGTGTGTAAACACACAGTTTCCGATTCTCTGAGGGGAGAAGTGACAGATCGTCTGTTCATACAGAGTATAAACAGTGATCTATCTCTTCCCCTACACAGTCCCCTCCCCCTTCAGTTAGAACACACACTAGGGAACACATTAACCCCTTGATTGCCCCCTAGTGTTAAACCCTTCCCTGCCAGTGAAATTTTTACAGTAATCAATTCATTTGTATAGCACTGATCACTGTATAAATGCCAATGGTCCCAAAAATCTGTCAAAATTGTCTGACGTGTCCGCCATAATGTCCCAGTCCTGATAAAAAATGCAGATCGCCGCCATTACTAATAAAAAAATAATAATAATAAAAATGCCATAAAACCATCCCCTATTATGTAGACTTATTGCGATTTTTTTACCAAAATATGTAGAAGAATACATATCGGCCTAAATTGAGGGAAAAAAATGTTTTATATATTTTTGGGGGATATTTATTATAGCAAAAAGTAAAATATAATGCGTTTTTTTCAAAATTGTCGCTTTATTTTGTTTATAGCGTAAAAAATAAAAACCGCAGAGATGATCAAATACCACCAAAAGAAAGCTCTATTTGTGGGGAAAAAAAAAGGACATCAATTTAGTTTGAGTGCAATGTTGCACGACCGCGCAATTGTCAGTTTGTCAGCAATTGTCAGCTAAAACGACGCAGTGCCGAATACAAAAAGTGCTCTGGTCAGGAAGGGGGTAAAATCTTCTGGGGCTTTCCCCATTCACAAAACACCTCAAATAGCTTTACTCAATTTCCCCTTGCAGGGGGTCCCGAAATTAACTCAACAACTCATTAGATTTATTCTGGTCGGAACTAAACTCACTATTGCCAGGGCCTGGAAAAAAACGACGGTTTCCCTGAGAGTGGTTAAAAGGAAAATTTCTTGGATCATGGTACAGGAAAAAACAGTAAGCATCTTCCTTAATACGGTAGACAAACATACAGCGATATGGGATCCTTGGATCAATTATACCTCTAAGTGTCTACCTTGACCAGGTACTCCAGGTTGCTGTAGGGTGAGAGAGACCCGCTTCCTTCTTAGCTATCTTTTCTCTGTCTACTTTTCTTTTCCTTTCTTCTTTTCTTTTCTTTCTCTCTTCTTTCGTTTGGTTATATTTTACCTCTGATTTAGTGCTTCTTATCAGGCCTAGTATAGGTACAACGTGAGGTTTAAACCCTCAATAAGATCATAAACCTCTAGCCTCAGATCTGTATGTTGATTTTTCATAATCTTTTTTTTTTTTTTTTTTTTTTTTTTTTAATTTAATAATGTTTATTGAAGATTTGCATCTGAACAGAACAACAAAAAAAATAGAGAAAATACTCCTCAATACAATACAAGCTAAATCCACTCATACATAGGCTAAGCAGAGCTAGACATATATGTCACTAGATCAGAATATTGACAAATTAAACAATAAAGCCAACAGGAAGTGCATTGTAAAAACATTAGTATTATCTTGTACCCATCCTAAGCAATTATGCCCCCGTGGGGTGTTATGTCTAATCAAAGCACACGAGCCACAGACCCCCTGGTGCCCCAATCGGGATCAAGCTGCAATCCAAGGGCTGGGCCCGCCCACAAAGACCAGGATACCCCCCCACTCATCTCAACAAAGTTCAGAAACCTGGGATACCCAAAAAAAATATATCGGGCCAAGACCGGCCTACAACTTCACTGCCATTTCCCTTAGAACCCCAATTGGGGCCCATCCCAAAACACCAAGGGAGGTGGAGAAGAAGAGAAGAGAGAAAACGTGAGAAAAAGGGAAACAAAAATGGGGGGGGGAAAGAAAGGCAATGTAAAAAGCTTAATCAAATGTTACCTGTCCTAGAAGACAAAGCACCCGGCTGCACTCCTGGAATAAGAGAGATATTACACAATGTCGCCCAAGGTTCCCAGATCAACCGGAATCTTTCCGTTTTGTCATGCCACTTGGCCACTATTTGTTCTTGCACCATAATCCATGTTACCTTGGATCTGAACATCTTGTACGAAACTGTATGTTTCTTCCAGGCCTTAGCTAACGTAATTTTAGCCCCAAGGAAAACAAAAAACGCTAATTGCTGTAAATGTTTGGACAACGCCGGGATGGAAAGATTAAGTAAGGCTAAACTGGGGTGCGGAAGTACAGCGGTCCCCGTAATTGTACTAACTGTACGAAACACTTTCCTCCAGAAGGAACGGATGCGTGGACAGGACCACCAGATATGAAACATATCTCCTCCCAGCTCACATCCTCTGAAACACCCTGGTGAGGAACCCGGAAAAATTCTTGCCAGCCTGGAAGGAACATAGTACCAACGAAACAGTACTTTGATACCTGCCTCTATTAGCGAGATATTAAGTATACCTTTGTGAGCTCTCATCGAGGCCCTGAACCACTGTTTCAGATCCCAGGAGCTGTTCAAATCAGCTTCCCACGCGAGAGCGTAGGGAGGTTTGTTGTCCTTCCCCATGAGAGCCGCGTAAATCAGGGAAATGCCCCCCCTCTGGTCCGTGACCTGCGCACACCATTGCTCATATTGCGTTATAAAAGGAGGAAGAGGTTTTGAAGTCCAAATGGAATTCAAAAAGTGTGAAATTTGTGTAAATCTGAACATTTCCGAATCAGGCATATTTAGTTTCTTTTGGCAATGTGATAAAGAAAGGGGGCCGGAAGGAGAAAAGAAGTGACCGATTCTGTATAACCCCTTATCCGTCCACCATTTAAAAGCTTCTATATTTTCCCCCGGAGGAAAATCCCCATTATGAAAAATGTGAGTCAGAGGTTTCAGTGGAGAGATCAAAGAGCCCCGTTTGAATAGGTTGGAAGAAAGCGCCAATGAATGCGAGAGAGTGGGAGCTAGAATCGCTGGTCTGCGTTTAGGACAACATCCCATCAGGAAATCTATTGTGTGGTGAGGAATAGATTGCCTTTCCATCAATAACCAGTCCGGTTTTACAAAAACCGAGAAAGCCATTGATATCTGGGCCAGTTGTGCCGCTTGATAATAACCCCATAAATTGGGAAGGCCCAACCCTCCTTGAGATTTCAATCGGTAGAGTGTGGCTGAGGAGCACCTATAGCCTTTCTTCCCCCAGACAAACCTCACTATATCCGTTTGCATTTTGTCAAGGAATGTTTTGGGGACTGGAATTGGGAGCGAACGGAACAAGTACAATAGACGTGGTAGAAGTGTCATTTTCACCGCATTAATCCTACCCATCCAGGAGATGCCACAACCAGACCAACGTACTAAATCCTCTCTGCATTTTTGCGCCATGTAGGGATAATTAGCTTTGAATAGAGTGTGTATATCTGAAGTGAGTTTTATTCCCAAGTATGGGAGCTGAGATTGTGCCCAGGAGAAGGTAAAATTATTCGAAAGTTGAGCTAGCACATCAGTAGGGAGCGTAACATTCAGGGCTAAAGATTTCTCCATATTGACCCGGAGTCCCGAGATCTTACTAAAATCTAATAAAATCCGATTAATGATGGGCATAGAGGTCAGAGGTGATGTAACAAAAAGAAGAAGGTCATCCGCATATAGGGCGCATTTATGTTCGCCAGACCCACACCTGACCCCCCTAATGTCGGGGTTAGAACGTAAGGCAATGGCTAAAGTTTCTATGGCTATGGCAAAAAGAAGTGGAGATAATGGGCACCCCTGTCTTGTCCCCCTACCGATACCAAACTTGTTAGAATATCTGCCCAACAGACGCACCTGAGCCGACGGATTAGAATACAGAGCCGATATGAGGTTAAGAAAGTATTTACCGCACCCCCACCTCTCCAAAATATCCGTAAGGTACCGCCAATCAATAGAGTCAAAGGCTTTATGAAGGTCAATGGACAGCAGGAACCCCTGTTGCGGGGATCCTCCGTCCCATTGTGCCTGTAGGAGTGAAATAACATCTACTGCGCGTCTAATCTGGTCTGGTCCTTGTCTCCCAGGGATGAACCCCACCTGATCTTTGTGGATATACCGGGAGATAAAGCTTGAAAGCCTATTCGCCAGTATTTTCGTCATTATCTTAATATCATTATTGATAAGCGATATAGGCCTAAAATTGCCTACCACGCTGGCATCTTTACCAGGTTTTGGAATCACCGATATAAATGCCGAGTTCATGTCCAGAGGCATGGCGGTACCATCCCTGAGAGAGTTAAACATTTTCACCAGATAAGGAGCCAGAGAAGGGCCAAACTTCTTATAATAACCGTTGGAGAATCCGTCCGGACCCGGGGCAGAACCCCTTGAAAGCGTTTTAATAGTGTCAAGTACTTCTGCCTGAGTGAACGGATCCTCCATAAGGTCCCTGTGATCCTCCGAGAGCTTGGGCAGTGGGAGATCACTCAGGAGCCTCTCCCGAACACCTTTGGAGGGACTAGACCCCTGCTTGTATAAGTCCGAGTAGAACTGCAAAAAGGCGTCCATGACTTTAACAGGATTCTGAGAGAGGTCCCCTGAGTGAATCCTGATCTTAGGGAAGGACTGAGATCGTGGCTTGGGAGTCAGTTTTACTGCTAGGCGTGAGCCTACCCTGTCTTTCTGTGCATAAAATTTAGCCCCCGTCCAGGAAAGATGTTGAGCAGCCACTGTAGTTAAGGACATATTCAGTCGGGCCTTGACCTCGTCTAGTTTGGCTAATGAATCTGCCGTAGGACGCTGTTTGTGTGTTTTAGCTAGGGAACGGAACTCCTCCGTGAGTTTAAGGGTGTCAGCCCGATGTTGCGCTTTGAGATTAGAGGATAACTGGATTAATTTGCCTCTCATTACAGTTTTATGTGCAGCCCACAAAGTAACTGGCGATACCTCCCCGGTATCATTCAGCTCAAAGTATTCCCGAATAGCAGCCTCCAACACAGCGCTATGTGCAGGGTCACTCAGAATGGATTCCCGGAGACGCCAACATGGGCGGTTCCCGGAGCCCACAGGTCTCCTGGACACTACCACCACCATGGAGTGGTCCGATAAGGACGAGTCCAAAATCCTGGCATTAACTAGCAGAGGAACCGTCTGAGATTTCGTAAATATGTGATCTATTCTGGCGTAGGTGCGGTGCGGCGCCGAAAAATGCGTATAGTCCTTCGCCCGAGGGTTCATCTCCCGCCAAGAGTCAATCAGACCATCCGCGTGGAGCATGCGAGCTATGCTATTGCTCTGTTTTGACGGACGCTTGGGTTTTGACCCCCCAGATCCCGATTTATCCAGAGAAAAGTCAAATGCAACATTTGAGTCACCTCCAATAAATACCGTGCCCTGAAGATGGATCTGAAGCTTCCTCAGCATGGATGCAAAAAAGGAGCTTTGGCCCTTATTGGGTGCATAGTAGGAAACAAATGTGTAGTGTTCTCCGTCTATGTATCCCGAAACCAGAATATATCGCCCCTGTGGGTCCTGAACAATCTCAGGTTGAGAGAGGTTTATATATTTGGAGAAACACACTGCCACACCTCTAGTCTTGTTTTCCGCGGAGGCCAAAAAGAACTGAGGATAGTGCTGATGTAAAAATGTGGGTTTGAAAGAGGAAGGGAAGTGCGTCTCCTGTAGCAATAAAATGTCTGCATGTATGGATCGGTAATGTTCTAGAATCTTCCTGCGTTTTAGTGGAGAGTTAAGGCCCTGAGTGTTATGCGAAACTAGTTTAAGGGTGGGCACTTTAGCAGGTGTGTCAGCCATGGACCAGAGGGGGGGAACCCACGCAACTGAAAAATAACTCACCGCTCACATGAGGAGAGCCACGCTGTGTGCGAAGTAAGAACCACCAAGAGATCCTATAAATGTCCAGGAGTGCAGGCCGGATGTCGTATGTGAAGTTGTCTTGTCTGCAATAAACATGAGGAGAAAGGAGAAAGAAAGAGATGAAAAAGAAAAAGAATAAACCATCATAGAGAGAGAGAACATCAGCATGAGGAGAACCATGTTGTAACATCTTTGCGTTGACAGAAAAATACATACAGGGGACCCCCGTCCCCTTTCTCCCCCCTGAGCGATCGGAACCCCTCCAATCAACTCTCCTTCGTAAATGAACGGGACAACCCCAGAAAAGGTTACCCCGAAAATGGCCCAGAAGCGTAAACATTACCTCTGAGCCAGGGGGAGCGCACTAAATCCACCACCGCCCCGCCACCTTAAATATATAAACTGTGGAGCTGTCACCAGCTCCTATCTAGAATTTAAACCGAGCGCCCCTCAAAAATTATGACCATGGAGTAACACTCCTGTACCTATGGCAAAAATAATGGCCCAATCTCCTATTCAGACCCATCTTCCCCCACCCCCCCTCCCCCCAAATAGAGATGGTGGAGAAATGACCATACCCTTGTCATACCAGTATCTAATGGCCGAAGAGGACTTTTCAAAACAAGGATTGTGAAAATGAGCATATCCCCGAAAACATTCCCTGCTACCTTATACAGTTAAGTAACTTTCCCAATAATGCATATACTGTACAGGCCCGTCTGATATGAGAAGAGTTCGTTGTACCGGTCATTCGAGTCCGTAATAGCAAGGCCTGAGACCTCAACCTGAAACTAAAAAAAATTGTTAACCCGGACCAAAGTTATTATGCAAAAAGAAATTTTATAACAAAAGTTATAAAAAATACCAAAAATGTTAAAAAATGCAAAAAGTGCCAAAGCCCTCCTCCATACAGATACATGGCGAAAAAAGAGCAGAACATCAGGCAACTTAGGGAGGGGAAAAAGTCCCCCAAAAAGAACATTGCAGAACATGGGAAGACTTCCCAACCATAACCCTCTAGGTCGAGGAGGGGGCCAAGAGAGTCCCGTAAGACCCCCGAGTCCCGTGGCCCGGGCCTCAACCATGGGAACCCCAAAAAAGTGTGAGTTCAGCCCCCATATGGGAAAACTAAAATAGTCTCAAGGTGGTAGATTTTCTTTGGATCGTTTGGAGCTTTGCGTCAGCCAGATCTGTTGCAGCGGGCTCGCTGGGGGAGGCCTCTTGGTTGAAGCTGGGGTGCCCTTGCTGGAAGTTTCCATTGCGGGTTCCAGTTGTATCAGACCTAGTCGAGTCAAAAGTTTTTCGCCTTCCTGGAATGAGGAGAATCCAAAGCTTTTGTTCTTGTAAGAAAAGTTCAGCCTCAAAGGGAACGACCATCTGTATGCGATTTCCTTGTCCATCAAAACTTGTAATAAAGGTTTAAACGACCTTCTCCTCTGTATAGTGTATGGGGAGAGGTCAGTGAATAGCTGGATCTTGTGACCCTGGAACGATAGATTTTCTGCATATCTGGATTTTCGCATGACCTCCTCCTTCACCGAGTAATAGTGCGGCTTGACTATAATGTCCCTGGGTAAACCGTCAGAGCGGGGGGCCTGGAGAGCCCTGTGTGCTCTATCCAGTTCCAGATGGCGATCTGGGATGTCAGGGATCAAATTCTTAATGAGAGATCTCACCACCTTGTGAACCTCTTTTTCAGATTCTGGTATCCCCCGTACCCTAAAATTGTATCTTCTTGACCTGTTTTCGAGGTCATCGATTTTTGCAAACGCAGTCTCTAGTTGGTCCTGAACCTCCTCCAATCTAGCAGAATTTTGATTGATCCGTAATACAGCCTGGTCAGTTTTCCGTTCCACAGTGTCCAGTCTCAGACCTATTTGCTGCAGATCTGCATGTATGGAGGTAGTGATCTGAGTAGCCTGAATAGCAAGGCTTTTGGAAAGCATATGTGAAAAAGCTGTCATCATGGAAGGAAAGTCTGTGGGGGGAGGGAAATCTTCCTGTGCCTCACTGACTGCCAGCAGCATGCCTGTATGGGGATCCCTCATAGGTGTAGTGGGATATCCTGCACTCAATCCCCCTAGCAATGACTCAGTGGAGGAGGGAGAGTGAACTGAAGGTAGAGGGGCACAGTCTGTACCTTGAAAAGGCATCCGATCCTGGTCCTGGTCCGCTATGGATTCCTCCTGAGGAGCTGTGACTGGGAGGCAACGTGTAGCCGCCGCCATCTTGGCGTAACTGACAGGGCCGGTTTCGGCCTTCATACGGCCTGATAAGTCCTTTCTGGCGCTCGGGGACGCCATCCGCGGGTTCCCTGAGTGTTCCCCCACCAGGATTAGCTGTCCGGTATGGCGTGGGGGCGCTCGGAAGGCTCCGGTGGATAGATCAGGGCGGCGGTGGAGCGGAGCTCTAGATGCCGGCGGCCATCTTAGGAGACCCCGCGCATGCGCTCTGATTTTTCATAATCTTATCTGGTTCACATGGATTAGTTATTTTTAGTCCAAGATTAGTCACTGTCCTCCATTTCGGGGCATTTATTTTCCGATACTTATTCTAGAGGATGATGTTTCATAGATTCCAGTTCCTGGGTTAGGTGGGGTCTCAGGGGTCCCGGCAAAGCAAGTTCCCATTTGGGGTGCTAGGCCCAGGAGGCTCGACCTCACAGTTCACATATGGGTTCTCTGGAACCAAAGGTTATATAACTATTGAGATGTTGTTTCGTTAGAATTTCTTAATTTAAGTTTTACCTGGTTCTCACCAGATAGCTTATGCAGTTAAGCCTCGCTCAATAACTCTCAGGGTTTATTTTCTGTCTATTCGGTACTCTATTGACTTTTATAATACAATTGTGCACTGTATAAACAATCATTTGTTTATGTGTTTAAGCTTTCAATAAAAATCTATTGAAATTAAAATCTTCTGGGGCTGAATCGGTTAATGCATCCTATGCACATTAGTACATTAACAATTGCATCACGTCATATGTGTTATAATTTTACTTTAAAAATAGTTTTGTACCTACTGATCTCGGAAGCAAACATGTTCCATTTAAGCTGTGAGCATCTGAAGCCCTCCTGTCTTCATTTCTGGAATTTCCTCCCGATTTTGCACATGCTCAGTAATGCCGCTGCACGACTCTCCATCTTCCTGATGGATTGCCATAGCAATGTTGGCGATGGCAAAGCATGATCAATGGGCATGCAAGTGACATTAAGTATAAAAAATGGGTGGAACTCCACTTTAAACTCTGGTCTGTGGTCAGGGCCTTGACATCATCATGTGCAACCACAGCCCAAAGCACCTTAGAGAAGGGACTGTGGGGGAACTGATCGCATGGGTCAAAAAAGCCTGCTGGAACCAGGAGTGGGGTATGTTTTTCTCCTTATCTGTGTACCACTAGACACAATAAGCATATAATCCTTGCAGTCCAGGGGGTGGAAGGCAATCCAAGGGTTGTTTTCTATTACAATCATGGGGTATGGCTTACTCAACCCCAATTCTTTTTTTTTTTTGTTCTTCTGTGCCCCAGTTGAAGAGGTTTTCCATTATGTCCTGTCCTTTTCCAAAGGACTCAGATGGCTATAAAACCAGACAGAGGTTTTTACCATCCCCTGTTCTATTTAAAAATTTTTTTTAAAAACAACATTTTGGTTAGAGTTTGGCTTTGATATTTTGCAATGGCCATGCCTGACTGTCTTATTCTCTTCTGTGGAAAACCAGTCACTCGTGAACACTCAAGCAATGTATTAGGAATAGATATATCTACGTCCTTGTTTACAATTTTGGACCAACACAGCAGAGTCTTCTTATGCCGTGTACACACGACCGGACTTTCCGGCAGACTAGGTCCAACGGTCTTCCCGACGGACTTTTGACAGCGTTCTGATGGACTTTCCGGAGGAACAGACTTGGCCACACATGAACGGACTAAGTCCGTTCGTAAGTCCATTCATTTTCAACATGATGATGGGAAGCGGGACTAAAAAAGGAAGTTCAATAGTCAGTAGCCAATAGCTGCCCTTGCGTCGTATTTGGCCTGTCGGACCAGCATACAGGCGAATGGTTTTGCCCATAGGAATTGAGTCTGTCCGTCAATATTTTTTTATGAAAAACAATCAGATTAGCCCACACACGATCGGAAGTCCAGTCGTGTGTACGCGACATTAATCAATCAGTTCAATATAGGACACCCCCCCCCCAATTTTCAGCTTTCAATGCTGTCGCTGTTTAAATGACAATTGCGCAAATTGGATGGTCATGCTACATTGTACCCAAACAAAATTTTTATCATTTTGTTCCCACAAATAGAGCTTTCTTTTGGTGGTATTTGAACATCCTCTTGGGTTTTATTTTTTGATAAACAAATAAAAAAGCCTGAAAGTTTTCTCCTTCACTGATGGGCACTGATGAGGCTGCACTGACGGATAGACATGTGTGATTCGTTTCGTATGAATCTCAAATTCGTACAAATTTCCCTAAATTCGTACATTCGGGAGGATCCGAAATTCGAATTGCCATGCGTCCGAATTTTGTATGAAATACGAACTTTTGTTTACGAATCCCCAGGAGGAAGTCAGCACAGCACAGGGATGGTGGAACCCCTCATCTAACGAAAATTCGTATTTTGGATAGAAAATTCTTCAACGGAATTTCGTATTTTGGATAAAAACCAAACTTCCATCAGCATCGACTGTCATATTGAGGTATATTTTTGCCTTTAAATTAATTGTAATGAACGTTCGTACAAGTTAACGAACCTAATGGCAATTCGTATTTTGTACGAATTGAAATTGAATTTCGGACACAAAATACGAAGTACGAATTCATTTTAATACGAACCGTAACGGAACAGAATGAAACAAATTTATTGACGGCGCCCATTTCTACTGACAGGCACTGATAAGGTGATACTGATGGGCACTGATGAGGTGGCCCTAATGAGATGGCACTGATGGGCACTGATTATGGGCACTGATATGTGACACTGATGGGCACTCATAGGTGGCACTGATGGGCACTCATAGGTGGCACTGATGGACACTGATGCGTGGCACTGATGGGCATCACTGATCAGGAGGCACTGGCAGGCATTAGTGATGGCCACTGATTGGCACAATTTGTGGGCACAGATTGTCATGCCTGGTGGCCATGGGTGGCATCTTTGGGGGGGCTGTGCTGATAATCATTTAGCAGACCCCCCTGTCAGGAGAGCAGCCAATCTGTCAAATGCGAGTGAGGAAAAGCCGATACACTGCTTTTCCTGTATACATTGTGATCAGCTGTGATTGGACACAGCTGATCACATGGTAAAGAGGCTCCGTCAGAGACTTTGTACCTAGATTGGAGTTGCAGTGTGACACGTCGCACCACCGTGGGTGCGCAGCGAATTGTTATCCTGATCATGCCATTTGACGTCTGGTCAGGATGACAGAACCACTTTGCCGACTTAATTTTGCTATACGGTGGGCGGCAAGTGGTTAACCACTTGCTGACCAGGCCTTTTCTTATATTTTTTGATAGAAAATTACTTAGAACCTCAAACATTATATAGGTACGCATATACTTATGCGCGAACCACAGTGAAATAAATTAAACTTTTTGTTTCCTATTTCACTTTTTTTTTTACACTGTTCCATTTTTTATTTTTATTTTTTGATCACTTTTATTCCTAATAAACAGAATGTAAACAATAAGGATGACAGGGCCTCTTTATTGAGAGATCTGGGACCCAAGATCTCACATTTACCTTTAGAAGCAAAAGGTACAAAAAATGTAAAAAAAAAGTGTGTGTATATATATATATATATATATATATATATATATATATATATATATATATATTATATACTATGGCCGAGGAACAGGAAGTGACATCAGATGTTGCTCCGGTCTTCCAATGAGTGGTAGCCATCTTGGCCTCACTGTTCTCCATACCCAGCTACTGCCAGCATCGGATTGCTCCCACATTTCAGCAATCGGTCAGGTAGGCCCGGAAACAACTGGTAAGTGGCGGGGAGGTGCACCCCTCCCACTGATTCTAAAAGTGATCCTATATTGAATCTGCCCACGGGACCACTTTTATCTTAAAGCTGAGTTACGCCTAGGGGAAAAAAAGTCAACAGCTACAAATAAGTGCTGCTGACTTTTACTATATGGACACTTACCTGTCCAGGGGGCACGCGATGTCGGCACCCCAGACGATCTTCGGATTGACTGTCTGGTGCAGCCGCCGCCATTCCAGGTAAGGGAACCTGGCAGTGAAGCCTTTCAGCTTCACACCCGGTTCCCTACTGTGCGTGCGTGAAGCCTGCTGCGCTTTCTGATTGGGCCAGCAGTGGAGGAAGGTGGAGTTGGGCCGCGGCCTGGTCTCCCGGAAGCCGGAAAGGGGACCAATCAAAAACAGGTTCCCCCCTCCCCCCTGAAAGGTGCCAAATGTGGCACCAAAGGGGGGGGGAGCAATTAAGCGGAAGTTCAACTTTTGGGTGGAACTCTGCTTTAAGTAGAATCGCATACAGTAAAAAAAATACTGTATTGACGTATTTTTACAATAGGCTGGTCAGCAAGTCGTTTAAAACAGAATCAATCTGCATTTCTCACTTTCAAAAAAGGAATGTGCTTCACCTTTTAGAACAGCGTCATGCAAATCTTTCGACAACAACTTGCTTTGAGCTTCCAAATATTTGTGAAAACTATGAGCTGCCACAGTTTATATGTATTTCTTTTAGGCAGCAAAAAAAACAAACTAAATTGCAGCAATTGTCTCAAGTGCTTCAGTTTCAGGTAATTTCCCTAATATATACACAAAAGGTGTATACAGATAAATACATATCCATATGTATCTAAACATTTTATATATTGTCATTCAACAGTCAATCTCACTGAGTTTTCTGCAAAAGTAACTGCACATCATGCATTTGTATTGCTTTTTCTAAAACAATGATAAGTATATTTTGCCAGTGGCAAGATTGGTGCCCAGGCATTTTTGGTATGAAATATCTTTGCTGAAAGTAAGTGGTTAGTTCCCAGGTGCCTCTTTAATTCTGTCTGTCTAACCCAACTGTAAGCAGAGTCTATTGATGTCCGGGGCCAAATTTAGCAGCGGCAGCATGTGTCAGTTAAAGCAGAATTTTACCCATCACAACTTGATAAAAAAGAATGTTCTTTAGCAAGGAACATACATTCCACATTATTAATTATGCTATCAAAATAAGTATGTGCTGTAAATCGTCTCCAGCATTGTTCCTGTTTCTTCTTGCTGGCGGATGCCATGTTGCTGAAGCCCAGAGCCCCTGAACAGCAGTAAATCATAAAGCAGAACTAAAGCCATCTATTTACCGGTTTAACCACACGCCGACCGGGCCATAGCTGAAAGACGGCTACAGCGGGGTTGGCTTATTCTGGGTGGACGTCCATGGGACGTCCTCACAGAATCACGCTCCCACGTGCCCTCCGGGGCGTGCACCCGGGAACATTCGTGAACGCCGGGTCCCCCGGAGCATCACGGATCACGGTAAATGGCCGCTGATAACAGCAGTTTACCACGTGATCGCTCCGTCAAATGACGGAGCATCACTTGTAAACAAACTGGCGTCATGTGATGACACCGGTTCCACCCTCCCCTCTCTGTACCAATCAGTACAGTGTGAGAGGAGAGGGGGTGAGATCGCTTGCAGCACTGTGGGCACTACAGATCCAGCCCACAGCGCTGCTTAGTGCCCATATCCTGCCACTATGCAATACTCTGCAATACTCTGCAATACTCTGCAATACTCTGTCAATACTAGCCAATATTCGACAATACTCTGCCAATACTCGCCAATACTCTGCAATCAATTTTGATAGAAACAAATAATTTGTTGTTTTGTAGAGCGGGAGAATTATTGCTTTATCCCTGGAGTTAATCCTCTTTTTTAATGCATGCCAATATTCTGTTTGCTTTGTTAGCAGCCTATCATCTACTAGGACCCCCAGGTCCTTTCCCATCCCCCAGAGGTTCTCCTCCAAGTGAGTAGATTGCATTCATATTTTTGCCCCCCAAATGCATTATTTTATATTTTTCCACATTAACCGGTTCCCGACCGGCACACGCCGATGTACGCTGGCAGAATGGCACGACTGGGCAAATAGGCTTACCTGTATGTCTCTTTAAATTTGCAGCCGTGCCATCGTGTGCCGACCAGGACCTCCGTGAGTCGGGTCGCGGGTCCCGCGGACTCGATCGCCGTGGGGATACCCGCAATCATCTCACGGAGTGGAAGAACGGGGAGATGCTAATGTAAACAAGCATCTCCCCGTTCTCTCCCGATCTCTGCTCCCTGTGATTGGGAGCTATGATTAGTGATGTGTCACAGCTAGCCCATCCCCCCTACTGTTAGAAACACTCCCGAGGACACACTTAACCCCATACAGTGCCACCTAGTGTTAACCCCTTCACTGCCACTCACTTTTACACAGTAATCAATGCAATTTTAATCACACTGATCGCTGTATAAATGTGAATGGTCCCAAAATTGCACCAAAATTATCCGACGTGTCCACCATAATGTCACAGTCATGATAAAAATCACTGCCATTACTAGTAAAAAAAAAAAAATAGTAAAAATGCCATAAAACTATCCCCTATTTTGTAGACGCTATAACGTTTGCGCAAACCAATCAATAAACGCTTATTGCAATTTTTTTTTACCAAAAATATGTAGAAGAATACGCATCAGTCTAAACTGAGGGAAAATAAAAATTTATATATATTTTTGGCAGATATTTATTATAGCAAAAAGCAAAAAAATTCATTTTTATCTTAAATTTTGTCGCTATTTTTTTGTTTACAGCGCAAAAATTTAAAAACACAGAGGTGATCAAATACCACCAAAAGAAAGCTGTATTTGTGGGGGGGGGGGAAAAGACGTCAATTTTGTTTGGGAGACACGTCGCAGGACTACGCAAATTGTCAGTTAAATCAACGCAGTGCCGAACTGCAAAAAGTGCTCTGGTCTTTGGCCAGCAAAATGGTCTGGGAGGTTAAGTGGTTAAACCTCATTTCCTGACAGACTCCATGGCAGCCTACGTATGGGTTAATCCCCGCCTCTCATACCTCATAGGACCCCACTCCCATAAATCTTTGCTTCTGAACAGAGACTGTGTTCCTTTTTTGTCCTCCTCCTAGGACCAAGGTGTTTGCTTACCTTATGAAGAGTTCCGGTCCAGTCCTGTTTGCACGAAGATCCTGAGGGTGATTGTGATTCCAGCAGTCCCAGCTATTAGCCGGGTGGAAACGGGCGATATATGCGATGCCATGAAGAGCTTACTAACCTGCCATTGGCAGGCAAGTGGCAATTTGGCCATACATCCTTTGCTATTAGCAGGAGGCCTCTATTTTGATGTCCCGTTCGTGCAGTGGGTGGAGTACCCCCAGTCAGGATGGATCGGGATCGTGCCGTGGCGGTATCGTATTGATTTTAATCATTATCATTATGGCAGCCTGTTTATGTGTGTTGTTTGTCATCTCCTTCTTTCCATTTCCTGGTATGTATGGTGGCTGGAGCGCATTTGCGTTCCAATCCGCCGCCTCTTCCGTTCGTTCTGCGCAGGCGCGTGCCTCGTTCGGATCGAGGCTTGGTCCGAACGTGCGCAGTTTTCGGAAGACGGCGGTGATCGTGCATGCGCACGAACTCCGCTGACCGACGCCAGGGGGGTATGGTGACGTCACCATCGGCGCCAACTTTTAAATAGCTGTCAGATACAGCTATGGTTGGGATCGCTCTGCGAGAGTGTGCTGTGTGTCTTGCTTGGAGGTATGTTCTGTTCGCCAGGAAGCTCTATTATTTGATTCCTGTCAGGTGCTTATGGTGTTTTCAAATCTCTCCAGCATACAGACTTTCTCATTATGGACGTATCATCGCCCCCCAGTGGCCAACCCTTACGCTGCAGGTAGGAATATTGTTTCCTTCTGCTGGGTTGTTTTCGGTAATTACTTTTGGTTTTCTTGCTGTAGTTTTTTCTTTCTATTTAGCCCTTCTAGGTCTGAACGTCATTTATCGGCACGCAAAGATACTGACCAGTCTAGGTTACATCATCATCAGTCTACGTCAAGTTCTAGACGCTCTAGATCACCCTCCAGACACCATAGATCAAGATCTGGATCTGGTCGTCATTCAACCCACCGTTCCAGCTGCTTAGAGAAAGCCTGCTGGGGTTGTAAATCTCACGTTCCAGAGGGTAAATCTCTCTGTGAGTCTTGTTATTCCTGAGCTATGAAGGAAAGGGGAGCCGGAGACCAGCAAGTGGATGCATTGGTCAGGAAGGTGGTTCAAGAATCTCTGAACAAGGCAGAGTCTGATCGGATGTTTAACCCTCCTTCCGTTACAGCTCCTGTCGATGTAGATGCAGACCCCGTAATTCCGGGTCCCTCCAGACACAGTGTCTCTCCAAGTGAATCTTCAGACAGTGAGATTGATGATTCAACTGCAGGTTTTGATTTTTCTCTTGTCCCGCAGTTAGTCAGAGCAGTCAAGGACACTCTAAAATGGGAAGAGCCAGTTGAAGCACCCTCTAAACAGAGGAAGTACTTTAAACACCTTAAGAAGGACCGCCCGAATTTCCCCTTCTTGGGTGAGCTCGGTGAGATTATTTCAAACGAATGGGGAAGAGTGGAGAGGAAGAACTCCTTAATTTCCAAGATTGCCAAAATGTACCCGTTTAAAAGCGAGGAAGTTAAATATCTGGATTCAGCCCCTCTTATTGATGCGGCTCTAATGCGTCTAGTCAGACATGTTACACTCCCTCTTGAAGATTCCGTTTCGTTCAAGGATGGTTTAGAGAGGAAGATTGACACCGACCTGAAGCGCATTTATATCACCGCAGGCATGGCTTGTAAGCCAGCTCTGGCTCTTGCAGCATTATCTAAAGCCATGGAGTCTTGGACGGATGATGTTGGTGCGGCTTTGGGAAGCGTTTCGGAAGAACTTATCCGGAATTCACCAGTACATGAACTGAAGTTAGCATCAGTCTTTTGGGGGAAGCATCCCTTGATATTATCCGCCTAGTGGCACGTGTCATGCTCTCCTCAGTTACTGCGAAGCGCGCTCTGTGGCTTCGTCCGTGGGTTGCAGATCTTGCCCCCATGGTGTAAGATTCCCTGTGAGGGACCCTCCCTCTTCGGGAACAAACTTGATTCTGCCATTTCCAGTGCTACTGGGGGTAAATCAGTGTTCTTACCCCAGGATCGTCGCCTCTTGGGTCAGAGGAAAGTTCAGCCCAGACAAGAACAAGAGCGTGCTAGAGATGCTCGCCGTTACAGGCCTGGTCGGGAATTTAGGAAGAATTGGAGAAGGGCTCAGTCTTCAAGCCAAAAATCCTCTAAGTCAACTACATCAAGGTACAATCCTACCACTTGTGAAAAAAAAAAAAAAAAAAAAGAGAGAGGTACTCCTGTCTTACACAGATTCCCTGTTGGCTCAAGGCGCTGCCATTCCGGTCCCAACCAGAGAGAGATTTCAAGGGGTCTACTCCCCCCTCTTTATGGTCCTCAAAAGAATGGCTCCTGGAGACCAGTTATCGACCTAACGCATCTGAATTCCTTCATCAAGAAGGAAAAATTCAAGATGGAGACATTACTAACAATACGTCAGTCAATACAACCAGGCGACTGGTTGATTTCCATAGACTTGAAGGATGCTTACTTCCATGTTCTGATCGCAAAAGAGTTTCAGAGGTACCTTCGGTTTGCAGTGGGCGAATTACATCTTCAATTTGTATGTCTCCCGTTCGGGCTTACAACATCGCCTCGAGTGTTTTCGAAGCTCTTACTGGCTGTGGTAGCACTAATCATGATCAAAGGTATTCGATTACACCATTACCTAGACGATCTACTATTGCTTTCCCAAGACAGAGAACAGCTACTGTTACATCGAACTCAAGTCATCTCGACACTCACGGAATTCAGTTGACTGTTGAACCGGGGGAAAAAAGTCATCTGGACCCAACTCAGTCTTTGATTTTTCTCGGAGCCCAGTTCAACACGGTCGAATGTACCATCTCCCTTCCGGTGGAGAAAATTCCGGTGATCCGAGACAGGATTCGGCCTGCATTGCATTCTCTTCTTCTCAGGGCCTCACAGTGCCTCAAGATAATTGGCACTATGGTATCCACAGCCCCATGATAAAGTGGGCACAATGGAGGATGTGTCCCTTTCAGAAGGGTTTTCTTCTACTGGGACCAGGGGTCTCGAGACCATCTGGTCAGGATAACCCCCTCCATGCGGGAGAGTCTCTTCTGGTGGCTCCAACGAAAGAACCTCCTCAATTGCCATTCCATAGCTTCCGTCTCTTGGATCACAGTAACGACGGACGCTAGCAACATGGGCTGGGGCGCCCTGTGTCTGTCAGAAATAGCCCAGGGCGTGTGGGAATTTCCAGCCCAAGAGGTAGTATCCAATGTTCTAGAGCTTTGTGCTGCTCTCCGTGCTCTTCAAGCCTTTTCTCACCTGATTTCAGGGACCTCGGTTCTCCTAAGGATGGACAACATGACAGCAGTGTCTTATATCAAGAGACAAGGAGGCACCCGCAGTCTCTCTCTGCTGAGGGAAGTGAGCCCGATCATGTCTTGGGCTCAGATGAACTTGTCAAATCTGATGGCGGTTTATCTCCCCGGAATTCAGAATGTCCAGGCGGACTTCCTATTAAGGTTCTCCCTGGACAACGAGTGGTCTTTCCATCCCGAGATATTCACATGGATTCTGTCTCTGGGGATCCTGCCAGAAGTGGACCTGTTTGCCTCCCCGTGCAATTTCAATCCGGAGAAATATTATACGAGGTGTCGTTGTCCTCAGGCCTTCGGTATGGATGCACTGACGGATCAGTGGAGGTTTCGCACGGCTTATGCCTTTCCCCCAGTCCCGGTCATCCTGCGATTCCTTTCAAGACTCAGGTGGGAGAAAGTTATGGTGGTGACGGTTGCTCCATTTTGGCCCAACAGGCCGTGGTTTCCGCTCCTAATGCAGCTGAGTTTTCGGATCCAGTTCCTCTCCCTTCCAGGGCAGATCTCCTGCTACAGGGAACATCTCTTCACCCATGCCCGGCCCATCTTCATCTGATGGTTTGGTTCTTGAAAGGGGAAGGTTGGAAGCATTAGGGTGTCCAAGTACTGCCATCGCTACTCTACTGAATGCTAGAAGGCCAGGTACTAATAAAGTCTATCAAAGAATTTGGGCGAAGTTTGCTGACTATACTTCTTCCGTTGGCAGTTCCTGTAGTGACCTGAAGATTCAAGACATTTTGGGTTTCCTACATGCGGGACTAGACCTGTCACTATCAGTGAGTTCCTTACGAGTTCAAATTTCGGCAATTTCAGCATTTACTGGCGTTTCCTGGGCCAAACACCGTCTTGTCAGACAGTTTTTCAGGGGAGCAATAAGACTCCTTTTCAGAGGAAAGACCTGAGCATATGGTTCAATCATCTATCAAGGCTCTTTCTCTCAAAGCCGCCTTTCTGGTGGCTATAACATCGGCCAAGAGGGTCTCCGAGATCAGCTCTCTGGGTTGCAAAGAACCTTTTCTGACGTTTTTCCCGGATCGTGTGGTCTTGGTTCCCATGTTAGGGTCAAATCCTAAGGTCACATCTGTATTTCATGAGAACCAGGAGATTGTTCTTCCTACTTTTCGGACTTCCGGAGATTCTAACATTCATCCTTTAGATGTTGGAGAAGTTCTAAAACAGTACTTGGAATCCACAGCTCCTTTCGGACTTCTGACCATCTCTTTGTTTACTTCCATGGAAAGAATAAGGGATCACATGCTTCTTCAAGAACCATCGCAGCTTGGATTGTTCAGGCTATTCAAGGGGCTTATAAAGCTAAGGGTTTGGCTCCTCCAGAGGCGGTGACGGCTCATTCTACCAGGAGCGTTTCAACATCATGGGCGGCTGCTCGTCATGTTTCTCCAGAAGTAATCTGTAAAGCGGCCTCATGGTCATCAATTAATACCTTTATGACACATTATTGTGTTGAGCCGGCTTCTTTATCGTTGGTTAATTTTGGTTTGCATGTCTTATCTGTTGACGGTGCCAATTAAACCTTTTTCTGTTAACCAGCAATTTCCCACCCGGGTGTGTATGGCTAGTTATTTTCCATACGTAGGCTGCCATGGAGTCTGTCAGGAAAAAGGAAAATTTATATCAAATACTTACCGTAATTTTCCTTTCCTGATGGACTCCATGGCAGCAGGAGTTCCCTCCCATTTGCTGGAGTAGGCTAAGTTACGGAGCACAGTCTCTGTTCAGAAGCAAAGATTTATGGGAGTGGGGTCCTATGAGGTATGAGAGGCGGGGATTAACCCATACGTAGGCTGCCATGGAGTCCATCAGGAAAGGAAAATTACGGTAAGTATTTGATATAAATTTTCCTTTTTATGTGAACCTGGCCTTAGTAAAATCAGCACACAGTACACGCATTAATACTTTCCCAGGCACACAGTTAACCCCACAGTTTCCCTAGATGCTAACATGTTCCTACCCAGTGTCATTGGTACAGTGTCATTGCATTTTATTAGCCCTGATCACCATATTAGTATCACTGGTGATGTCAGTGACAGTCAGTTCTCACTCAGTGTCAGATTGCTTGCCGCGCTGTCACAGTCCTGCTGTAAGTCGCTGATCACCGCCATTACTAGTATAAAAAAAAAGCCAAATAAAAATTCCAGTATATGTAAAGTCATTTGTAGACTCTATAACTTTCATGCAAACCAACTAATATACACTTATTGGGATTTTTTTTATACCAAAGACATGGAGCAGAATCTATTTTGGCCTAAATATATGAAGAAATCAGATTTTTTTTTATGGGATCTGTTTTTTTAGCAGAAACTAAAACATCTTGTTTTTTTTTTTCCTAAATTTTCTATCTTTTTTTGTTTATACGGTATAATAATAAAAAATATAAAAAAATAAAATAAAACGCTATAACTTTTGCGCAAACCAACCACTAATCGCTTAGTGCAATTTTTTTTACCAAAAATATGTAGAAGAATACGTATCAGCCTAAACTGAGGAAAAAAAAATAGCTATATTTTTTGGGGGATATTTATTATATCAAAAATTAATAAATATTGCGTTTTTTTTCAAATTTGTCACTCTTTTTTTGTTTATAGGGTAAAAAATAAAAACCGCAGAGGTGAGCAAATACCACCAAAAGAAATCTCTATTTGTGTGAAAAAAATATATACATTTCATTTAGATACATCACTGCATGGCTGCACAATTACCAGTTAAGGTACCGCAGTGCTGCATAGCAAAAATTGCCCGTCATGAAAGGGGGGGGGTAAATCTGCCAGAGGGCAAGTGGTTAAAAAAAAAGAAAATGTCAATAGAAGGCTGTATTAATCCAGTTCTGAATAGCTCCCCTTGAACTTTCGAAAATAGTTTTTTTAGTTTGAATCATACATCTGCTGCAAACGCGTTTTTGTACATTGATGGCAATTAGCCCAATTTTACCGGCCGTTAAACTATCTATGGCCTCCACACAGAACTTTAGATCAAAACTATGAATTCTTCCGCATGCCGAAATGATAAACATTAAAGTTATGTTTATAACATCCGGAGCTGAGAGTGTTTTAATATTTTAATATAATCCACAGTATAATTTGATGAAAAGAATGCATATTTTATGTGAAGGCCTATCAAAGCGTAGACAAAAATAAAAATCAGCGATAAAAATGCAAAGTGTTGCACTTTAGCGTATCAACAAATACTAAAGTCTGTTACAACAGCAAAGATGGCCTGATTCAAACAGACAAGCATAACATCTGAGTGGCAAATGAGACTATTTTCAGTGCCACCCTGTCATCTGTTACTGCTAATACAATCCAGTTACCAGGTTTCAGCTAATTTATGACAGCCATCGGAAAATACAAAAAGGGTACAATGCTTTGCTTTCAGTATCTGAATCCCAAATGGTTGGTTACTACAAAAAAAAAAGATTGCCATTGATGCCTAGGGAAAAATATATCAAGATCACAAAGTTCATGTAAAGAAAAAAAGGGCTGCAAAGAACATGTAGCATTACTCTAGGTAAAAGTTGTTAAATACACAATAGGGATCATTTGGTTCGCTGCTAACATGGGTTCAAGGTCAATCCTGTCGATTTGAGATTGGCGTAAATTTTTGTACAAAATCACCTGGGAGAATTTTTTTTCTGCCGCAAGGCCTCCCTTTAAAAAATGTAGGCCTCTGTTGCTATGGGCTTTTACATGTTTTTGGCGCTCAAGGCTAAGCATTTCTGGTCGCATACATCTATTTTTAGAGGTGCTTTTTGTACACAGCATGCTAGTACTCCTACAAAAAAGAAAAACTGTAAGCAGAGCTAATGTGCAGCTAAATCCCCTCACATTATATCACTCACATTCGCCATTCCCCCATCCCCATAGATGAAACAAAAGTTAGGCATACATCAGTTAGGCCCATTAGCCCTGATTAAAAGTGTTCTGCTGCTGGGCAATTTTAAACTGATGTATCCTTTAAAGCTGTGGTCTCCAAACTGCGGCCCAATGCCAGATGTGGCTCTTTGCTTGCTTTTATCCTTGGGGCACTATTCCATCAACTGATACCAACAATGTGGCATAATCCCCCCCCCCCCACTGAGGCCAGTGAAAGGGCAAAATTCCTCTCAATTACACCAACAGGGGGGCACAATTCCTCCTAATGACACCAATAATTGGGCAAAATGACATCAATGATGAGGTACAATTCCTGCCACCGACACAACCAGAAGCACAATCCATCCTAATGACACGAACAGTTGGGCCCAATGACACAAATGATGGGGCACAATTCCTCCCAATTACATCAACAAATGGGCCCAATGACACCAGTGATGGGGCACAATTACTCCCAATGACACCAACAATTGGGCCCAATGACACCAATGATGGGGCACAATTCCTCCCACTGACACCAACGATGGGGCATTGTTTATTCCCACCGACGTTTGGACCTTCTCTACTCCCATTGGCTGCAGTTTTGCCCCCCTAAAGTCAGAGAGACAGTAAACTGGGCCCTTGTTTAAAAAGTTTGGAGACCTCTGCCCTGAAGTATTTTAATTCTTGTAGGAAAAAAAAACCCAGCTTGTGCTATTTATCTCTAGGGCCTTTCTTTGCTCATTTTAATAACTCTGTTGCTGTACAATTTTACAATTCATTCCTGTAGTAAAAAATCACACTGTAATCTTTTTTTTTCTTGTACATTTAGTCCAATAATAAATGTTACATCCATATTTAGGGTGTATCATGCAACATGTTCCTAAGAACCAAACACCCTCAACCCCTGATTTTCCCCTCCATGACAGGATTCATTTCCCCGTAAATGCTGTCACATTAAAAATGACACAGCTCTGTGGGGTTTCCCCTGTACAGCCACATTATTCATTAACAGAAATTTGTAAATGTATAAACTACAAGGCCCATCTTCCACCGCAGCAGAAGGCGTGTGGTTCTCACTTGCTAATGGAGCTAATAATGATTACATGCGGGAGACCCAGCTGCTGGTGGTAGCCCCATTGAAAGCAATGAGTGGCTGATAGGGATGGGCCGAACACCCCCCCCCCCCCCCGGTTCCGTTCGCACCAGAATTTGGCAGAACGCACAAACACCACTAAAGTTATGAGACACAAACATGAATAATCAAAAGTGTTCATTTTAAAGGCTTATATGCAAGTTATTGTAATAAAAAGTGTTTGGGGACCTGGGTCCTGCCATTTTTTCAGGAGTAGGGATTTTAATAATGCTTAAAGTGAAAAAATTAAATTGAAATATTAATTTAAACTGTACCTGGGGGGTGTCTATAGTATGCCTGTAAAGTGGCACATTTTTCCCGTGTTTAAAACAGTCCCTGAACAAAATGACATTTCTAAAGGGAAAAAAGTAATTTAAAAGTACAGCTATAATGAATTGTCGGTCCTGGCAATACAGATAAAAGTCATTGAAAAAAACGGCATGGAATCCCCCCAGCCCATTGCCCTGCCCTTTGGGTCTGGTATGAATATTAAGGGCCACCCCAAACCAAATTTTTTTAAAAATGGTGTGGGGTCCCCCCAACAATCCATATCAGACCCTTATCTGAGCATGCAACCTGCCAGGCTGCAGGAAAAGAGGGGGGATGAGAGAGCACTCCCCCTCCTGAACCGTACCAGGCCACATGCCCTCAACATGGGGAGGGTGCTTTGGGGAAGCCCCCCAAAGCACCTTGTACCCATGTCCCCAAGATCACTTTTTTTTGCATTGATACATGTCCCCTGGGGCAAGACTCGGGTCCCCAAACACTTTTTATGACAATAACTTGCATATAAGCCTTTAAAATGAAAACTTTTGATTTTTCATGTTAATGTCCCATAGACTTTAACGGTGTTCCGGTGGCTTTTGAATTTGCCCCGAACACCGCATATTATTTGGTGTTCTGCAGAAAATCCAAATAACCAAAGTTTGGCCCTAACTTATGCTCGGGCCGAACCATTCGCCCATCCCTAGTGGCTGACAGTTCTTGTAGCTAATCATAAGCCGTCTACATTCAGGGTCGATCATTTGTAGGCAATCGTTCCATATGTAATTGCATGTGAAATGCAACAATTATCTGAGTCAGCCTCTCATTACTTTTAACTGTGTTTCGGTCCGCAGGTTATCGCCAGGACCCACTGCTGGGCTTTCTGCATTTACCCTAGGTTAACATCTATGTGTGCTGCGCTTGATGCACGTTTTACAGTGCATTTTGTATTTTAAACCCTCTTTTTTTATGTATTTTTGCATGCAGTTTTCATGCATTTTGCGTTAGACTTTGCTTCTTTTTTTTAGTCTTTAAACACACTGTAAATACACTGTATATAGCTGGTTGCTAAGGAGTGGGTCAGGAAGCCGGGTGCCACATCCTTAACAACTGATGAGTCATCAGTTGTCAGCGGGTTTCCCCATTGACAGCTAAATTTGTTTAAAAAAATGGAGTGGGCCCCCCCCCCAAAATCCATACCAGACCCTTATCGGAGCATGCAGCCTAGCAGGTCAGGAAAGGGAGGGGACGAGCGAGTGCACCCCCACCGAACCATACCAGGCTGCATGCCCTCAACATGGGGGGGTTCTCCGCCCCCCACCCCAAAGCACCTTGTCCCCATGTTAATAGAGACAAGGTCCTCTTCTCAACAACCCTGGGGTGGTGGTTGCCGGGATCTGCGAGCAGCAGGCTTATTGGAATCTGGAAGACCCCTTTAACATGGGGACCCCTAGATCCTGGCCTCCCCCTATGTGAATAAGTATGGGATACATTGTACCCCTACCAATTCACCAAAAAAGAAAGAAGTGCAGTGTTACAAAACACAAGAGACAGTTTTTACCAAGTCCTTTATTAAAAATTGTGTCTTCTTCCTCCGGTGTTTCTTCTTCCTCTTCTCTCTCCAGTGTTTCTTCTTCCTCTTCTCTCTCCAGTGGTCTTGGTCACGCTATTTTATTCATACAAATACTATACTAACTACATGAAAATCATTTGTTGTGTTATCATGCAAGAAACATATTCATGCTTGTCCCTAACAATCAGCTTATTGGATGATCGCCCTGAAAGAAGTATTTTCATCCGATTTTCTCATGGTGTGTACTAGGCATACTTGTTTGAAACTTGGCAAAATTCTCCCCCCATGCAGTCGACTGCTTTGCCAGGCATTGAATGCATTAGTGCTGATACAGGTTATATTTTGTTCGATAGAACCACTACAATACAGTCATGTTACCCTGGCAATTCCATTCTTATAATTTTCTATTAAATGTGCAGAATGACTATCAAGCCAGAGATATAAAATTAGCATATTTAAGTATGTCTGACAAGTGACAAACTTTTTTTACTTATTCAATTTCCTTGTCGAAATCCGAGCAGTGATTGCAATTAAATGAATTAAAGAAAGTTCATAAATCTGAAACAGCAATTTCCTTCAAATCATTTTACTGTCAGTACTTAAATTAATAATTGCCAAATCCAGCTAGATACCACGACTGGTTTAAAGGGGATAAGAACGACCTGATTGCATATCATAGACTGAAACTATGTTTGCTGTCTGAAAAATATTTCACGCACACTTTAAAGGAGATTTTTATATTGGGAGCTCTGGAGGTATAAGAGGAAAGCTTATGTGGTGCTATCAACCGACCAAATGTCACCTGACTCTTCTTCTTTATCACTGTCAGAAATTCTGATCTAAGGTGCTCATGCATTTAATGGATTAAAGAATGTGTTATTTAACCATCTCAATACCGGGCACTTTCACCCCCTTCCTTCCCAGACAAATTTTCAGCTTTCAGAGCTGTCACACTTTCAATGACAATTGCGCGGTCATGTTACGCTATACCCAAATAAAATTTTTATCATTTTGTTCGCACAAATAGAGCTTTCTTTTGGTGGTATTTATTCATGACTATGTTTTTTATTGTGATATAAGCAAAAAAAGAGCGGAAATTTGGAAAAAAAAATAGAAAAAAAAAATATTTTCTTCTTTCTAGTTTAACCTCCCTGGCGGTATGATTCATTCTGGTTTTAGGTGCTGAAAGCGGTACAATTATTTTGCATGGAAATTTGGCGTTTTATATTGTAGTCCTGTAATTCTTAGGAATAACTCTCTTAAATCTGTTCAAACCAGAGTCTAGCAGACATCCCGGGTATGATAAAGTTTATAATATAATAAATAATAATAAAAATTATTCAATAATGTAATCAAATCCTAAAACAGTGAAAAAGGGACACTTTCTGGTTGCTATGGACAATCTCCAAATTCCAGCCATAAAAACAGTATTTATAATATAAAAGTGCATGCAGGGCACTGCACAGACCACTAGGGACAAAGGGGGTGTGTCATTTTTTTATACAGTACTGTAATCTGTAAGATTACAGTACTGTGTGTGTTCCGTGTACTTTTACTTTTTTGAATTTGGCGCCGATCTCCGCTCCCGTGCGCCGTAACGTCGCAGGGAATGGAGCTCGGCGGCATTTGGCACTGTGTGAATCGAGCGGAGGATGGCTCGATCACACAGCGTGGAGGACATCGCTGGATCCAGGGGACAAGGTAAGTAACTCTCCCTGTGTCCTCCCTGTATCCAGCGATGCGATCCCGAGTCTGGCTCGGGGTTACCGCTTATGCTTTATCCAGCTGTATTTACTCAGTGCAACTTATAAAATCCAAGTGAAAGACATAACACCAACATGTCAAAAAAAAAAAAAACATACCGTATTTATCGGCGTATAACGCACACTTTTCCCCCCTTAAAATCAGGGGAAAATCGTGGGTGCATGTTATACGCCGATCTCCACTGATCCCCCGCCAATCTCGGCTAACTGTGAGTGGAGCAGTGCGATCACCGCCGAGATAAGCATAGCCGAGTGTACTCGGCTCTTCTCGGCTCCGTTCACAGTCACACCCAGTCCCGTCATGCGTTACTGTATGTCCATCATAGGGCGGGACTGGGCATGACTGTGAGCGGAGCCAAGAAGAGCTGAGTACACTCGGCTATGTGTATCTCGGCTCCGCTCAGTCCCTGCGATCTCGACGGTGTTCGCTCCACTCCGTCCAAGCGATAGACACTGGGGGCAAGGCTGCACTGGGGGCAAGGCTGCACTGGGGCAAGGCTGCACTGGAGCAATGCGCTGCACTGGGACAAGGTTGCACTGGGGCAAGGCTGCACTGGACACTGATAAGGCTGCATTGATGGGCATTTAAATGTAAGTTTTTTTTCCTTAAACTTCCCTCCTAAATTCGGGGTGCGTGTTAAACGCCGGCGCATGTTATACGCCGATAAATACGGTAATCACTGGGTTGGAAAAAGGATCACCCCCTTGTGTCAGTATTTTGTTGAACCGCCTTTTGCTTTAATTACATCCTTTAGCATGTTGGGATTTGTCTCTCTTAACTTTCCACATCTAGACTTTGCAATATTTGTCCTCTCTTCTTTGCAAAACTGCTAAAGTTCAGTTAAATTTGATGGTGAGTAGTGATGGACGAACTTCCGACGGGACGTTTCGCAAACGCAGACCGCGAACGCGGCCGATAGTTTGCGAACCGTAACGTTCGCGGCGGGCCCCATTGACTTCAATGGGAGGCGAACTTTGCAAACCTACAGGTCAAATTTTCAGCCACAAAATAATTACTAGCTGTGTAAACATAGTCCCACCACATGGCCAATGACATAACACATGTATGGGGTGAATCTGGGATCGACAACTACAAGCATTCTTTTTTTATATGTGAAATTGTTGTGACAATTCAGGACTGTGGAGCGCATGAAGGCAATGGAGGAGAGGGAAGGTCAGGGTAGGCAAAGAAGAGGGTGTAGGAGATGATCACCAGCAGCGTGACATACAGCAATGACACCAGCACCGTGATATACAGCACTGACACCAGCACCGTGACATACAGCAATGACACCTGCATCGTGATCTGACACCAGCACCGTGATAGAGAGCACTGACATCAGCAGCATGACATAAAGCACTGACACCAGCACCGTGATATACAGCACTGACACCAGCACCGTGATAGAGAGCACTGACATCAGCAGCGTGACATAAAGCACTGACACCAGCACCGTCATATACAGCACTGGCACAGAACCGTGATATACAGCACTGACACCTGCACCGTAAGCAGCCCCAGGAGGAAGTCAGCATAGCACATGGATGGTGGGAGCCCCTCATAATGAGCATAGCACAGGGATGGTGGGAGCCCCTCATAATGAGCATAGCACATGGATGGTGGGAGCCCCTCATAATATGCACAGCAGAGGTACAGCCCCAGGAGGAAGTCAGCACAGCACAGGGATGGTGGGAGCCGTTCATAATAAGCAGCCCCAGGAGGATGTCAGCATAGCACAGGGATGGTGGGAGCCCCTCATAATAAGCAGCCCCAGGAGGAAGTCAGCACAGCACAGGGATGGTGGGAGCCCCTCATATTGAGCATAGCACAGGGATGGTGGGAGCCCCTCATAATGAGCATAGCACAGGGGTGGTGGGAGCCCATCATAATATGCACAGCAGAGGTACAGCCCCAGGAGGAAGTCAGCACAGCACAGGGATGGTGGGAGCCCCTCATAATGAGCATAGCACAGGGATGGTGGGAGCCCCTCATAATATGCACAGCAGAGGTACAGCCCCAGGAGGAAGTCAGCACAGCACAGAGATGGTGGGAGACCCTCATAATAAGCAGCCCCAGGAGGAAGTCAGCACAGCACAGGGATGGTGGGAGCCCCTCATAATAAGCAGCCCCAGTAGAAATATGACACCGCTCAACCTCTTCAAACAGGAGGGTGTGGGCATATAGTACAGTGTGCTTTTTTTGGACAAGTGCCAAATGAAGAAAGAAGGCCTGTGTGGTCGATTAAAAAAATAGTTTCTAGACATATACATGGTCTACTGGTCACAGGTGTTGAATTCCTCTGAGATCCATGCCTCATTCATTTTTAGAAATGTAAGGTAGTTAACACTGTCGTGAGCTAGGTGAGTACGCTTATCGTTCACGATCCCCCCTGCTGCGCTGAACGTCCTTTCGGACATGACACTGGACGAGGGGCAAGCCAACAGTTCGATTGCAAATTGGGTAAGCTCTGGCCAGAGCTCAAGCCTGCCCACCCAGTAGTCCAGGGGTTCATCACTCCTCAGAGCGTCCACATCGGCCGTTAACCCGATGTAGTCGGACACCTGACGGTCTAGGCGTTCCCTGATGCTGGATCCGGATGACACCTGTCGATGGGTCGGCTGAAAGAATGACCTCATATCCGAAGTCACCAACACATCTTCAAATCGGCCTCTTCTTGCAGGTGCTGTTGGATTGGTACCCGCAACTCCTTCTCTGGGAGTGGAAATTGCTCCTCTGCCAGCGCACGCAAAAGCAGAATGCAGCATTTCTCGAAGCAAGGCCTGGAAGTGCTCCATTCTGAGAGCCCTCTGTGACGGCGGTAACATTTCCGCCATTTTGTGTTTGTACCGGGGGTCTAAGTACATTGCCACCCAGTACTGGTCCTTGACCCTTATGCTTTTTATACGGGGGTCCCTATTAAAACACTGGAGCATGAAGGCCCCCATTTGCACTAAACTGGAAGCGGTGTGGTGGCCTGGCTCCTGCTCATCATCCAGGATAATGTTGTCCTCTTCATTCTCCTCTCCCCATCCACGCACAAAAGGGATCCCAGAAAGGTTTAAAGCATGCTCTTCTTGCTCCTCCTCATCCGCCCCGGCACCATCCTCCTCTGACTCCTCTTCAGACTCCTGTTGTTCACTTGTCTCAGATAGAGTAGCCCCCCCTGGGAATTCATCCAGCATTGCGACTTCCTCATCTTCCCGCTCCTGCTCCTCCACAGCTTGATCAATGACACAACGCAATGCACGCTCCATAAAGAAGGCATAAGGTACCATGTCACTGATGGCGCCATGGCTGCGACTGACCGGTTTGGCAATCTCCTCAAATGGGAGCAGAAGTCTGCATGCGTCGCGCATGAGCAGCCACTGGCGCGGTGAAAAAAACCCCAGCTCCCCAGAACCTGTTCTGCCGCAGAATTCATACAGGTAGACGTTAACTGCACGTTTCTGCTGGAGCAGCCTATCAAGCATATAGAAGGTTGAGTTCCATCGCGGCGGGCAATCACAGATAAGACGTCTGACCGGCAGATTGTGTCGCCGCTGAATGTCAGCAAGGCGAGCCATGGCCGTGTAAGATCTTCTGAAATGGGCCGAGATTTTTCTTGCCTGCCGCAAGATGTCCTGGACCCCAGGGTATTTGACAACGAATCGCTGCACGACCAAGACGTATGCCATGCATGCCACGTGCGTCATTTTGCCCTGTTTCAATGCGCTAAGCAGATTGGCACCGTTGTCACACACCACTTTACCAACTGTCAAATTGAGCGGTGTTAGCCACTGATCTGCCTGTGAACGCAAAGCTGAAAGGAGTGCCGGGCCAGTGTGGCTCTTGGCTTCCAGGCACAACAGACGCAGCACAGCATGGCAACGTCTCACCTGGCAGGTCGAATAGGTTCTGGGGAGCTTGGGCGGCGCAGCGGAAGAGATGCTAGCAGCGAAAAAGGAGGAGTCAGCCGAGGAGGAGAGGGAGGAGGATGGAGTAGGAGGAGGAGGAGGAGAAGAAGAGCCAGGCCTGCATGCAATCCGTGGCGGTAAAACCAAATCTACACGGGTGCCACGGGTTACATGCTTGACGGCCGTTAGAAGGTTCACCCAGTGGGCAGTAAAAGTGATATACCTTCCCTGCCCATGTTTGCTAGACCACGTGTCTGTGGCCAGATGTATCTTGGCACCGACACTGTGTGCCAGAGATACATTCACTTGCCGCTGAACATGGCCATATAGCTCTGGGATGCCCTTCTCTGAGAAATACTTCCTTCCTGGGACCTTCCATTGTGGTGTTCCAATGGCCACAAATTTTCGAAAGGCCTCCGAGTCCACCAGTTTATATGGCAGTAGTTGGCGGGCTATGAGTTCTGACAAGCCAGCCGTCAACCATTGGGCAAGAGGGTTATCCGGCGTCATCATTTTTTTACGCTCGAACATTAGGCCCACGGAAGCCTGCCTTTTTGCAGAAAAACGTGAGCTTGGCGTGATGGAAGGTGGAGTGGAGGACAATTGTGAGGAGAGAGGAGAAGGAAAAATAGAAGACGAGGCTGGACGGTGAGAGCCTGCAGTGTGGCTTTGTGTGTTCCGTTGCTCTCACTGGGCTCGGTGATGGCTGCTCATGTGCCTTCTTAAGGCGGTCGTCCCTAGGTGAGTGTTGGGCTTACCGTGACTAATGCGTTGACTGCAAAGATTGCAGATGGCAACGCTATTGTCAGCAGCGGACACGTAAAAAAAAGCCCACACTGCGGAGCCATGTGCCGGTGTCCTGGGAGTGCCAGATGTGACCGTACATGGTCCATGACGCGCTCCTGATACATTTGCAGTCTGCTTTGTCCCTCCTGTGCAATGTAAGTTATTCCTGCTTCTCCTCCCTATCTGCTGGTCCATATCTCCCTCTGAACTCCCCTCCTCTTCCTCTCTTGTGGGCACCCACGTGACATCACTAGACACGTCATCATCGACGTCACCTTCCCCACCGCTATAAGTAGAGATCTCGGAGTAGGCAGCAACAGCGGGGACCTACCTCCTCCTTGGGCTGATCTGGGTACTGTCATCAGACTGCTGAGTGGCGGTTGTTGCTACCTCCTCTTCCTGATCCAATACCAAGAGTGGCTGCGCATCAGAAATATCTTGATATGGATCGGAAAATAATTCCTGTGACTCAAGCGGAAGGTATGTGGTGGTGTTGTTGGTGGTAGTGTCTTTGGGGGTGCACATAGCAGAGAGTGAAGAAGAGGGTGCAGATCGAGAGGATGAGGAGGGTGCAGAAGAGTAAGGCTGAGTGAGCCACTCAACCAAGTCTGGTGCGTCCTTTAAAGTAATTGAACGCACCTTCTGCATCTTCCCACTTTGGCTCAAGCCTGTTGCTCCTGCCCTACCCCTACCACCCCTGCGGAAGGGCATGCCTCTTCCTCTGCCTGTCATTTTTTAAATGACCCTGTGACAAAACTCTCAGTCCCTATACTGATAAAGGACTGCTGCAGTATAGGGCAGCAGTCAGCAGTAGTGCACCTCAACCCTATGTATTGTGGACCTATACCAGTCCTTAAGGAATAGCAGACTGTACCTCACTCAACCCTATGTACTGTAGTACCCTATACCTTACCAGTCCTTATAAGGACCTTTGTGGAACAAGTAGGTTGTGAATGATTAGCAGACTGTACCTCAGTCCCTATACTGATAAAGGACTACTGCAGCAGAAGGGCAGCAGTCAGCAGTAGTGCACCTCAACCCTATGTATTGTGGACCTATACCAGTTCTTCAGGAATAGCAGACTGTACCTCACTCAACCCTATGTACTGTAGTACCCTATACCTTACCAGTCCTTATAAGGACCTTTGTGGAACAAGTAGGTTGTGAATAGGGATGAGCCGAACACCCCCCGGTTCGGTTCGCACCAGAACTTTCGAACGGACCCCACGTTCGAAACGAACGTTAGAACCCCATTGAAGTCTATGGGACTCGAACGTTCGAAATGGAAAGTGCTAATTTTAACGGCTAATATGCAAGATACTATCCTAAAAACGGTTTGGGGACCTGACTCCTGCCTCAGGGGACATGGGTCAATGCAAAAAAAGATTTAAAAAACAGCCGTTTTGGCGGGAGCACTGATTTTAATGACGATTAAAGTGAAAAAAAAAAGTGAAATATTCCTTTAAATATGGTGCCTGGGGGGTGTCTGTAGTATGCCTGTGAAGTGCCACGTGTTTCCCGTGTTTAGAACAGTCCCTGCACAAAATGACATTAAACGGAAATAACACCATTTAAAACTGCTTGCGGTTTAAGGCCTCATGCACACGGACGTTTTTACAGCCACTTTTTTGAGCTTTTTTTGCAGCTTAAAAACGGCTGTCCATGTTAGTCTATGGCTTCATGCCCACCTAGGCGTTTTTGAGCTGCAAATGGCATAGGCGTTTTTAAGCTGTAAAAAAAACCCAGGACCAGTGCGTTCCGTGGCGTGGAGCTAGAGCTGTAAAAACGCGAATCGCGGGAAAACGCGCAAAAACGCGCATAAACGCGCAACATATTTTCTTTGTTTTCTGAGTGCTATAGCCAAGAGATGTGTTTCTTAAAAAACGCTACTTAACGCTAACGCTAAAAAACGCGCAAAAACGTCAATGCAAAACGTGGTAAAAATCACGTTTTTAACAACGATTTTTCCAGGCATCGGAGCTAGCTTTGCAGCCAGTTTTTTAAAACGTCCGTGTGCATGAGCACTTAATGTTATATCTGGTTCCTGCAATATGGTTGAAAATCATTGAGAAAAATGGCATGGGTAGCCCTCCCTGCCCATTACCAGCCTATTTGGGTCTTGTACGCATATTAAGGGGAACCCCGTACCCATATTAAAAAAAGGAAATGCGTGTGGCCCCCAGGCCCTATATACTCAGAACAGCAGTATACAGGCGGTGCAAACAAGACAGGGACTGTGTAGGTTTGTTGTGTTAAGTTGAATCTGTTTGTAATTTTCAACTGGTACATTTTTAAAGTGTAGCTCCAGTCAAAAAAATTATTTTTAAGCTTTTTGGAAAACATAGGGAAGGGTTATCACCCCTGTATAATTTGTTTTGTCGTCCATCTTTTTTCATCTCACTTGCTGCTGTCTGATGTTTGTAAGTTGGATGTTTGAAAGTAGGGGCCTGCCCTATATGCTCTGCAGAAATGGCGGAACAAGGTGTTGGTTTTGCCACAACATTGTAAGCCCTGAAAGTGACTCTTGGTGGGCGCTGGAGTGCCCTGCTGTGAACGATTATATCAAGAATTGTAATTACATGCCATTGTTGAACAGTGGTATAAAAATTGACCTTTGGTGGTTGTGGTGCTGGTGCCACAACACTATAAGTCCTCACCGTTACTCTGGGTGGGCACAGGAAGGGGCCTTCCTGTGAAATATTATATCAAGAATTGTAATTACATGTCCCTGTTAAACAGGGGCAGAAAAATTGGGCCTTAGGCACTGGTGCCATCACACTGCAACCTCTGCCATATACTCTCGTTTTATTGCAGGAATTAGCCCTGCTGCAAAGCATTGCATTAAAAATTGTACTTAAATGCCCCTGTTAATCAGGGGCAGAAAAATTGGGCCTTAGGCACTGGTGCTGGTGCCACCACACTCCAACCTCTGCCATATACTCTAGTTTTATTGCAGGAATTAGCCCTGCTGCAAAGCATTGCATCAAAAATTGTAATTAAACGCCCCTGTTAAACAGGGGCAGAAAAATTGGGCTGCTGGCATCACCCAGAACCAAAAATGTTCTTCCAACATATCAGCGGAGGAGGAAGAGGATAGACAATCAACATAACAGGACAGTCACTCAGCATCAGCATAGGCAGTCTTGAAGGGATGTGGTATTTCAAAAAAAATTATTCGGTTACATCAGCTTCAGGTGCTTGGTAGCTGTGGGTGATCCAAGACTGATTCATCTTGATGAAGGTCAGTCGATCAACTGATTCGGTGGACAGGCGCACCCTGTGATCGGTAACAAAGCCACCAGCAGCACTGAAGGTGCGTTCCGAAAGAACGCTGGATGCAGGACAGGCCAGTAGCTCAATTGCCTCTGGCCAGTGATCCATCCTCAAGACCCAGTAAGCCAGAGGATTTTCGGTGGGAAAGGTGTCCAAGTCTGACCTTGCCCCTAGGTATTCCTGCACCATGTAAATTAGACGCTGGCGATGGGTGCTGGAACCAATCATACCTTGGGGCTGCGGACTAAAAAATTGTCTGAAAGCATCAGTCAGATGGCCACCTTCTCCACCGCTCCTTCTGACTGATGCCTCAGCAACACGTTGTCCAGGACCAGGAGTTTGTGACCTCCCAGTCTCTGGGAACGCATTGCACAGAGCTTTCTGCAAGGCCTCCCGGAGATGTCTCATCCTCTGCTCCCTCTGCGATGGCAAGATAAGGTCGGCAACCTTACCCTTGTACCGTGGATCAAGGAGAGTGGCCAGCCAGTAATGGTCCCTCTCCTTGATCCGAAGAATACGAGGATCCTTCCGCAGGCTTTGCAGGATCAGGGAGGCCATGCAGCGTAGGTTAGCTGAGGCATTCGGTCCGGAGTCCTCTGGGTCACTAAGGACAACATGATCCGCAGCTACCTCCTCCCAGCCACGTACAAGTCCACGTGTTTCTTGGGACTGTAAATCATCCCTATAAGACTGCTGCTGCTGATGCTGATGCTGAGTGCCAGCCTCCACCTCCATGCTGACACAATCATCCTCCTCCTCCTCTTCCTCCTCCTCACCCTCTTCCTGTGTGATGGGTGGCACAGCAGGAACACTGTCTGGATAAAGGGGGCCTTGAGAGGCAAGGAAGTCCTCCTCTTCCTGCCTCTGTTCTGCCTCAAGTGCCCTGTCCATTATTCCACGCAGCGTATGCTCCAAGAGGTGGACAAGAGGTACAGTGTCACTGATGCATGCACTGTCACTGCTCACCATCCTTGTGGCCTCCTCAAACGGTGACAGGACAGTGCATGCATCCCTGATCATGCCCCACTGGCGTGGTGAGAAAAAACCAAGCTCCCCTGACCCTGTCCTGGTGCCGTAGTCACACAGGTACTCATTTATGGCCCTCTGCTGCGTGTGCAGCCGCTGCAGCATGGCCAATGTTGAGTTCCATCTGGTGGGCATGTCACATATAAGGCGGTTCTTGGGCAGGTTCAACTCCTTTTGGAGCTCAGCCAGCCGAGCACAGGCATTAAATGATCGGTGGAAATGCACACAGACTTTCCTGGCCTGCTTCAGGACATCATGTAAGCCGGGGTACCTGCCCAAGAACCGCTGCACCACCAGGTTAAGGATGTGAGCTACACAGGGCACATGGGTCAGTTGTCCCTGTCGGAGGGCGGAGAGGAGGTTGGTGCCATTGTCGCAAACCACCATTCCTGGCTTAAGCTGGCGTGGCATCAACCACCTCTCGGCCTGCCCCTGCAGAGCTGACAAAACATCCGCCCCAGTTTGGCTCCTGTCCCCCAAACAAACCAGCGCAAGCACGGCATGGCATCGTTTTGCCTGCATACTTGCGTAGCCCCTGGAACGCCTACGGAGCACCGCTGGTTCTGAGGACAGAGCACTGGAAGAGGCCATGGAGGAAGAAGAAGAGGAGGGAGTGGAGGAGAGAGGTGTGTCACAACCAATAGTAGCATTTTGGAGGCGTGGTGGCGGAACAACCTCCAACACTACTGCACCTTGTCCTGCATCCTTCCCAGCAGCCAGAGGAGTGACCCAATGGGCCGTGAAAGACAGGTAACGTCCCTGTCCATGCCTGCTGGACCATGAGTCAGCGGTAATATGCACCTTACCGCTGACCGCCCTGTCCAGCGAGGCAAGGACATTGCCTTCCACATGCCGGTAGAGAGCCGGAATCGCCTTCCATGAGAAAAAGTGGCGTTTGGGGACCTGCCACTGAGGAACCGCACATTGTACAAACTCACGGAAGGGGGCCGAGTCTACCAACTGAAAAGGCAGCAGTTGAAGTGCTAGCAATTTAGCCAAGCTAGCATTCAACCGCTGGGCATGTGGATGGCTGGGAGTAAATTTCTTCCGCCGGTCCAGCAGCTGGGGCAGGGACATTTGCCTGCTATAATCGGATGTGGATGTACCACTAGCAGGGTTCCCGGAAGCACTTGGCTGTGACACACCTAATTCTACACCTTCATTCCTCTCAGAGCAGGTTTCAGAGAGGACTGAAGGTCTAGTGGGGTTGGAGATGCCAGCTGATGAGGAGCAAGGAGAGGTCCGCTTTGTTCTTTGGTGTGGGTCTTTGAGGTACGCTTGCCAACGAGCTGCATGGCAGGTCAACATATGTCTGGTCAAGCATGTGGTGCCCAAGCGGCTGATGTTTTGGCCACGTGAGATACGCTTGAGACATATGTTGCAAATAGCAGCGGTGCGATCTGATGCACTCGTCTCAAAAAAGGCCCACACCAAAGAACTTTTAGAATAACGCGCAGAGGAAGCGCTCTGCGCAGGCGGAGCTCTGCGGTGTGATTCAGTCGGTGTGCTGCCCCTAAGCTGGCCCCCGGACATGTGCCTCCTCCTCCTCCTCCCTCCTTCCAGGCACCCACGTGGAGTCAGTGCCCTCATCATCCCCTCCCTCTTCATCGCTGTAGCAAACCTGGCAGTATGCTGCAGCTTGTGGAACATGACTGCCAGATTGCTGTGCTTCTTGAGCATCCTCTCTCTCTGCGCTCACGCTACTGCCTTCCTCTAGCTGAGTGTCATCATCAGAGCCCACCAAACACTGGGCATCCTCCTGGAGCATGTACCCAGAACTGTGCTCAAAGAGTTCAGGAGACTCCTCAGGAGGATGTGGTGGGTCTAGCGAAGGAGTCACTGATGATGACATTGAGAGGAGGGAAGACGATGCGTTGGCAGCTGCTTTGCTACTACCCTGAGACTGGGTGAGAGAGGATGAGGAGGATGAAGAGGGCTTGGTCATCCACTCTACCAAGTCGTTGGCATGTTGCGGTTCAACATGTCCAGCTGCAGAAAAGAAGGACAAGCATGTCCCATGGCCATGTGCTGATGACAATGCACCGCGTCCACGACCAGCACTGTTGTCTCTAGACACAGAGCCTGCTTGCCCTCTTTTATCGGCTCGCGCCTGTCTGCCTCTCCTTGCTGGCCTTCCAGACATGGTAATGGCCTGAAGGGAGTTGGGTAAAACAGTAGTTGGGTAGTTTATATTGTGCTGGAGGCACACAACACCCACTAACTCCTGCAGATGCCTTTTTTATAGAACAGCAGAGTTAAAGGGGTATATACAGATGTATACTGTGCTGTGCTGGAAGCACACACAACTTCCAATAACTCCTGCAGATGACAATTGGGCCCAAATAGAGAACAGCTATGTAGGTGGATTATAGCGGTATGTACTGGGTACAGAGCACGCAGACAGCACGCACTATCTCCTGGCACTACTGACTGCAAGCTATATTATTAAAGATGGACCACTAGCTATATAGGTGAGGTGAATATCACGGTGTATACTGCGGTCAGGGCACGCAGACAATAACCAGAAAACAGCAGAGTTAAAGGGGTATATACAGATGTATACTGTGCTGTGCTGTGCTGGAAGCACACACAACTTCCAATAACTCCTGCAGATGGCAATTGGGCTCAAATAGAGAACAGCTATGTAGGTGGATATAGTGGTATGTACTGGGTACAGAGCACGCAGACAGCACGCACTATCTCCTGGCACTACTGACTGCAAGCTCTATTATTAAAGCTAGATCACTAGCTATATAGGTGAGGTGAATATAGTGGTGTATACTGCGGTCAGGGCACAGACAGTAACCACTACACAAGAGCAAGATAGGAAATCAGCCAAAAACGATTGGTGTGTAACTGTGTTGAAGGTACACAGAACACCCACTGCTTCAGATGCTAACACACTACACGAGGCCGCCTCAAAGGCGGCCTTATATAGTGTGGGGCGTGCACTACACAGCCTGAGCTATGATTGGCCACAGGCAGGATGCCTGTGGCCAACCATGGCTCTCCTCGCTGCTGGCGCTGCGATTGGCCAAGCATGCGGGGTCACAGTGCATGCTTGGCCAATCATGAGCCAGCAATGCACTGCGCCATCGCAGTGCATTGTGGGCCACATGAATTTTGCCGCGAACGGCCCAAACGTTCGGAATTCGGCGAACGCCCGAACGACCAATGTTCGAGTCGAACGTACGTTCGACTCGAACACGAAGCTCATCCCTAGTTGTGAATGATTAGCAGACTGTACCTCAGTCCCTATACTGATGAAGGACTACTGCAGCCGAAGGGCAGCAGTCAGCAGTAGTGCACCTCAACCCTATGTATTGTGGACCTATACCAGTCCTTAAGGAATAGCAGACTGTACCTCACCCAACCCTATGTACTGTAGTACCCTAGACCTTACCAATCCTTATAAGGACCTTTTTGGAACAAGTAGGTTGTGAATGATTAGCAGACTGTACCTCAGTCCCTGTACTGATAAAGGACTGCTGCAGTATAGGGCAGCAGTCAGCAGTAGTGCACCTCAACGCTATGTATTATGGACCTATACCAGTCCTTAAGGAATAGCAGACTGTACCTCACTCCACCCTATGTACTGTAGTACCCTATACCTTACCAGTCCTTATAAGGACCTTTGTGGAACAAGTAGGTTGTGAATGATTAGCAGACTGTACCTCAGTCCCTATACTGATAAAGGACTGCTGCAGTATAGGGCAGCAGTCAGCAGTAGTGCACCTCAACCCTATGTATTATGGACCTATACCAGCCCTTAAGGAATAGCAGACTGTACCTCACTCCACCCTATGTACTGTAGTACCCTATACCTTACCAGTCCTTATAAGGACCTTTGTGGAACAAGTAGGTTGTGAATGATTAGCAGACTGTACCTCAGTCCCTATACTGATAAAGGACTACTGCAGCAGAAGGGCAGCAGTCAAGTATAATATTCTTTCTATATTTGGAAGAAAGAATATTATACGTGTACAAGCCTATTACCATACCAGTCCTGAAAAGAACCTTTGTGGACCTAATAGTAACAGCTACTGATTAAACTGACTGTCCCTCACTGCCTCACACACAGCTTCCTGCCTGTCGCTATTTAAATTGACAAAACAGAGGCTGCTGGAACAATAACTTGAATAGCACTTTTGTGGACCTAATAGTAACAGCTAATGATTAAACTGACTGTCCCTGCTGCACACAGCGTCCTGTCCCTTTCTCTACACTGACAAAAGACACTCAGGCTGCTGCAACAATCACTAGCACAGCACTGCCTCAAACCTATATCCTGAACTACACCTAACACCTATACCATGATACCAGTCCTTAAAAGAACTTTTGTGGACATAATAGCTAGCGATTTGGGTCACTGAAGTCTCTCCCTGCTCCACACAGCAACCTCTCCCTATAGTGACATACGAAAGAATGTAAAATGGCCGCCGGATCGGGTCTATTTATAAGTTAGGGGGAATGTCCAAGTGTCCATGTGCTGTAATGTCTCAATTGACTGTCCTGTACCCCATGATGGATGTGTCATCATAGGTCAATGTTCTTTTACACAGTAAACACGGAAGTCCGCCGGGCGAATGGCGGCAATAGTCCGCCGATCGGGTGGACCGCGAACAGCTGAAATTCGCCGCGAAACGACCGCTGGGCGAACCGTTCGGCCATCCTTAATGGTGAGCTTTTGTGGACTGCAGTTTTCAAGTCATTCCATAGATTTTCAATGGGATTTTAGTCTGGGTTCTGACTGGGCCACTACATTTGTACTTCTACACTTTGCAATATTTGCCCACTCTTCTTTGCAGAAATGTCATGGTGACTGCTTGTGGACTGCAGTCTTCAAGTCATTCCACAGATTTTCAATGGGGTTCAAGTCTGAGCTCTAACTAGGCCATTCAAGGACATTCACCTTTTTTCTCCTTTAACCAGTGTGTGCTCCTTTATGCTGTGTACTTTGGGTCATTGTCATGTTGGAAGGCAAACCTTCTTCCCATTGACAACTTTCTGGCAGAGGGCAGCAGATTTTCCTCAAGAATTTGGTGGTATTTTGCCCCATACATTTTTCCTTCTATCCTGACAAGTGCTCCAGTCCCTGCTGCAGAGAAACACTCCCATAACAGGATATTACCGCCTTCATGCTTTACTGTAGGAATGGTGTTATTTGGATGGTGAGCTGTATTGCATTTCTGCCAGACCCAAGATAGCCATCAAAGTTACTTGGGATGCCAGCATCCAATTGGATATCTGCTGGCCTGTGACCATGAACTCCCTGAAAGCATAGAGGAACTAAGTCCCTCTCAGCTTCTCCCATTTGCAATGCGGCTGCGGTTGAGTTCTACCTGCAGTAGAGACAATAGGATGCACTATGTATTTCCTCATATTTAGCTCTTTGACTGCAGTTCTCAGTTATAGGATTTGTTAACCTTTATTACCTTTTCCCAAAAAACATCCTATGTATTACAATGTCCTAAATACTTAAAATGCTGTGCTCCATTTGGCAATAAAATGCTTACTGTTTCAGGGTCTCAAATTATTGTTCTCCCTTCTCCATTCTTCAGATGGCAGGATGTACCCAGCATTGGATGAGCAGACATATAATTGAGCACTCCACTCATGTGCAGTCCACTCCCTCTTGCAGCTCATCTGCTGTGTACTTTATGGAGGGGAAACAAATAATGTGAGCATATGAAAAACGAAATGGAGCACAGCATTTTAATGTACAACAGTATTAAAGCGACATTAAACCCAAAAGCAAACATTTATTATATTGCAGCTTACCAATTGTTAGATGTGATGGCTGCATTGGTTTCCTTTCTTATGCTGCGTACACACGATCGGAATTTTCATCGGAAAAAGCTTGGATGTTTTTCCGATGGAATTCCGCTCAAGCTTGGTTTGCATACACACGGTCACACAAAAGTTCTCTGAACTTTCGACCGTCAAGAACACGGTGACGTACAACACTACGACGAGCCAAGAAAATGAAGTTCAATGCTTCCGAGCATGCGTCAAATTGTTTCGGAGCATGCATAGGAATTTTGCACGTCGGAATTTCTACAGACGATCGAAATTTCCGATAGGAACTTTTTCCGACCGAAAAATAGAGAACCTGCTCTCAATCTTTTGCTGGAGGGAATTCCACCAGCAGAAGTCGGATGGACCATACACACGGTTGCAATTTCCTACCAAAAGCTCACATCGGACTTTTGCTGGTGGAGTTTCCTATCGTGTGTACGGGACATTAGGCTTCTTTCTTTTATTTTCATCTGGCGATCCAGCCAGCAAGTCTGTTGTTTTTCAAAAGCACAAGCTCTCAGAGCAGAATGTATAAGTTTACATGGGTGAGACAAACTATTTACCACTGTCAGGGGTAATAAAATGAAAAGCTTTTATTTATTTATTATTCATAAAATCTTTATCCCCAAAGAAAAAAAAAATATTTCTGTGACTGATTATAAAGTGTGAATACTGGAGTTTGGGTTCAATTTGTTATTATAAAGTAGTAAATCTGCTAATACGTTTAACCCCAAACCCGCCCCAGACTGACAATGTTGCTGTCTGCTGTACCTCCTGTCCTCATTCCTCCAGATGTGTGTCTCACTAATACCGGAGGTGTGTTACTTGTCAGATCTTATAAAAATAATAGTGCACTGTCTCAAAAAACCATTGTAAATGTAAAAATTTTAAAATCAAATCATACCCATAAATATCATTCAGTATTGAATGTCTACTACTGTGTCTACTACTGTGTGAACTAACACACTATAAGGTGCAAACAATGTGCAAAAAGTACACAATAAACATTACATATAAATTGCAAAGTGAAAAAAAAATTACACAAAAGAATAAATGTATTAAATAATCCAATAATTCAAACATAAAGAATAAAAAGTCCAAATAAAGTCCATCCAGGCGCTAAGAAAAGTGCACTGTGCTGGAAGTTACTGCAATAAAGTGATTCTGTGTCACCACTGTGCTCCTTATGGCAAATAGACTGCTTACCAGACCACAAGATCTTGAAAAGGACCACAACTTGTTCCTAAAGTGTCACTAGATACCATGGTATATTTCACCTCCCGAGTCCTGCAAGTCCATGCATTTGAAGACAAGGAATACTATTTATAAAAGTTTGTACAATAAAAAGTATTGCACTTACAGAGTAAATCTTGTAAACAGGCAAACACAACCTATAAGCAAGGTCACTGTGGCTGTGGGCCAGTCCATGTGAGCTGATGTCACATGGCTAGGTCCGCCCGACGTGTTTCTACTTAGAAGGCATCATCTGGGATTGAAGGCTAGTGCGCAATGTCACCTGCATGCCTTTTAAAAAGGAAGTATACCAGAACTGATCATATCCTGCATGTGAACCCCTATAGGAAAAAACAAAAGCACTTCCGTCTCACCCTGCTAGATAATACCAGCAAGTTTAAGACGAGACATCTCAGTATAAGCAGTATAGCGCTATGAGAGAGTCCCGAGGATTTTTAAGCTACTGGCCTGTAGGGATGAGCCGCACAACCCAACCCCCCCTGCCTCGTTCGGTTTGCACCAAAACATGCGAACAGGCAAAAAATTTGTTTGAACGCACGAACACCTTTAAAGTCTATGGGACACGAACATGAATAATCAAAAGTGCCAATTTTAAAGGCTTATATGGAAGGTATTGTCATAAAAAGTGTTTGGGGACCTGGGCCCGGCCCCAGGGGACATTTATCAATGCAAAAATAAGTTTTAAAAACATCAGTTTTTTTGGGAGCAGTGATTTTAATAATGCTTAAAGTGAAGCAATAAAAGTGTACTATTCCTTTAAATTTCATACCTGGGGGGTGTCTATAGTATGCATGTAAAGGGGTGCATGTTTCCCGTGTTTAGAACAGTCTGACAGCAAAATTACATTTCTAAAGGAAAAAAAGTCATTTAAAACTACTCACGGCTACAATGAATTGTCAGTCCATAATACACATAAAAGTTCATTGATAAAAACAGCATGGGGATTTCCCCACAGGGGAACCCCGAACCAAAATTTAAAGGAAAAAATGCATGGGGCTCCCCCTAAATTCCATACCAGGCCCTTTAGGTCTCTTATGGATATTAAGGGGAACCCCGCGCCAAAATTAAAATAAAAATGGCGTGGGGGTCCCCCTCAGAATTCATACCAGACCCTTCTCAGAATCCATACCAGACCTGTCAGGTCTGTTATGGATTTTAAGGGGAACCCCGCCCCAAAAATCCATACCAGACCCTTATCCGAGAACGCAACCTGGCAGGCTGCAGGAAAAGAGGGAGGACGAGAGAGCATCCCCCCTCCTGAACTGTACCAGGCCACATGCCCTCAACATTGGGAGGGTGCTTAGAGGTAGCCCCTTTAAAGCACCTTGTCTCCATGTTGATGGGACAAGGGCCTCATCCCCACAACCCTTGCCTGGTGGTTGTGGGGGTCTGTGGGCGGAGGGCTTATCAGAATCTGGAAACCCCCATTAACAAGGGGACCCCCAGATCCCGCCCCCCGTATGAATTGGTAATGGGGTACCCCTACCATTTCACAAAAAAAGTGACAAAAAGGTTAAAAAAGACAAGAGCCCATTTTTGACAAGTCCTTTATTAAATTCTTCTTCTTTCATCTTCTTTCTTTTGGTGGAAATATACAATTCAGCAATATACAATTACACATTTTCTTTTCCCCTTATGTAATATATATATATCACTGAATTGTATAATATATTTTTTATTTATTATATTGTCATTGATCTTGTGTCTATTAAATTGCAGATGTTTTTCCTGATTAAGCGGCCCAGTCCACAAAACTAGTTGAAACACTGTTCATGACCAAGTCCCCTATGATTTTAATTTATTACTGACTTTCTTTGTCATGTCTTATGTATTAATAAACTTTTCAAAATTTTATATGATATCTACATACTCTATAGTATCTCTTTTTGTATTGTACCGAGATACTCCACTTGCTTCTCCCTTCCACCTTGGTTAGTCCTGGCTGAGGACCAGGCTCCCAAACCCCTTATTCCCCAGCACTTCTAGGATGGCTGTTGGGGAATTCTTGGCAGGCAAGGAATCGGCATCACTAGCGGTGGGTGTGGCAGGCACTCGGGCTCCTTCACCAGGTCACTGCTCTGAATATGTACCATACCCACCGCTAGCGATGCCAGCCACAACGATCCGATCCTCTGCCTACCGAGGATTCCCAGACAGCCATCCTCGAAGTGCTGGGAGCCAACGGTGTCACCAAGGATCCACCCGGTTCTCCAGTGAGGAGGAATGTCAGCCACCTGGCCTTCCGGCCAGCTGCAGCGGTGATTTTATCAAATGATGAGCGTGATCTACTTTTACTTCTGTTAGTTGCTTAATTGTTGCTGTAATTAAATACCTATCTGCTACACTTAGATGGCGCTGATCCTATTTCATGGGAAAAATAAGTAAAGATAAACTAATGCTTTAATAACCAGTGGAGAATTGCCCCCTTACATTGGTGGTCAGGGAAAAAATGCCTCTAGTCAATGAAGTGCTCCCTTAATTTGGTAAGCAGTAGAACAGTACCTCTTTATATTGGTGGCCAGGGGAGAAGCGCTTGTAGGATTTAATTAATCTGTGTAATTCTTTCTACTGCATTTTAAAAATATTGGAAAATATTGTGACTTCAAAGCATCTTGTAAGGAAATCTGATAATAAGGCTTCTGGAGTTCCTTTTTAATTGTCAATTTGGAAAGCAGGTAAGCAATGTGCAGTGCATGGTCTTCCCAGTTCTTTAGATCAGAAGGAACATACGGGTCCCTTCATCAACAGAGACTGGTTAAACCGAAGTATTACTTGTCTGTTTTCTTGGCAGGTTCAACACATACTGTATGTTTTCCGCTTAGCTTTCCCCTGGGAGGATTGTTGACTAAACATTTCAGCCGAACAACAAAAGCCCTTTGGCAGCCCTTTACGTATAACTGTATGATTTATAGAAAGGTGAATTGAAGACAGAATCAACCTTATCTGGGGCCAATAATCGGAAATTACAAAAAAAGGTTTGATAATTAGTAGATGTTTGCTGCCAAGCCACACAAAAACCTTTGATTGGGATTTTGGCATTAGCACCGTATAGACAGAGGAACCAGAGGAACCTGGGCACTTGGCCAGATGGGCCTTGGTGCTTAGGTGAGCAAATCATTTAGCCTGGCACCTTGTGGTGTAGATCAGTGTTTCTCAACCTTTTTTTCAGTCAAGTCACCCTTTAAAACTCTAAAATGTAAAAGCGAAAAATAACGGTTTTAAAATGGGTTGTAAACCTTCGTGCTTTTTCACCTTAATGCATCCTATGCATTAAGGTGTAAGAACACCTGGCAATGACAGTCCCCCTAGCCCCACGTTTTACTTACCTGAGCCCTGGAACTTGACAGGGATGCACTGTCTCTTTTTCTGGGGTTCTCAACTCTTAATTAGATTAATCAATAGCAGCGCAGCCATTGGCTCCCGCTGCTGTCAATCAAATCCAATGACGGGGGGTAGGGCTGAGTTATGCATTCGGCGGCTATGGGCCCCGAATGTTGGACTCTGGAGCGCACCTCCAAGGAAACTCCCTTGGGAGCATGCTTCTCCTAGGGAGTTATCTGATGTGGGGAGGAGCCGAGAGATGTGCAGAAGAGGATGTTTGGGGCAAAAAGCTGCACAGTGGAGGTAAGTATAACATGTTTGTTATTAAAAAACAAAAAACAAACAAAGAAAAACCCCTTACAATCACTTTAAATAATGCAGAAACAGACACTCAACCCTCAACCTTTGCACACTGGTGCCGACTAGTATTGAATGAATGAATGAATGAAATACTTATATAGCGCACAATGCGAACTGAATCGCCTCTAGGCGCTGTGGCGAGCTTTGATCATCTGCTAAAAGAGGAAGGTCTTGAGTTTTTTCCTAAAAGCCAGGTGATTTTCTTCCAGGCGGATGTTTATTGGTAGAGCATTCCATAGCCGAGGCCCTTGGACAGCGAATCTCCGATCCCCCTTGGATTTATACCGGGCTTTGGGCACGAGGAGGAGGTTTTTGTTGGCTGATCGAAGACTGCGGTTTGGTGTGTAATGATTTATTTTCTCCATTAGGTATTGCGGAGCTTCTCTATGCACGCATTTGTGGGTGAGGCAAAGGGTCTTGAACGTGATCCGATTTTTTACGGTTAGCCAATGTAAGCTCCTCAGTGAAGGAGAAATGGATTCCCAGGGTTTTTTTCCTGTTATCAGCCTTGCCGCCGTGTTTTGGATCAGTTGTAATCGCGCAAGTTGATATTGTGGTAATCCTATGTAAAGCGAGTTTGCGTAGTCCAGTCGTGAATTAATGATTGTTCCAACTACCACTGCTTTGTCATTCTTTGGGATAAAAGGGATGAGTCTGCGAAGCATGCGCAGCAGATGGTGAGATCGACTGACTACTGCTCCTATTTGCGCATCCATTGACATTTGTGCGTCTAAAATAACCCCGAGACTCTTCGCTTTGGTCTTTGGGGAGATAGTCTGCCCAAAGACGGTTGGTGGAGACCAGGAGGTTTTGGTTGCGGGCTTATGATTTGGGTGTAAGATAAGAAGCTCTGTCTTTGATTGGTTCAGCTGGAGAGAGTTGGTGGTCATCCAGTCCTCTATTGATTTGAGGCAGTTTTCAAGTTGTTGTTGGTGATCTTTTTTTCCATTGATCCGGAAATAAAGTTGCGTGTCGTCAGCGTAAGAGTGGAAGCAGAGATCTGAGCATCTGATGATTTGAAGGAGTGGGCGAATGTAAATGTTGAAGAGAACGGGTGACAACGGAGAGCCTTGAGGGACTCCGCAGGTGACTGCCCGAGTTTCGGAGAGGAATTTTCCTAGTTTCACTGTCTGTGACCGATTTCCTAGGAAGGACGCGAACCAATGGAGATCTATGTCTTGGACTCCGGCTACTTCTGTGAGGCGGACGAGTAGAGTATTGTGATCTACTGTATCAAACGCTGCACTTAGGTCTAGCAGTACGAGGAGACACGGCTCTCCGTCATCTGCCGCTTCGAGGGCGTCATCCCAAATCTTGAGGAGAGCTGTTTCTGTTCCATGACCCGGGCGGAAGCCTGATTGCAGCGGGTCCAGGAGTTTGTGAGTATCCAGGTGAAGTTGTAGCTGATGTACTACAGCTTTCTCCATGATCTTAGAAATGGTGTTGAGGCTTGTAATTGGCCTACGGTTGTTTGGATCCTGAGGGTCCAGGTTTGGTTTCTTGAGTAGAGGTTTGACGATGCCTTGTTTGAGGATGCTGGGAACAATCCCTTCGTGGAATGATCGGTTTATGAGGTGGGTTATGGTTGGAGCCACGATGTCGGAGCATTCTTTCAGTAGTTTTGTGGGGATGATGTCAATAGGTGAGGTACTGTCACGCAGTTTATTAATGATGTTTTTTGCGGTGTCTACGGTAATTGGGGATAGTGAAAATTTTGGCGGTTGCGGTATGTTGGTGCGGACATCCTCTTTATGTATTTGCTGGCTGAGGTCGGATGTTTTCTTCTGACAAATTGTTTCCCTGATGGTTTTGACTTTATCGATGAAAAAATCTGACAGTTTGTCACAGTAATCCTGGGATTCGCTTTCTGGGGGTTCTAGGCACACCGGATTCATTGATTGATTAACCAGTTTAAACAGTTCCCGTGGTTGGTTTGCGGCCGTTGAGATTGTATATGAGAAGTGATCCTTTTTGGCTTTGAAGATTGCTTTCCGATAATTCTCTGTCAGACCTTTGTAGTTAAATAGGTTTTCCTCGGTGGGATTTCTTCTCCATGTTCTTTCCGCTCTTCTGCGTTCTTGCTTTAGTACGGAGAGGGAGCTATTAAACCATCCAGCATTTTTCTTCCTGATGAGAGCCCTGCGTTTTGGTGCTACCGAGTCTGCTGATTGCAGTAATGCCTTGTTCAGGGAGTTGAGTGTTTCCTCCGTAGAGTGGTTTAAGGTTATTGTAGATATTTTTTTGGACAGAGTGGTTTTGAAGGCTTCGGAGTACAGTTTTTTATGCGATCTGGTCCAGTGCGTTGTTACAGGTTTCTGTTTTGCGTTGGTGATGTTGGTAGTGATTTTGAATTTGATGGCGTGGTGATCCGTCCATGGCAGAGTTATGTTGTCGCATATGTTGACGTCGATGTTCTGTTTGAAAATGAGGTCCAGGGTGTGTCCTGACCCATGCGTGGGAGTCTTTATCAGTTGCTGTAGACCCAGTTCTTCTAGTTGATTGATGCAGGCAGTCGCGATGGGGTCTTTAGGCTCATTTGCCCAAAGGTTGAAATCTCCGAGTGCCAGGAAATTTTTGAATTTTAGGGTGTGCATTGCAAAGATTTCCGTGAGGGGTGAAAGAAGATTGGACTTTGGTCCCGGTGGTCTGTAGCACAGTAGAATATGAGTGGTGTCATGGGGTGTTGGTTGAAAATGTAGCGTCAGGGTTTCCATAAAAGACACTGGGTTCTGAGATGATGGTTTAGTGAGATCCAGGTGACCTTTAAAGATCACTGCTAGGCCTCCTCCTTTTTTCCCTATCCGGTGTTCGGTTAGGATCCTGTAGTTTTCCGGCACCAATTCGGTGAGGATGGTGTTGCAGTCAGAGGTTAACCAGCTTTCGGTGATGAAGAGACAATCTACATTGTTCTCGATGATGAAGTCGTGTACTTCCAGTCTATGTTTGACTGCAGACCTGGCGTTAATCAAGGCGCAATCTAATTGTAGTGGTCGAGTAGATGTCTTCCTGTGGTTGAGAGCTGCTTGTCGTCCGGTTTTTAATAGTTGTTCTCTTTGAAGTATTTTTTGTATGGAAGATGGCAATGTGGTGTTGATGTTCCTTAGTCTGTGCAGAACTTACGCTGAGTATTTGAAGTAGCACATGGTTTGTGGATGCTGTTGATGGTACTATGGGCCTAAGATGATGATCCTGATCAGGGTATTGATCCTGAGGTGGGGCTAGGTATCAGACTTGCCGCCGTGCTTGAGGCTATTAGCGCGCAAGTTGATCAGGGGATGCCTATATGGATGCGGAAGGAGTTGTTGTATTCGGTTGCTGGCTGTTCCAGCTGCCTTTACTTAAGGTGGAGGTCTCCGCTTAGAAAAGAAGTCTGGCTGTGATCTGGAATAGTCGTCCTAGGATAGCGTAAAAAATGGAAAGGAGGCCGGAGGTAGGGGTATGCTAACCTATGGTTGTTCCAGAGGAAGGCAAAAAACCCCCTGACAGTAGCAGCCAAATGCACCAGTGGGGCAAAAATTCCTTCCTGATCCCCGTAGGCGGTCGGACAGAGTCCCTGGAACAATCACTGGGGGGGGGGGGGAGTGGAGGTGCGAGCTTACCTGGCTGCGGTTGTCCCCTTAAAACACTCTGATCCGGTGAATCTGGCTTGCTGTCAGCCTGACATTTCTGGAAAGCTGTCTGGTTGCCCCTTGCAGTGGGATCTTTAAAATGGAGGGGAGGATGGATGTAGGATAGAGGTTAGAGACTCCTGTCTTAACTCCTGTTTTCAACTCCTGGTTATTAACTCTCCACTTTAGTTCAAAAAAATCCACTTATGTTCAGAAAATCCACATGCAAGCCACAATCAGGGAGCAAGCTCAAGGGGGAGTTTGTATAACTACCTTTATACACCTGTGAACAATTAACCCCTCCCCTAATTTGGGAGGAAGAAAGAGGGGAAAAAAAAATGCTGTTTAAAAAGTGTCAGCAAAAAAGGTCTTTTAAAAACTGCTAGCAAATGTATCAAATTTCCAGCGTTTCTCTTCTCCCGCAGTTTCTCTTCCTCACCTAGCTATTGTTACCCCAAGTGCTGACAGAGAGGGGCAAACAAGGATGTTGTGCAGGCACCTGAGGTCCCCCTTATCAACAGATGACATCTGCGGTGGTTAGAATGCCGATAGGTGAAAGGTTTTTATTTTGCACAATGAAATCCTGTGGCTTTGTCTAACTAAAAGGGAAACTTGATTCACCCACTAGCTTTGTATACAGTTTTTGGGCAATTTTTAGGCAGTTTGCCAAGGTACCCCTGAAGAAACCTGCCTTGGCACCCTGGTTGAAAAAGGCCGGTGTAGAGTATACATAGAAAGAAGAAAACTGCGGGTCTTTAAAGGTGTCAAAAAATAGAAAGATTGAATTATTTTTAAAAAATATACGTTATTTATAACAATAAAATAAATCATAAAAAATCCTTGTATTGCTTATTCAATTCATACACAGATACAGACACTACAGCTCTACATGTTTTGCTTCAAATGAGCTTATTCAGGAGACTCTAGAGTGCTGTATGAAGCAAAACATGTATATTTGTTTAATAATACTTCAATCTTTCTTTTTTTTAACACCTTTAAAGTCCCGCAGTTTTCTTCTTACTATCACTCTACATGTTTTGCTTCAAATTAGCTTATTCAGGAGACTCTAGAGTGCTGTATGAAGCAAAACATGTAGAGCGGTAGTAAGAAGAAAACTGCGGGACTTTAAAGGTGTTAAAAAAAAGAAAGATTGAAGTATTATTAAACAAATATACTTTATACCAATAAAAAAAATCATAAAAAATCCTTGTTGTATTGCTTATTTAATTCATATACGGATACAGACACTACAGCTCTACATGTTTCGCTTCGAATGAGCTTCTTCAGTGGACTCTAGTGTGCTGTATGAAGCAAAACATGTAGAGCGGTTGTGTCTGTATCCGTATATAAATTAAATAAGCAATACAACAAGAATTTTTTATGAATTTTTTATTGTTATAAAGTATATTTTTTTAATAATAATTCAATCTTTCTTTTCTTTTCTTCATAAAAATTGGGATGTGGTGTCCACTCTGATCCCGTTAGAAGCAAGAGGGGGATAGGTCGCGCTATGGAACTTTTGGTGCAGAAAAATGATGTTGGTAAGAGCAGCCTCTATTAATTTCCACCCAATTTGGATGGAACAATAAGACGAAATAAGAGAAGGAAATAGATTTGGCGCTATACCATTTCTAACTCAAACTAAATGAATGGATAAAGATAATATACATAAATTTTCCAGCTTGCTGGTGAATAATTAAAGTAGAAATGAAAATTAGAATAAAAATTAAGATAAAAATAAAAGGGTGAAGGTGTAATACTTTAAAATAATATTCCTATGAATATGTTAATCAATCAATCTCAATAATCCATACAGAGAAAATATGTAAACCATAAATAATTAATTAGGTGGGTGTAATGTGCCTCGTTTACATATAACAGGGAACATTACACCCACGGAGGAACGAGGGACTCCCCAGCACCACAGCAGAGGCAGGCCAGGAAGCGACACAGTGGCTTATACTGTGAAGGCTGATCCACCCAGGATGGGGTCATACCTCTGGTGAGAGCAAATTTCATAAGTGGTCACCGGGCACTGGGAACAACAATTGAAGTCACCCCCTCCACTCCTTCCTCATACATTTTTTTCATCACCTCATATTTTTTCATCACCTCATCTTTTATCACTCCTCCTTTTTTTGCCATTGTATATTTTTCACTTTTTTGTCATTTTTTCACCTTCATTTATCATCATATTTTTTGTCATTATTCACACTTTTTATTCTCATTTCATTCACATTTTCATTATCTATTTTTTCACTTTTTCACAATTTTTATTAATTTTTACAAAAATATTTTTTATATATCAATTTTTTATATATTAATTTTTATATGTCTCCATCAACTTTTATAATCAAGTTTTTATAACACTTGTTCCACTATACATATCTTTTTTCACTTGTGGTATTGACCGACGCATATTTATTTGGACTTTTTTCACGGACTTCTTATCGCATGTTACTTTATGATTAGACACCTGTTCTGTTTTTATGCATTTAAACAAAGACACTGGATTTTGTCACTGGCACTTGCACTTTAAAATTTGAATTTAAAGAATAGCATACCTAATTAATTATTTATGGTTTACATATTTTCTCTGTATGGATTATTGAGATTGATTGATTAACATATACATAGGAATATTATTTTAAAGTATTACACCTTCACCCTTTTATTTTTATCTTAATTTTTATTCTAATTTTCATTTCTACTTTAATTATTCACCAGCAAGCTGGAAAATGTATGTATATTATCTTTATCCATTCATTTAGTTTGAGTTAGAAATGGTATAGCGCCAAATCTATTTCCTTCTCTTATTTCGTCACTCTGATCCCGTTGCCCTCATCTTTTTTAAAAACTGGTGTAGAGTATGTTAACGTTCAAAGTAAATGCTCGCTTATCTTAGTGAATTAAGTGAATCCTATGATCCCCATGACTAAGCTCTGGGAGCAAAGCAAAATGTGTTGGAGGCGTGGCCTGGCGGGAGCCTAGACTGAGGTTGTCTCTCTGGAACTCGGCACCGGGGATCTAGTCTCTCTTCCAGTGACTACTGGAGCTGAGACGAGCTCCATCTCTTGCTGGCACTCCTGCAGCAGACACGGCATCCCCCGCACTACTCCCCACAGTGATCAAGCCTGAACGGGACCCTAATAACTGTGGGTCACATCGGCTCTTTACCAGGTGCTCAGCTTTGTCCAATCACAGCTGATCATGGTGTAACCAGAAGCTGGTTATTGCCATTCCTTTCCCTATGCTGACAGTATGAGGAGAGGAGAAGAGAGTCGGTAGCAGGCTTGTGTAAAAGGGACATGTACACTGATAATCAGGGCACTGATTAACAGTGTCCTGATTATCAGTGCAGTCCCAACAGTGCCTATCAGGGCTGCCAATCAGTGTTCATCAGTGCCGCCTACCAGTGCCCCCATCAGTGTCGCCTATCAGTGCAGCCTCATCAGTGTCTCCTCATCATTGCCCATCAGTGCAGCCTATCAGTGCCCATTAATGCAGCCTCATCTGTGCACATCAGTGAAGGAAATCAACTACCTGTTTGCAAAATTTTATAACAAACTATGACAAATTTTGTTTTGTTTTTTCAAAACGTTTTTTTTTTTTTTTTGTTTATTTAAAAATCAAAAGCCCCAATGGTAATACAATACTACTAAAAGAAAGCTCTATTTGTGTGAAAAAAAAGATAAACGTTTTGTTTGGGTACAGTGTTGCTTGACCGTGCAATTGTCATTCAAAATGCAACAGCTGGAAATTAGCTTGGGCAAGAAGGGGGCAAAAGTGCCAAGTAGGCAAGTGATTAAGGTGAAAATGTATTATTGCACTATTTTAGTGCCGATTCACACCAAAATCGCACAGGAGCGTGCTCCACCTACCTGTGTGATTGCTGTGCAATTCATTGCAATGTGATTTTCAGCTCATTCATTTGAATTTGAAAATTCATCTGTCCTGCATAGTGACACGACAGGGATCTACTGCTCCCTGTGATCAGGATTAGTGATCGCTGTTATGTCAGTGGTAGCCTATCCCCCCACAGTTAGAATCACTGCCTAGGACACACTTAACCCCTTAAACGCCCCTAGTGTTTAACCCCTTCCCTGCCAGTGTCATTTACCCAGTAATCAATGCATTTTTATAGCACTGATCGCTGTATAAAAAGCAATGGTCCCAAAATAGTGTCCAATGTGTCCGTCATGATGTCGCAGTCACAATAAAATTCACAGATCGCCGTCATTACTAGCATTGGGCCGATGATCCGGCGGAGGACACAGCAGGGGACATCACAGGATCCTGGGGACAGGGGTGGACTGACAACTCATGGAGCCCCCGGGTAATAGGAGATTATGGGGCCCCCAGGGCAAAAGGAGATTATGGGGCCTCCAGGCAATAGATTATGGGGCCACACAGTATACACACACACATACAGTATACACACACAGACACACAATATACACACATAGTATACACACACAGAATACACATACACACACTGAAAAGGTACAGGAGAGGCGGGGCAGCTATAATCTTGGGATTTTTTTTTTTAAAACACTGATTTTTACATACTGTCCCTGGTTTTATTAAGGCTGGTAACCCTGATGGGGCCCCTTAGTGTCATGGGGCCCTCGGGCAGTGCCTGAGTGCCCGAATGGTCAGTCCGCTCCTGCTTGAGCACTGGGGAAAATTCCATTGCAAAGAGGAACTTCCCTAGCAAGTTTGCCTTTAGTAAATCAACTCCTATGAGTTCCTCATTTTGGAGAACTTTTTCTAAAATGAATGCAGGCTTGCCTTACTTTAGTATGGAGTCAGATGTATGAAATACATATACATGTTTGCTCCACTTGGATTTTCTAACCATGAGCATATTGTGACGGTTACTCTTTTCGTCCAGCATGAAACGTGTTTTGCGTGTGGTCTGACAACCACCTGAGGTTCATCTGCCTGACCCCACAGCTAATAAGGCTCTGAAAGACATTCTTTTCATGTCTTTTTCTATTGCTGGGTGGCCAGATACACCGTGACAGTGAGTGCTAGTTATCTGCTCACAGCCAATGAACCCGACCAGCGTGGTGCCAACAAGATGCATTTCTTTTGCAGTTCACATTTAGTACAACTGGACTCGGATTATATCTCTAGACACTGGGCTGGTTACATTTACTGACACCAGGTGCTGGTTTTATATGTTTACTGACAACAAAGGCCAACATTTCCACTCCAGCTCCCCCTTCATGACCAGGGCATTTTTTGTGATACCGCGCTGCGTTATTTTAACTGACAATTGTGCGGTCTTGCGACGTTGTACCCAAATAAAATGTATGTCCTTTTTTTTCTACAAATAGTGCTTTCTTTTGGTGGTATTTGATCACCTCTACGTTTGTTTTTGTTTTTTTGTTTTGCGCTATAAACAAAAAAATACTGATAATTTAAAAAAATATATATATATTTTTTACTTTCTGCTTTAACTGCTTCCCGACCACCTCACGCCAATATACATCAGCAGAAGAGCATGTACAGGCAGAATCACGTACCTGTAGGTTGCCCTTTAATAGACGGCGGGGGCACGCGCTCGCGGGAAGCTCCGTAAGTCAGGTCGCGGGTCCCGCAGACTCAATTGCCACGCGGGGATACCCGCAATCGTATCACGGAAAGGAAGAACGGGGAGATGCTAAAGTAAACAAGCATCTCCCCGTTCTGCCTAGCAACAGTGTCACTGATCTCTGCTCTCTGTGATTGGAGCAGAAGAGGTCAGTGATGTGTAAAACACAGCCACGCCCCCCACAGTTAGCAACACGCCCCTAGGACACACTTAACCCCTACACTGCCACCTAGTGGTTAACCCCTTCACTGCCAGTGCAATTTACACAGTAATCAGTGCATTTGTATAGCACTGATTGCTGTATAAATGACAATGGTCACAATAATGTGTCAAAAATGCCCGATGTGTCCACCATAATGTCGCAGTCACAATAAAAATCGCTGATCGCCGCCATTTAAAAAAAATGTATATATATAATAATAAAAATGCCATAAAACGATCCCCTATTTTGTAAATGCTATAACTTTTGCGCAAACCAATCAGTAAATGCTTATTGTGATTTTTTTTACCAAAAATATGTAGAAGAATAAGTATCGGCCTAAACTGAGGAAAAAAAAAAATTTATATATATTTTTGGGATATTTATTATAGCAAAAAGTAAAAAAATTATTATTTTTTTTTTCAGAATTGTCGCTCTATTTTTGTTTATAGCGCAAAAAATAAAAAACGCAGGGATGATCAAATACCACCAAAAGAAAGCTCTATTTGTGGGAAAAAAAGGACGTCAATTTTGTTTGGGAGCCACGTCGCACTACCGCACAATTGTCGGTTAAAGTGACGCAGTGCCGAATCACAAAAAGTGCTTTGGTCAGGAAGGGGGTAAATTCTTCCGGGGCTGAAGTGGTTAAAACATAACCAATACATTTTTTTTTTAAATCTAATTTATTCATCAATTTAGGCCAATATGTTTTCTGGTACATGTTATTGGTAAATACCAATAAGCGTATATTGGTTTGCACAAAGTTATAGCATCTATAAACTATGAGATATTTTTATGGAGTTTTTATTTACTTTATTTTTTTTACTAGTAATGGCGGTGATAAGCGACTTGCGGGACTTGCAACATTCCGGTGGACAAATTTGAGACTAAGTGACACTTTTTCTGGCCTAATGACACCAATACAGTGATCAGCGCTAAAAAATATGCACTGTCACTGTACTAATAACACTGGCAGGAAAGAGGTTAACATCAGAGGCGATCAAATGGTTAACTGTATCTCTTGGGAGTGCTTTATAACTGTGTGGGAGGTGCTTTAGAGAATTCACCTTGATAAAGTCACGTGGAGTGTGGCGAAACTTGTCGGGCAGGGTCTGGTGATGTCAGCTGTTCTCTTATGCCCCATATACACGGACTTTCTGACAGAAAATGTGCGATAAGATCTCGTTGTCGGAAAATCCGATCGTGTGTGGGCTCCATCGGACTTTTTCCCCCAGCATTTCCAACACACAAAGTTTGAGAGCCGGATCTCAAATTTTCCAACAGCGAAATTCAATTGCGTAAATTCCGATCGTGTGTAGACAAGTCAGATAGGCAAAGTGCCACACATGCTCAGAATAAATTACAAGACGAAAGCTATTGGCTACTGCCCTCTTTATAGTCCCGTCGTACGTGGTTTATGTCACCTCGTTCTGAACGATTCGATTTTCCAACAACTTTGTGCGACCGTGTGTATGCAAGACAAGTTTGAGCCAACATCCGACGGAAAAAATCTGATGGATTTTGTTGTCGGAATGTCCGACCGCCTGTACAGGGCATTAGAGGAAGGTTGCCAGCACAACATCCAAGCGATCCTTAAGGGGGTTGCACACCCTTATTGCGCTACACATGGTATCTGAGTGACCCAGAGCTAGTGCACTGAAAAATGTTGTAATTTCTTATGGTTTTTATTAAAGTGGTTTAAACGGTTCAGCACTATGTAAGTTTTCTGATTCCTTTATGAATTCTACCAATAAGGATTGTCGCAGGAGATAGAGAATTTACTTATCACCAAGGATCCAATCACCCACCAGAGGTTTCTTAAGCCCCTTAAAGGAGAAGGTGCCTATTGACCCGTGGAAGGTCAGTAATAGAGGTGAACGCATAGTTTGGAAGGAGGCGGGCACTGGAAATTGCAGGGAACCTTTTATGGGACCCATGGACTAGCCCAAAGGCACGGGCGCCACCCCACTCTGTCACACCCACCCCTATATATGTAAAATGGATAGATTCATGCACATCACCCCCTATTCATGCGTCCAGCCCCTTTTCAGAGGCTGGGCACCTGAATTACAGCAGCGGGAGTGTTTTTTTAAGCACCTGATTAGAGCCATAGGCTCTAATAGGCTTCAAAACAGGTTTACTCAGAGCGCAGAGCATTACGCTAAGGCCGCGTACACACGGGCGGACTGTTCGCCCAACTTAGTTCGTCAAACAATCCGACAAACAGTCCGCTCAAAATTTGCATGAACGGACTTGACCACACACGATGAACGAACAGTCCGCTGAAAGCGTGCGCGATGACGTGAACGGCACGTACGACGGGACGAGAAATTCGACGTCCAATACACTGCAATGCAACCTTCGGCGTGTAAATCCTTTCTGAGCATGCGCGAAACTTAGTTTGTCGAACAAGCCTACACACGAACGGACTGTCCGCTGAAACCAAGTTTCAGCGGACTGTCTTACGGAAATTCCGAAAAACTTTGTTCGTCAGACTGTCCGCTGAAACTGTCCGCTGAAGCCCACACACAAGCGGACTGTCCGCTGAAACACTGTTCAGCGGACTAAGTTGGGCGAACAGTCCGCCCGTGTGTACGCGGCTAGTGATGGACGAACTTCCGACGGGACGTTTCGCGAACGCGAAACGCGAACGGACACAAACGTTCGCGAAAACGACCGTTCGCCGCGGGCTCCATTGACTTCAATGGGAGGCGAATTTCGCAAACCTTTAGGTCGAATTTGCGGCCACGGGGTAATTATTAGGGGGTAGCACGTAGTCCCACCACCTGGACAATAGCATAATACATGTATGAGGTGAATTTGGGATCGATAACTACAAGCATTTTTTTTTTATTTGGGAAATTGTTCTGACAATTCAGGACTATGGAGCTAATGAAGGCAATGGAGGAGAGGGAAGGTCAGGGACCAGGGTAGGCAAACAAGAGGGTGCAGGAGATACAGAGCACTGACAGCAGCACCGTAATACAGAGCACTGACATCAGCACCGTGACATACAGCGCTGACAGCAGCTCCGTGACATACAGCGCTGACAGCAGCTCCGTGACATACAGCGCTGACAGCAGCTCCGTGACATACAGCGCTGACAGCAGCTCCGTGACATACAGCGCTGACAGCAGCTCCGTGACATACAGCGCTGACAGCAGCACCGTGACATACAGCGCTGACAGCAGCTCCGTGACATACAGCGCTGACAGCAGCTCCGTGACATACAGCGCTGACAGCAGCTCCGTGACATACAGCACTGACAGCAGCTCCGTGACATACAGCGCTGACAGCAGCTCCGTGACATACAGCGCTGACAGCAGCACCGTGACATACAGCGCTGACAGCAGCTCCGTGACATACAGCGCTGACAGCAGCTCCGTGACATACAGCGCTGACAGCAGCTCCGTGACATACAGCGCTGACAGCAGCTCCGTGACATACAGCGCTGACAGCAGCTCCGTGACATACAGCGCTGACAGCAGCTCCGTGACATACAGCGCTGACAGCAGCTCCGTGACATACAGCGCTGACAGCAGCTCCGTGACATACAGCGCTGACAGCAGCTCCGTGACATACAGCGCTGACAGCAGCTCCGTGACATACAGCGCTGACAGCAGCTCCGTGACATACAGCGCTGACAGCAGCTCCGTGACATACAGCGCTGACAGCAGCACCGTGACATACAGCGCTGACAGCAGCTCCGTGACATACAGCGCTGACAGCAGCTCCGTGACATACAGCGCTGACAGCAGCTCCGTGACATACAGCACTGACAGCAGCTCCGTGACATACAGCGCTGACAGCAGCTCCGTGACATACAGCGCTGACAGCAGCACCGTGACATACAGCGCTGACAGCAGCTCCGTGACATACAGCGCTGACAGCAGCTCCGTGACATACAGCGCTGACAGCAGCTCCGTGACATACAGCGCTGACAGCAGCTCCGTGACATACAGCGCTGACAGCAGCTCCGTGACATACAGCGCTGACAGCAGCTCCGTGACATACAGCGCTGACAGCAGCTCCGTGACATACAGCGCTGACAGCAGCTCCGTGACATACAGCGCTGACAGCAGCTCCGTGACATACAGCGCTGACAGCAGCTCCGTGACATACAGCGCTGACAGCAGCACCGTAAGCAGCCCCAGGAGGAAGTCAGCACAGCACAGGGATGGTGTGATCCCCTCATAATAAGAACCCCCAGGAGGAAGTCAGCACAGCACAGGGATGGTGGGAGCCCCTCATAATAAGAACACCCAGGAGGAAGTCAGCACAGCACAGGGATGGTGGGAACCCCTCATAATAAGCAGCCCCAGTAGAAATATGACACCGCTCAACCTCTTCAAAGAGGAGGGTAGGGGCATATAGTACGGTGTGCTTTTTTGGGTCAGGGAAGTGAGCCAAATGAATTAAGAAGGTCTGTGTGCTTGATTCCAAAAATTGTTTATAGACATATACATGGTCTACTGATCACATGTGTTGAATTCCTCCGAGATCCATGCCTCATTCATTTTTAGAAATGTGAGGTAGTTAACACTGTGGTGAGCTAGGCGAGTACGCTTATCGGTCACAATCCCCCCTGCTGCGCTGAACGTCCTTTCGGACAGGACACTGGATGAGGGGCAAGCCAACAGTTCGATTGCAAATTGGGCAAGCTCTGGCCAGAGGTCAAGCCTGCCCACCCAGTAGTCTAGGGGTTCATCACTCCTCAGAGCGTCCACATCGGCCGTTAACCCAATGTAGTCGGACACCTGACGGTCTAGGCGTTCCCTGATGCTGGATCCGGATGACACCTGTCGATGGGTCGGCTGAAAGAATGACCTCATATCCGAAGTCACCAACACATCTTCAAACCGGCCTCTTCTTGCAGGCGCTGTTGGATTGGTACCCGCAAATCCTTCTCTGGGAGTGGGAATTGCTCCTCTGCCAGCGCACGCAAAAGCAGAATGCAGCATTTCTCGAAGCAAGGCCTGGAAGTGCTGCATTCTGACAGCCCTCTGCGACGGCGGTAACATTTCCGCCATTTTGTGTTTGTACCGGGGGTCTAAGTACGTTGCCACCCAGTACTGGTCCTTGACCCTCATGCTTTTTATACGGGGGTCCCTATTAAAACACTGGAGCATGAAGGCCCCCATTTGCACTAAAGTGGAAGCGGTGTGGTGGCCTGGCTCCTGCTCATCATCCAGGATAATGTCGTCCTCTTCATTCTCCTCTCCCCATCCTCGCACAACAGGGATCCCAGAAAGGTTTAAAGCATGCTCTTCTTGCTCCTGCTCATCCGCCCCGGCACCATCCTCCTCTGACTCCTCATCAGACTCCTGTTGTTGACTTGTCTCAGATAGAGTAGCCCCCCCTGGGAATTCATCCAGCATTGCGACTTCCTCATCTTCCCGCTCCTGCTCCTCCACAGCCTGATCAATGACACGACGCAATGCACGCTCCAGAAAGAAGGCATAAGGTACCATGTCACTGATGGCGCCATGGCTGCGACTGACCAGTTTGGTGATCTCCTCAAATGGCCGCAGAAGTCTGCATGTGTCGCGCATGAGCAGCCACTGGCGCGGTGAAAAAAAACCCAGCTCCCCAGAACCGTTTCTTTCGCAGAGTTCATACAGGTAGACGTTAACTGCACGTTTCTGCTGGAGCAGCCTATCAAGCATATAGAAGGTTGAGTTCCATCGCGTCGGGCAATCGCAAATAAGACGTCTGACCGGCAGATGGTGTCGCCGCTGAATGTCAGCAAGGCGAGCCATGGCCGTGTAAGATCTTCTGAAATGGGCCGAGATTTTCCTTGCCTGCCGCAAGATGTCCTGGACCCCAGGGTATTTGACAAGGAATCGCTGCACGACCAAGTTTAAGACGTGTGCCATGCACGGCACGTGCGTGATTTTGCCCTGTTTCAATGCGCTAAGCAGATTGGCACCGTTGTCACACACCACTTTACCAACTGTCAAATTGAGCGGTGTTAGCCACTCATCTGCCTGTGAACGCAAAGCTGAAAGGAGTGCCGGGCCAGTGTGGCTCTTTGCTTCCAGGCACAACAGACGCAGCACGGCATGGCAACGTCTCACCTGGCATGTGGAATAGGTTCTGGGGAGCTTGGGCGGTGCAGTGGAAGAGACGCTAGCAGCGGAAAAGGAGGAGGCAGCTGAGGAGGAGAGGGAGGAGGATGGAGTAGGAGGAGGAGAAGAAGAGTCAGGCCTGCATGCAATCCGTGGCGGTAAAACCAAATCTACACGGGTGCCACGGGTTACATGCTTGACGGCCGTCAGAAGGTTCACCCAGTGGGCAGTAAAACTGATATACCTTCCCTGCCCGTGTTTGCTAGACCACGTGTCTGTGGTCAGATGTATCTTGGCACCGACACTGTGTGCCAGAGATACATTCACTTGCCGCTGAACATGGCCATATAGCTCTGGGATGCCCTTCTCTGAGAAATACTTCCTTCCTGGGACCTTCCATTGTGGTGTTCCAATGGCCACAAATTTGCGAAAGGCCTCCGAGTCCACCAGTTTATATGGCAGTAGTTGGCGGGCTATGAGTTCTGACAAGCCAGCCGCCAACCGTTGGGCAAGAGGGTTATCCGGCGTCATCATTTTTTTACGCTCAAACATTAGGCCCACGGAAGCCTGCCTTTTTGCAGAAAAATGTGAGCTTGGCGTGATGGAAGGTGGAGTGGAGGACAATTGTGAGGAGAGAGGAGAAGGAGAAGTAGAAGACGAGGCTGGACGGTGAGAGCCTGCAGTGTGGCTTTGTGTGTTCCGTTGCTCCCACTGGGCTCGGTGATGGCTGCTCATGTGCCTTCTTAAGGCGGTCGTCCCTAGGTGAGTATTGGGCTTACCGCGACTAACGCGTTGACTGCAAAGATTGCAGATGGCAACGCTATTGTCAGCAGCGGACACGTTAAAAAAAGCCCACACTGCGGAGCCATGTGCCGGTGTCCTGGGAGCGCCAGATGTGACCGTACATGGTCGATGACTCGCTCCTGATACATTTGCAGTCTGCTTTGTCCCTGCTGTGCAATGTAAGTCATTGCTGCTTCTCCTCCCTATCTGCTGGTCCATATCTCCCTCTGAACTCCCCTCCTCTTCCTCTCTTGTGGGCACCCACGTGACATCACTAGACACGTCATCATCAACGTCACCTTCCCCACCGCTATAAGTAGAGTAGGCAGCAACACCGGGGACCAACCTCCTCCTTGGGCTGATCTGGGTACTGGCGTCAGACTGCTGAGTAGCGCTTGTTGCTACCTCCTCTTCCTGATCCAATACCAAGAGTGGCTGCGCATCAGAAATGTCCTCTTGATATGGATCGGAAAATAATTCCAGTGACTCAAGCGGAAGGTATGTGGTGGTGGTGGTGGTGGTCGTGTTGTTGGTGGTAGTGTCTTTGGGGGTGCACATAGCAGAGAGTGAAGAAGAGGGTGCAGATCGAGAGGATGAGGAGGGTGCAGAAGAGTAAGGCTGAGCGAGCCACTCAACCAAGTCTGGTGCATCCTTTAAAGTAATTGAACGCACCTTCTGCAACTTCCCACTTTGGCTCAAGCCTGTTGCTCCTGCCCTACCCCTACCACCCCTGCGGAAGGGCCTGCCTCTTCCTCTGCATGTCATTTTTTAAATGACCCTGTGACAAAACTCTTAGTCCCTATACCGCTGAAGGACTGCTGCAGTATAGGTGAGCGGTCAGCAGTGGTGCACGTCAACCCTATCTATTGTGGACCTATAGCGGTCCTTACAGAACAGCAGACTGTACCGCACTCAAGCCTATGTACCGTAGCACCCTATACCAAGTTACCAGTCCTTATAAGAACTTTTGTGGACCAAGCAGGTTGTGTATTAGTGTTTAGCAGACTGTACGTCAGTCCCTATACCGCTGAAGGACTGCTGCAGTATAGGGCAGCGGTCAGCAGTGGTGCACGTCAACCCTATCTATTGTGGACCGATAGCGGTCCTTACAGAACAGCAGACTGTACCGCACTCAAGCCTATGTACCGTAGCACCCTATACCAAGTTACCAGTCCTTATAAGAACTTTTGTGGACCAAGCAGGTTGTGTATTAGTGTTTAGCAGACTGTACGTCAGTCCCTATACCGCTGAAGGACTGCTGCAGTATAGGGCAGCGGTCAGCAGTGGTGCACGTCAACCCTATCTATTGTGGACCGATAGCGGTCCTTACAGAACAGCAGACTGTACCGCACTCAAGCCTATGTACCGTAGCACCCTATACCAAGTTACCAGTCCTTATAAGAACTTTTGTGGAACAAGCAGGTTGTGTGTTAGTGATTAGCAGACTGTACGTCAGTCCCTATACCAATGAAGGACTGCTGCAGTATAGGGCAGCGGTCAGCAGTAGTGCACGGCAACCCTATGTATTGTGGACCGATAGCGGTCCTTACAGAACAGCAGACTGTACTGCACTCAGGCCTATGTACCGTAGCACCCTATACCAAGTTACCAGTCCTTATAAGAACTTTTGTGGACCAAGCAGGTTGTGTGTTAGTGTTTAGCAGACTGTGCGTCAGTCCCTATACCGCTGAAGGACTGCTGCAGTATAGGGCAGCGGTCAGCAGTAGTGCACGGCAACCCTATGTATTGTGGACCGATAGCGGTCCTTACAGAACAGCAGACTGTAACGCACTCAGGCCTATGTACCGTAGCACCCTATACCAAGTTACCAGTCCTTATAAGAACTTTTGTGGACCAAGCAGGTTGTGTGTTAGTGATTAGCAGACTGTACGTCAGTCCCTATACCAATGAAGGACTGCTGCAGTATAGGGCAGCGGTCAGCAGTAGTGCACGGCAACCCTATGTATTGTGGACCGATAGCGGTCCTTACAGAACAGCAGACTGTAACGCACTCAGGCCTATGTACCGTAGCACCCTATACCAAGTTACCAGTCCTTATAAAAACTTTTGTGGACCAAGCAGGTTGTGTGTTAGTGTTTAGCAGACTGTGCGTCAGTCCCTATACCGCTGAAGGACTGCTGCAGTATAGGTGAGCGGTCAGCAGTGGTGCACGTCAACCCTATCTATTGTGGACCTATAGCGGTCCTTACAGAACAGCAGACTGTACCGCACTCAAGCCTATGTACCGTAGCACCCTATACCAAGTTACCAGTCCTTATAAGAACTTTTGTGGACCAAGCAGGTTGTGTATTAGTGTTTAGCAGACTGTACGTCAGTCCCTATACCGCTGAAGGACTGCTGCAGTATAGGGCAGCGGTCAGCAGTGGTGCACGTCAACCCTATCTATTGTGGACCGATAGCGGTCCTTACAGAACAGCAGACTGTACCGCACTCAAGCCTATGTACCGTAGCACCCTATACCAAGTTACCAGTCCTTATAAGAACTTTTGTGGAACAAGCAGGTTGTGTGTTAGTGATTAGCAGACTGTACGTCAGTCCCTATACCAATGAAGGACTGCTGCAGTATAGGGCAGCGGTCAGCAGTAGTGCACGGCAACCCTATGTATTGTGGACCGATAGCGGTCCTTACAGAACAGCAGACTGTAACGCACTCAGGCCTATGTACCGTAGCACCCTATACCAAGTTACCAGTCCTTATAAGAACTTTTGTGGACCAAGCAGGTTGTGTGTTAGTGATTAGCAGACTGTACGTCAGTCCCTATACCAATGAAGGACTGCTGCAGTATAGGGCAGCGGTCAGCAGTAGTGCACGGCAACCCTATGTATTGTGGACCGATAGCGGTCCTTACAGAACAGCAGACTGTACTGCACTCAGGCCTATGTACCGTAGCACCCTATACCAAGTTACCAGTCCTTATAAAAACTTTTGTGGACCAAGCAGGTTGTGTGTTAGTGTTTAGCAGACTGTGCGTCAGTCCCTATACCGCTGAAGGACTGCTGCAGTATAGGGCAGCGGTCAGCAGTAGTGCACGGCAACCCTATGTATTGTGGACCGATAGCGGTCCTTACAGAACAGCAGACTGTAACGCACTCAGGCCTATGTACCGTAGCACCCTATACCAAGTTACCAGTCCTTATAAGAACTTTTGTGGACCAAGCAGGTTGTGTGTTAGTGATTAGCAGACTGTACGTCAGTCCCTATACCAATGAAGGACTGCTGCAGTATAGGGCAGCGGTCAGCAGTAGTGCACGGCAACCCTATGTATTGTGGACCGATAGCGGTCCTTACAGAACAGCAGACTGTACCGCACCCAAGCCTATGTACCGTAGCACCCTAGACAGACCAAGTTACCAGTCCTGATAAAGAGCTTTGTGGAACAAGTGAGTTGTGAATGATTAGCAGACTGCAGCAGAAGGGCAGCAGTCAAGTATAATATTCTTTCTATATTTGGAAGAAAGAATATTATACGTGTACAAGCCTATTACCGTACCACTGATACCAGTCCTGAAAAGAACCTTTGTGGAACTAATAGTAACAGCAAGTCTTTAAAATTATCCTCACTGCCTGACACACTGCTTCCTGCCTGTCCCTATACAAATTGGCAAAAAAGAGTAGGCTGGAACGATTAGCTGGAACAGCTCTTTTGTGGACCTGATAGTAACAGCTAATGATGATGATGATGATGATGATGAAGAAAGACTAATCTGGCTGAGCTGTCCCTAAAATAGCAGCATACAGCGCTCTGTCCCTTTATCTAAACTGACAAAAGAAACTCAGGCTGCTGACCTAACACCTATACCAGTCCTGAAAAGAACTTTTGTGTACCAAATAGCTAGCGTTTTCTCTGTCCCTACTCCACACAGGATCCTTTCCCTACAGTGACAGAAGAAAGAATGTAAAATGGCCACCGGATCGGGTGTATTTATAGGTTAGGGGGAATGTCCAAGTGTCCATGAGCTGTCATGTCTCAATTGGTTGTCCTGTAACACATGATAAACGTGTCACGAAAGGTTAAAGTTCTTGTATACATTAAACACGTAAGTCCGCCGGGGCGAACGACGGAAAAAGGCGTTCGAACCCGCGGACGGCGAAAGTCGGAAATTCGCCGCGAAACGACCGCCGGGCGAACCGTTCGGCCATCACTATACGCGGCCTCAGAGTCCACCCAGATGTGTTAGAAAAGCAAATTAATATTTGCTTTTATAAGACTGAACTGTCTCTCCACCAATCAGGAAATGCGGGTCTAATACCTGTCACCTTATTGGCCAAAGGCACAAGCATCCCTATTAAACACCTAGCTGGATGGGAGAAGTGACACATAGGAAGCAGGAGCAGTCGCCTGATCCACTGCATTTCCCACAGCTTGCCGCCGTCACCCACTGCCTGACCCACCACCAGGATGGGGTAAGAGCCGGTGAGAGGGCGAGCGGGCATGAAACAGGCTGTCATTTGCAGAACCGCCCGCTAGATAGCCCACACCATGTTTTTTGCATAAAAATAATGAAGATTTGAGTTCAAATATATTTGTAAGACAATTCAATTTTTTGTTCATTATTATGTCTTTTTCCTTTGTATTCGGAAATCATTTTTTTTGTTTAACCCTTTCAGCCCCAGAAGGATTTCCCCCCTCTCAATGACCAGGCCATTTTTTGTGATACGGCACTGCGTCACTTTAACTGACAATTGCTCGGTCGTGGGACGTTGTACCCAAACAAAATTGACGTCCTTTTTTCCCCACAATTAGAGCTTTCTTTTGGTGGCATTTGATCACCTCTGCAGTTTTTATGAATTTTCGATGGATCCCCTTAACCTCACCTCGTAATTAATGTTTATAAATATGTTATTACCAGATATTACTGTTTCAGAAATTGATACTATGAGACCCCTTTCAAACTGCCGTTTTTCAGGCGCTACAGCACTAAAAATAGCGCCTGAAAAAGAAAAGTGGCTCCTTTCACTCCAGTGTGAAAGTCCAAGAGCTGATCAATGTAAAAATTACACTGGCAGGGAAGGGGTTAACAGTAGGGGTGAATAAGGGGTTTACTGTGTTCCCTGGGTGTGTTCTAACTGTAGGGGGATGGGCTGCCAGGGACAAGACAAAAATCACTGTTCCCAATGACTTGGAACAGTAGATCTCTGTTATGTCATTCTAAGAATGGGAATCCGTCTTGTTTACAAAGGCAGATCCCTATTCTGCCTCTGTACTAGGCGATCACGAGTTGTCGGTGGACATTGAGTCCGGCCAACCCGTAATCATGCTCCTGCAGTGTGCAGCTAGCGCATGGCGCTGCAGGTGTGCGCCCGCTGTTGCACTTGCGCAAGCCACTGTACAGCTACGATGTTTTGCGCAGGAGAGCCGGCCTGCTGCCATTATGGTCGGCAAGTGGTTAATTATGTGACCAGCAACAGAAGACTAGAAGTTCCTACCACTGATGTTTCCCTGCAGACAGGCTGGGAAAGACCTGGTTCATATGACAGCTGTATATTGATTAAGGAAAAAATATTTCAATTTTTTTTTTATTTAAATAATCACAGTGCTATCATCCATATACATAAGGAGAAGTGACAATGTAAATTAAACAGAGGTTTATTTACTAAAACTGGAGAGTGTTAAATCTGGTGCAGCTCTGCATAGAAGCCAATCAGCTTCCAGGTTTTATGGTCAAAGCTTAATTGAACAAGCTGAAGTTAGAAACTGATTGGCTACTGTGCACAACTGCACCAGATTTTGTACCCTTCAGTTTTAGTAAATCAACCCCTGTATATTTAGATTCACTTTAACTGCATAATAACTAAAATAGGAAATCAGCCACACAGGGAGTGTCTTGTTTTCAATGAGTACGTCAACTCAAACTTGTATTGTAAGTACATTTATATACCATGAATTTTTATTTTTATTTTTTTAAGATTAACACACATTTATTAATAAAATCAAGCTGATCTCTTTCACATATATATTTTAAAAAAAAATTGAGAAGATAATGCTACCACTTTAAACATTTCAGATACTTACAGACAGCAGTACACGGAGCAGAAAAGCATAACATTTAGTCCCGACATTCGCTTTGGGATCCATGCTTGCTGAAAAGGCACTCATCCCACCCAGCGGTAAAAGCTTTATTGTTGTTTAAGTGATAAACGCAGTATAAATAAAATATTCTTCTCAAGTGTTCCCTTTGGTCTATAAAAAATCCAATTTTCAATTGTTTTTTTTTTTTTTCTCTTTTTTTTTTTTTAAGCAAAACTCCAGGCAAATAGCTAAATACACAGTTGAAATGTATAAATCTGTGCTGCTTTACCTGTCAAAGGATTCATAAGACCTTGTGTAGATGGGCAAAGGCAATGTACTTTCAGGTTCATAAAGTTTGCATTTGAGATCAGTTTGAGATGCTGCTGAGTCCCTTTCAGGCTGTACATGCATTCCCAATGATCCAGATGGGGGGAAAAAAAGTTTTGATGGAAATAAATGCCAGTGTAGACAAGTTCTAATTCTGTATAGCTAGTCTTGTGATTTACAACTTTCTTTTTAAAGAAATCTAAGAAACATTTCCATTTTAGTTTTCCTGATAACTCTGAAGCTCAGTCAGAAACATGAGATATACTCAAGACCAATAGCCTAACAACTTCCAACTTGGGACAGTTTGTCATCAGAGTCCTCAAAAAATGACAAACCAAGTTGTTACAGTTGCAGCACCTTTTACGCTTAGGTTACTAGGCACATTTAGTTATTTTTGGCTCCTGTAATTAGTGGAGCAGTTGTTGATTGCTTTGGGCTGCTCTGATTCTCACAGACTGCAGATTTGATTGCTTTGCCCTGCCTTCTATAGGCTTCTGGAACATAGAGGGTGGAGCAGGGAAAATCCAAGCCTGAATTTGTATTGTGCGCCACCCGATTCCTGGCTGGGTGGTTGGGTGGTGTGCCCAGAAGGTGGCTTGGGAGGCATATAAACAGTCTGAGATTTAGAGCAGCAAGGTCCTTCTTTCGACCCTGTTGGAGGGAATCCATATGTCTGGGTAGGGGTGACAACCCTCACCTGCAGCAGCTATCCTGGTTCCAGTAGTCACTCACTGAGGTCCCAGTTGTGGCCGAGCTGGGGGCCTAACTCTTATGATCAACTTTGGAGCTAATCAGGGGACTCACTACTTGGGAACTTGGTCTGGAGAGCTCACTGAAGAGAGTTTGGTGGATAATGGAAGGAGGCATTCAGTGATCCTGTTATATTATGAATACTGACCTAAACCCAAGGTTTTAGTGACTCTGTGCCATATTTCCCTTAGTGGATGAACCTAAAGAATTCCTGCCTGGGATTACTCTCCTTGTACTTGAACCTGCATGAAGACTGAGCAAAGTGAAGTGTCCTCCGACCAACAAACAGGGAATCTGGAGTATCTCATACCTGCCTTCCCCTATCCCATGTTCAAAATTAAAAATCCATCTTGCTATCAGAAGTGATAACTTGTTTAGATTTGAGCAGGCATGGAAATGGTGGGATAAAGACTCGTCTGATTGATCTCAAATGATCTACTTATACAGATGTTGCCCCTTGGATATATGTTTGTTTTCTTCTTTTTTTGCGTTACGGCGGATACCTATCCCTTTGGTTGTTTGTTTCATTTTCTTTGTGTTCTTGGTATTTCGGTCTGGCACACTACTTCTTGGGTGTTATTGAGCTGTATTAACACTTATAGTGTACTCCTTATGTCTATCATAGATATGTTGATGTGTATCTTGAATACTAGTTTGAACGCTGTAATTTTTTACTCTTTAAATCCAATAAAAATGTATTGCAGAAAAAAAAAATAGAAAATAAAAATCCAAAAAGACCAACCCCCTAATGATTATTGAGCTAGAAGGCATACAAAATTGCTGTGTGCCTGCCTTGCTTTGTGCTGACTTTGGGATAGAAATGGTAAATTTACAGCGAATCCTATGGGAGTAGCGCTACACTAACATCTAAAGAAGAAAGGAAAATAAAAAAGGGAGGCAAGTAAAAACCACATCTATAAACAAATGCTATCCACAATGCAACAACAAACCAATAACAAATGGATATTAGTAGAGAGATTAAAATATAACTAAAGGCAACACTTTTGTTTTATTATTATTATTTTTTATGAGGTGTAGAGGGAGTAGAACACGTCAAGTTTTATTGCTGTCTGTGTCTCCCTTAGGGAGATTAACTGTCTTATATTTTCCTGGTGACCACCATCAATGAGAATGAAAATAGAAAATAAAATATAGTGGACTATATTTATTAATGTATTTCACTTTAAAATATGTGTTTATATATATATATATATATATATATATATATATATATATATATATATATATATATATATATATATATATATATATATATATATATATATATATATATATGCTGTATATGTGGCATTTTTTTTTTAGCTTTTTATTGTACCTTAATGGATTAATTCAATTTATATATATTATAAATTATCTATTGATTTATGGATTTTTCTGTCACATCTAGTAAGGCTGGATTCACACTATGTGGGGTTGTTGCAATGAAGGAATCTCAGCTGTTCCCACACCCGTAGCCAAAATGTGCTGCTCTTTGGAGATGTGTGGTGCTGCCATTAATTTTTAAAGGCACTCACTACAGCTTTGCCCAATCAGGGCTCAGTGAACAGCTGATTGTTCAGGAGCCGGCTGGGAAGCAGCCTGCGGCGTCCTTAACAACCAATGAATCATCAGCTGTCAATGGACTTCCCAGCTAACAGTTAAATAAAAAATAAAAACATTGCCAGCAATAAAAAAGTGAGAAAAATACAGTTTGGGGTGCATGCTGGGTTGGTGACATCACAAGGAGGCGGGGCCACCTGATGATGTTTGCAGGTGCCACCCTTTCCAAATTTAAGAATTGTCAAATGGTGAAGCCTGCAGTAGGTGGTCAGCCTTGATTGACTGTGAAGTGTTTTTTTTTTCTTTTATCGTGTCCGATAGTGGGCATCAGATCTACATCGGGGGACGTTGTTTTTTATTTTTTTAAATAAAGGAATTTTCAAAAACGTATCTACTGTTTTGATTTAGTTTTGACACTGTTTTTGGTGAATGGGTAGGTGTACAATGACTCATTCACAAGGGGGCAGGATCTGGGGGCCCCCTTTGTTAAAGGAGGATTCCATATTCCAAAAAGGCTGCCCCCTGCAGACCCTCACAACCACAGCCCAGGGTTGTAGGGAGGAGACCCTTTTCCCCTTCAACATGGGGCCTAGCTGCTTTGGGGTGGTTACATGTGCCCCAGGGCAGTACCCAGACCCCCATACACTTTTTATGTCCAATTACTTACAAATAAGCCTTCAAAATGGGGACTTTTGATTTCTTATGTTTGGCTCCCATAGACTTTAATGGAGTTCAGGGCAGAACTTTTCCCCTCTTTGGAAGTTCTGCTGCTAACCGAACAGTGGAGTGTTCGGCCCATCTCTAACCCAGTCTCTCAGATGCAAGGAACAGATCCTGACAGCATGTCGATCCATGTTGTTTTCTTTCCTGGACTGCCTCTGGGCCGATATGCCTGGGAAAAGCAGCCCTGTCTGTCCCCCTCTGTAAAAAGGGATCTTCGCACCTGTAGTTTAGAGTCCATCTGTCCTCCTGTCACATACCTCTGATAAGAGGAAGGCCTCTCATACAACTCCGGCTCCTGGGATACTGGCAGTGGTACAGCAGCCATAGAAGCACGGTGGGGTATGATTGCCTGTAATCAGTTCAGTAGTCTGTGTAGTATTCAACAGGCAGATAGCAGATGAACTGACATGATGCTTGACTGATGAACAGCACGGAGCAGGCACCAGATGCAGGCTTGCAGGGCTGGAAGCTGTAGCAGGTTGGAAGAGCGAGATGCAGGTCAGACAGGTCGGGTCAGTAACAATCAGGCAGATCAGGCATAGACAGTAGGCAGAAGGGAGGTCAGGTCACAAGCCGAGTACTACCATAAGATCAGCAGACAGAATCAGCAGGCAGGATCAGAGTCTAAAGGCAAGTCAGGGTCAGGACAGGTAGCAGACAATCACAGGTAGAGACAAGCCAGATCAGGTCACACAGGAATCAGGATATAACACAGAAGCTGCAGACCAAACAGCAATGAATCCCTGTAGGAGCCCTGTTTTAATAGCCCACCTAGCATCTGCATTAGTGATGGGCATGAGTCTAGGAGCACAAGTGCGCATGTGTGTGCGCCAATGCGTGAGTGCACATGTGCGTATGCTGGGTGCTTACATGGACAACATGCCTTCCCTGACACCACCAAACACTTGCATTGTGCTCCCTCTGAGGAAACAACAAATCCCAGTGTCCATAGCTTCCTCCCAGAAAGTTCTTTCTCTTGCTTCATTTGGCTCTTTCTCCCTGTGAATGGATCTGATCCTACACTGTTAGAAGGGAGGGGGAGAGTGTGTGTGTGGGGAGGAGAAGTTCACACAGAGCATGCAGCCAGCAACTGCTCTGCAATCCAGCACATACACACTACCTGCAATGTTTACAGTAGGGGAGTCCCTCCCTGTCTCCCTATGCCGACAGTCTAGCGGGGGGGAGCAGGCGGATGAGCAAGGGAGGGAGGAAATTGGCGGTCTGGCTACAGAATGTACCACTAATGCCGCATACACACAACCGGACTTTCCGGCAGGCTAGGTCCAATGGTCTTCCCGACGGACTTTCGTCTGAGTTCCGATGGACTTTCCAAATGAATGGACTTGGCCACACACAAGAACACCAATGTCCAACAGATTTGAACGTGATGACGTACGAGAACCCTTATCCACCAATAATTGCAACGTTTTTTTATATTGAATGACCGGATTACCCGTTGTACACAGTGCTATTTAATGCAGTGAGTCAGTACGCCGCCTGTGCCCCTGGAAGACGTTACCTATAACGAAACGGCGTAGGGAGGAGCGACGTACTGACGTCACCGCGATCTACGCTGGACCCGGAAGCGACGGGCAGCGTTACTAAGCCGGCCGGCGAATTTGTTTGTTTTACAAAGCAAAGTTTTTTCTACTTGATGTAAGTGCAATCTTTTTTATTATATTAAATTTCGTGACTATATCACACTATGGCGATTCCTTTCGTTATTATATGTGCTGGGCAATGAGCGGTGTGGCCGTAGGATTTTTCTAACCATTGGAATAAGCGGTGTGGCCGTAGGATTCTTCTAACCTTTTGAACCAAGCGCTTAAAGAGGATACACCCTCCATGCAGTCCTGACTCAGAGGAAGCGTTTTTGATTTGGCGATATCTGGTCTCTGAGATGGGATCAGTGTAGCTGGTAAGCGGCAGTAGTGTTGGTGGTGGAAGTCCTCTTTTTTCCTGCAAACTCTGATGACACTTTTCCTATATCGGTGTGGTGTGTTTAAAACACGTTGGAGATTACAAGCAAAACATTTTTTGTTGATGGGATGATGGACTAATATTTGAACATTAGTATATGCATTTCCCTGTCTGCACTTTGTTAATATTTTTTGATTTCATGCTTTATTTATTCACTCATTTGCTTCACATAGCATTTATCGGATCAGTATAGCGCAGCTTATTTGGGAATAATTATTTGAATTGTGGGTATCTCACGGTTAAAGCTGCTGCTGCGTTTATAATTCACAATTTTTTATTTTTTTTTTTGTTTCATTAATTCACATTAAGTTTACATAGGAACAGCGCTGTATTTTTTAGGTTTTTATACACATGGTTTGACCTTTCAAGAAGCAGCGCACCACAGGACAATGCAAGATTTAAATATTTCTAGAAATATTCTTAAGAAATGGGTAAATGCATCTTTGCCGATCACCTATTTCTACCTGTGAAATTATTTTCTGTATCAAAGGAAAAGGAAAATAGGGTTAAAACTGAAAATTATTTAAGGCTGTTTATGCCAATCCCTCAAGTCGAGCCACCAGCTCCGAAAACGTGAAGTAGATTATTAACGCCTCCATTTTACTAACCTATAACACAAAGTAAACGACACCTGATGCTTTTGGCATATGAACTTTCACTAGCCTTGAGATATGACCGACCAGAGATGGGAGATCATGACACATTACAAATGGCTTAGTGTTTAGGCTACATCTGCTCATATTCCTCTACATTTAATGAATGTGAAGGCGTTCTTAGATCTGTGGACATGATGAATGTCCAAAGTCTTCTTTATGAGAACATTTTAGATTTGCAATGTAACATTTTTTTATTAGAAGTCTCCACAGCTGATGGCAAGCAGGACAATGTTTCATTTCTACAGCCTTCCACAGTTTTCCCGACATACATCATAGAGTGCAATCATGCAGCATATTGTGTACCAGCCATTACATATTTATTAGGTGTCTGCGATCTGTCCCTATAAGAGAGAGCCTGATTTTAAATATTGAACAATTACACAATACAATACATGTGTTGTTTTTTTTTTTTTTTTGATGCCACATGTGGTGTTTACTATCAATTCATCATAACTGAAATAGTTAATGCTTAAAAATTGTATTTAGTAATCATACCATGATGGGATTTGATGTTGTCGGCAACATGGTTTTTCAAGATCATATCACAAGTAACTATTTTAGATATACATTTTAAAGTATACCTAAAGCCACATTAAGGACCAAGCCTCCTTTTGAGATTTATTGTTTTTTTGTTTTTTTTGCTAGAAAGTTTGCTAGAAACAGTTTTTTTTTTTTTTTTGCTAGAAAATTACCCCTAAACATTATACATTTTTTTTCTAACACCCTAGAGAATAAAATGGCAGTCAATAGTTTCTGTCACACCGTATTTACTCAGTGGTCTTACAAGCGCATTTTTTGGGGGAGAAAATACACTTTTTTTAATTAAAAAAATAGAACAACTGTAAAGTTAGCCCAATTTTATTTTTATTTTTTTTATATTGTAAAAGATAATGTTACGCCGAGTAAATTCATACCCAACATGTCACACTTCAAAATTGCGCCTGCTCGTGGAATGGCAACAAACTTTTACTCTTAAAAATCTCCATAGGCGACGTTTAAAAAATTCTACAGGTTGCATCTTTTGCGTTACAGAGGAGGTCTAGAGCTAGAAATATTGCTCACACTCTACCGATCGCGGCGATACCTCACATGTGTGGTTTGACCACAATTTTCATATGTGGGCACTACTCACGTGTGCGTTCGCTGCTGCACGTGAGCTCGGTGGGACGGGGTATGTTTAGGAAAAAAAAAATCTTATATATTTTATTTTTTATTTTTTATTTTTACACTGTTCTTTTTAAATAATGTCACTTTTATTCCTATTACAAAAAAATGGTCCTCTACGTCGCTTCCGCCCTGCAATGGTATGGAGGTGGGTGAGAGACATCTTTCCCTCACTCATCTCCATACCCAGCATGTGAAAGGATTCGATCACCTCCGCCACTGTCAGTAAGCGGCAGATTGCAACGGAGAGCGGCGAGAGGGGGGGGGGGGCCTCTCCCACTGCTGATAAAAGTGATCTTGGGTCGAATTCGCCGCAGAGACAACTTTTATCTGAAAGCGGACTGCCAGCCAAAGAAGATAGTACCAGGGTTAGGGCAGCTACCTGCTACCATAGCAACGATACTCCTCTTCAAAGTTAGGATGTATATCGGCGTGTGGCAGTCCGTAAGTGGTTAAAAAAAAAGTTTTGGGTACATCTGGGAGCGGTTTTAACCCCTACCAGGTTTTTTATTTATTTCCTTTTGGCTGTTTATATATCATCTTCAAGTGGTTGTAAAGGCTGAAGGTTTTTTAACTTTCATGCATTTGATACATGAAGGTAAAAAAACCTTCAGTGTGTATATTCCCCCAATAGTTACCTAAGCCGATGTTGATCCAGCTATGTGCATAAAAGCCGAGGCTCTCCTGGGACTCCTGGGACTTCCTCCTAATTGCCTGAGATTCAGGAGTAGGAGCCATTGGTTGCCACTGCTGCCAATCACAGCCAGTGAGGCAGGAGCAGGAGCTGGGCTGAGACACATTTTCTGTGTCTTATGGACACAGAGAATCGGCTTGGGAGCGAGCATGCACGAGTGCCCCCATAGCATGTGAGCAAGGGGGAAGGGCCCAAAGCCCCTGCAGGGAACCTGAGAAAAGGATGATCAGGGCTGCTCTGTGCAAAACCATTGCACAGAGCAGGTAAATATGACATGTTTGTATTTTTTTTAATTTTTCCTTTACAATCACTTTAATATTTTTCAATATGAGGGTAAGATCAGGATTATGGGGCATTACCTCAAACTAGAGGTAGGAAAGTGCAAAACAAATCTTAGAAAGTATTATGTAATGAAAGAGTAGTTTACGCTTCCAATAGACTTCCAGCAAAGGTAGTGAGTCAGTCAATACAACAGTAAGTGGGTATAAACATGCTTGGGACAAACATATCTATAAAAAAAAAAATAAAGAAATATAAAAATCAAAAAATGGTACAGACTTTTTGAACCACTTGGTCTCTTTTTCCCATTACTCTTCTATGTTTCTATTGGCAGATTTACTTCACTTCCTGTTTCTGGTGTAGCAACCTCCTATGTAGGTGCTACAAGAAAGAGTATAGTTTTTGGACTTTCTGCTTACTAGGAATATGGTCAGGTAAAACTTAGAGTGCTCAGGGAGATGGATCTATTGGTTCGGTCTGCTCATGGTGCTCAGGTGCAGCTCAGCTTGTTTGACTGTCCCTCACTGGTCCAATAGGGAGGCGTATTGGACAGTGGGAGGGGATCTGACAAATGAGTGCACAGGATTTGTTACAGTCCTGGCTATTTGCAGAGGAAAAGTGCTGCCTTTCATGCTTGGATACTGTATAAAATCCCAGGGCACATGTGCTCAGAGTTAGTTGAATCAGACAGCAGAGTCCAGGGGGGAGGGGGGGGGCGCTGCCCTCTCTTCTGTGGAGGCTGTGGTGTGGCCTTGGATGGTCAACCCAAGGGGTTAGAGTTAAAGAGTCAGAGAGAATCTGAATCCAGAGGTCCTGCACAGCTGACTGGAAGGAAGACACCAGCAAGGATCTGATTCTGCATACTGTGAATACCGATCTGTGTCTTTGGGGCCTGTCAAGTGAGTGCCACCCCTTCAGCTAGAAGAGTCAGTGGATGGGTGTCAGTCAAGGGGATGCTAGAGAGTGTCCTGAAGATAATGTAGTACATCAAGTGTGCTACTAGTGAGAGCAAGAAGACTTAATTCCTCCATACATGTGGCTGTATGGTTAAAGCAGTGTGACAGCTTCCACAATTCTGGTGAGGCCAAGTGACAGTTGTCCTTATCCACTGTGAATAGTTTAGGTTGGAATATCCCACTAACCTCTTCCCCCATCCAAGTTCCAAATAAAATACAAAAAAACACAAACACCCTGGACTGGTCATTGAGTAATGAGCAAGCGGTAGTAAGGGGGGAATAAGTGCAAACCCCTAGCAACCAAAACGGAAACCCCTAGCAACCAGCTGCCGGTAACTAGAGAGAGGCCTATGAAGTCAACACTCAGCAAGCCCTGTGGAGACAGTGCTTCACTGGGATAAAAAGCAAATGCAAAGATCTCTAAATTGAGGGAAATCCTGTTGCTTGAACAGCTGTCCAACTGGAAGACTTTTCTTATCTCCTGCCCTGTTAAAACATTTTTTGTATTTCTCATCACTTTCTGCTTCCATGAAAATGGTCATTGGGACAAAGAGAGAACTTAAAGTGGTGGTAAACCCCATTCATGAAATCTGTGTCTCATAGAGTGTCCCATAGACTTTAACGATGTTCCATGGCTTTCAAATTTACACCACATGATGTTCGCTGTTCAGCCAACAGACGAACACCCTAGTCTCAAGTGCATACCCTCACATCACCAAAGGGCCACATATAAAATTTAGAAAATATTCAGTCTCAGAGACAGCAGGCATACAGTGGGACAGAGTTAACGACCATATACATGATACAAGAAATCGCCAGAGGCCACAGGCGTGATACAAGTGATAGTCAGACCGTAGTGGACACTGCGAGAATGATACATGAGGTGGTTAGAGACTATGGCCATTATACAAGAGATGGTTAGTGCCTGCTGACATCATAAAATAGATGGTTAAAGACTATGGACATGATACATATGATGGTTAGAGACTACAGGCATGACAGAAGAGATGCTCAGTGACTATGGATCCTTAGCAGGAGACTGTTAGAGACTGTGGGAATTATACAAGAGATCATTAGAGACTGCAGACATGTTGCTGTCGTTGACTGTGAACCGGAGTTGTTGGAAGCTGGTAACATGCTTCTAGAGACAGACACAGTAAACGAGACTGCTAGAGATCACTGCTATAACAGGCAAAAGGAAAACATAGATTAGTGTGTGTAGGGGCCCAAAGGGCAGCTAAAAAAGTGGAAGAGGGCTGCAGGTTGGCCACCTGGGACTTAGAACCTTAAGGCTCTTAAAGTGAATATCAGATTTGACAGAGCAGGGAAGAGCAACACATTTACATAAAAGAAATTAAAAAGCTGGTGTTTCCAGATATGTAAAAATGTGAATCTCCGACTCACCGTGATGCAGCACTGGGTGCCTAAGTACCCAATAGTAAGGCCCAAATGCTCTCAGATGGAAAGCAAATATAATTCCACTAAGCCCTGTGTAAGCTCTAACCAATCCAATTTGGACCTTAAACAGCACTTTGTTTCTTCAAATTGGCTGAATCTTCAGGGAAGAAATGAAACGTGAGTATAAGCAGTGTGGGGAAGCGGCAGGGCGAGGTCAGCATTTTACCAATTGTGGACACTGGCTGGGTTAAATGAAGCCCAAAAACTTAGCGGAACTCTCATGGATATTTGTAGTACGCCCTATTTTTTCTGCCCCATTTTCACACCTATCTAAAACAAGGCAATTCCCAGCTGTGCTGTTGTCTAAAAATGGACTGTCTTATTCAGTGTTTAGAAACTCTCATCAGACTCGAGAGAGAGAGATACCAGAGATAACAAAGTTACTCTTTTATATACTCTTGTATATATATTGTTCTATATGCTTTATTCATTAAAGGCACAAGCTTTAATTTGCATATTGAAAGTAAAGCAACCTGACAGGTAGAAACTACAGCATAAATTAAATTAACTCCTTCTCCCCAAAGCTTTCATTTGCCTGCTGATTTATTTTTTGTACATTTCTGTTTTCTAACCATTAGTATTTAAGCTTTTTTCATCTATGTAGATAAAGAAAAGCCGGCAGCTCGATCTTCCACAATGAATACATTTATTAATCCAGGTGTGGTACAAAATAATACAGGGCTTGCGTGTTTCGGCATAAAGCCCTTGTCATAGTCTATGACTAAGGCTACACGTCGAAACGCGTAACTTCTGTATTATTTTGTACCACACCTGGATTATAAAATGCATTAATTGCGGAAAATCGAGCCGCCGGCTTTCCCTTATTTACATGTTTGCTCCAGTGCTAGGTGGATACTGCAAGCCAGTGCACTGACCAATCACCACCTTGGGGAGAATTACTACAGGTGTTTTCTACTATATTTTTTCATCTATATTTGTTTGTTTATTAATTATTATTGCATTTTAAAAATCTGCACATTTTAAAAAAAAAAGCTTTCATTTATTATGTGAGTAACTGTCATGCTTTGAACAAAAATTATAACTTTACTATCATTCTAAACATTACAAGTTATAGAATAATATATATTTTTTTTAAAAATCTACAGTAACAAGGTTTTTTTTTTTTTTTATTTTTTGTTTTTTTTGCTATTTTAACTTATAATAACGTTATTGCCAAATTAAAAATAATTTAAAAAGCAGAAAAAAAATAGCGTTGGTCCATAGTGGTGTACAGGTGTGGGAGTTGAACTGATTAAGTGGTCGGCTAGATTTCTATCCATATATGTGCAGGCTGGTTGTACACAAATTGAACCATCCTTTGGAAAATGTTCTCTATAGGCTATATCTGGCAGTGCTGATCAATGTAGTCAAGTATTGAGTACAATATCTCAGGGGGGGGGGGGGATTCCCCGATCCACATCAAATGTGTGGATGATTGAATCAAGTAATTTTCTCTCGTTCAACCCAATAGTTTAATGAAAAAAAAAAAAAAAGACTCATGTTTGGCCAATTTAAGCCTGTTTAATTGCTTTAACAAAGCACAGGTCTACTTTAAAGAAAATCTGAAAACCTCTGCTGCTTTTTAAGCTGTTCAAGGTTATTATGCTAATTCGTGTTTCTCTATTTAGTAAGTCACTGACCCAGAACAAAATCAAACGATTAATACGGAATAATAAATCCTTTGGCAGATAAAACAGTAACTATACTGTATACCTATCTCAACTGTGTATTCCGCTGTTTGCTTGTCGTTTAATTTTAAGGCAAAATGTGCACAAATATCTTGATTTTTGGCTTTCAAAAAATCTCTGCTTTTATGGTATATAATAGCAAGGAGGTCCTCTAGGCAAGCTATAAAATGCATATACTGTATATATATATATAGATAGATAGATAGATAGATAGATAGATAGAAATATATATATATATATAGATGTATAGATGATAGATAGATATAGATATAGATATAGATATCTATACCAATAGATATCTATCTATTTATCTATCTATCTATACAGTATAGTACCTTGCAGAATAGCAGAATTGTCACTGCACTGTGACATGTGGCTCCATATTCTATAATATTTCTCGTATATATTTGCATTACTTGGCTACAGATGAATTGTATATTTTGCCTACAGAGGACAATCCACTGGGAGTTAAGGTAATATATTTTCCTAAAGGTTAAGAGGGTTACAACTTACAAACACCTATTTGGCACATCTCTGCATCTCCTAGTATATTACATTATTTAAATATCTCAATGGAAATATTTAATCTTTGAAGTAGTACTGGAAATGGACATTACAAGGATGAATTTCAGCCAGTCTTGTAGTGTTGGAGATTACAGAAAGAAGTTCCCTGAGCTTTTACTTAGACTTGTTCTATATATAGTATGCCTGTGAATACGGTGGAATTTAATCTCGGCAGTGGAAGCATGAAATCTCCTCTGACACATGGGATAAATATGAGATATCTGTTAGCCAAACTTGGAAGAATTGGATAGCGATTATGAATTATATATTTAGGTAAAGGGCATAAGGCACTCTCCCTGATCAAAAAAATAAATAAAAATACATACACATAGAAAGATATTTGGCCAAAGACCCCTCTTTCATCTGGTTATTAATTCCCCTATTCTCCTATACACACATTGATAAATTGTTGGAATTAAAGGAAAAGGAGATGAGGGGAAAAAAGGCATGAAGGAAGCATGGAAGTTAATTGACAAAGGCGAATATGAAGATACAAAAAAATGAAGAGAATAAATAGGGAAGGAGGAGGATGAGGGAAGATGGCATGATTGGAGAAAAAGTGAGGATCTTTACAGTCTTTTGAAAGACTTCTAAACCAATTATAAATGTAAAATATTATCCATAAATCATAGTAACGGTTGATCAGTATCGTTAGAGTCTGTAATGGACATGTTTTTCAGAAGATCCCTGAGGCCAATCTTTCTCTACTACCCACTCCTACTTTTATCGGGGGCTTGACAGGAGCTGAGTAGGGGGAAGGTATAATAGTAACATGTGTGTCACATAAAATTTTGAGTGTGCCCAAATTCTGTTAAAATTGTGAAGGCCTTTAAGTGGTATGGTTTAATAACACTTGAGTCTACTGTGTTCTGGGTCAAGAGTGTAGGCCCAGACATCATGCACTGCAGGTCGCTATCACAAACAAGGATTAGGTGGAAAATGATACACGTAAAGATAACCCTGGACACATTATTGTACCTGGGGATGAGATCAGGGACATTTTTTCTTGGGAGCAGCCCCACTAAAATCAGGGACTGTCCCTGGAAACAAGAGAAGCCTCCCTAGAGTAGAGCGCAGGCAAGTAAAAGAGAAAAATTGAGGAAAAAAGGAAAAGGAAGGATAGGAGTGTATAAGAGAAAAAGGAGCATACATGAGGGGAAAAAAGAGGTCACCATCACAAGGAAGGATAAAGCTGCAAATGATCCACATCCTTACTTCCCGCAATGAAGTCTGCACAAACCAAAAGGAGAGGGACTGGGAATACCATGTAATATCAACATGTGACATCGTCAATAACCATAGACACAGCCAGAAGCAGACACACTCCTCCCCTCCCTCTCCTCCTCTTTCAGGTCAATCACGGAAATACTGCTAAGATGGACTAATCTGTAGCTGCCTGGACTACCATAAATCAAGTTGGAAAGTAAAAAACATAAGGGTAAGGTGGCACATAATTCACATCCTTACTTCCCGCAGTGAAGTCTGCACAAGCTAAGAGGGGAGGGAGTGGGAAGACCAAGTAATATCGTCATTTGAGGTATGTCTACAAAGTTAGGTGAATGGTCTGATATCTCAACAGTAACATGGGCTAGGTGTGTCCGCATGCACATGGCTATCTGTTGAGAAGAGCCACCTAGTGTGAAGTGCATGTGACCGTCAGGGTAACCCTGCTGCTGCCAGTCAAACATAGTGTAAGAGGTAGGGTCGCAGTACAATGGAAAAACAGCTAAACATCAAATTCTGCTACTAATTGGGGAAAACAGCAATGGAGATGCATGAAATGTTGGTGCAAGCATACAGGATGGAAGCTGTGAGCAGAAAATGTGTTTATGACTGGTTCAAACACTTTTGCGATGGGAAGGAAACAACTGCGAACGAGCCACGTTCCAGTCGGCTGTCGACATGCAGAACCCCAGACATGATCAAGTGGGTTCAACAAATGCTGGAACGAGATTGGCGACTGACTCTGCGATTAATGGCAGAGAAATTGGGCATTAGGTGCGCATCATCGTGCATGAAGATTTGGGTAAGCGGAAGATATGTTTCCGGTTTGTGTCGCACAAGCTGAAAGACGAACACAAAGCAAACCGATGGAAACCTCTGAGAATTGAATTACCATGTGTGACCAGAATCCATCCATTCTGTGAACCATTGTCACAGGGGATGAGACCTAGTGCTACCAGTTCGATCTGGATTTCAAACGGTAGAATGACATCCCAGTGACCCAAAAATATTTGACCAGTCATCATGAAAGGCACACATTCTACGGACGTGGCGGGAAACCAAGAACGCTTTATGAACGTTGCCAAAAGTGTGTTGTGAAGAATGGTGATTATTTTGAAGGCCAATAAAGGTAATTTGTTTGTATTTTCTGTTTTGTTTGTTTTCTGATGCCATTTACCAAACTTTTTAGACATACCCCTTATGATATCATCATTAACCCTGGACACTACCAGGAGCAGACACACTCCTCCCTCCCTCCTCCTACTCCAGGTCAATTAAAATGTTGCTAAGATGTATTACCCTGTAGCCACCTGGACTGGGCAAGCCAGTAATAAAGAAATCAGGGACACGTTCTTTTAACCAGGGTTGGAACCGGGGACATTTTTTTCTAGGGGTGGCTCCCTCAAATTGGGAACTGTCCCCAGAAACTGGGGGTCTGTCTGGTCACTCTTCTTTATGCATTTTCCTGCTTTGGTTTAAAGTTTTCCATAAAATAACATCTCCTAATCAAGTTTTGCAAAACACAAACCAAAGTCTTTAATAAATACAAATCTGAACAAATAGAACTTTGCACTCGCTCTCAGAAGTTGTTGTAGTCATTGCTCATCAGAGGCATGCATAGATATCACAATATTTTTCTTCTGTTGCGGCAACTTTCCCTCTCATAAATCGGTTCGTCCCCACTCCCCACAGCTTATGTTGTTCCACATCTCAAATGCAAATCTCAATGATCAGAATAACAAGCTCAGCTGACAAAACATTTTGATTACATTACAAGCACATCTATTAGTTATCCTCAACAACTTGATTAACAGAGGAAAAAAATGTCACTAAGCTCACAGAACTGACTTTCTAATTCCGAGAAGTGTGATATTTCTACCAGGGAATGCGAGGATTAAGCCAAATTTCATTTATCACTTCATTATTAGTTCTCTATCAACTGACAATTGAATTTCTTCCTTGAGATGCCGAGTAGTTTTGTCAGCGTATTAGAAAACTTAGTTCTGATATTGAAGGGAAAAACATCATCTAAGGGAGCAAAGTAGGCCTGGACTGGTAGCCCAAAGTGAGCATAATCATGGCCAGATTTGCACTAAGGGTTAGACTACCTAGGAAAGAGAACCCAACTAGGAAAGAGATGAGCACTACTAAAGCTGGCTAGTAGATTTTTGAACAAATGTTCATTTGAAAATTCTCTGTACATTTGATGATGTGAGTCACGTGATATCATTTGAAAGTACATTTCACTTTTAACATTTGATGTTGAAATAAATGGACAATCCTGAATAAAAGCCAAATTTACTGTTAGAAGGTCGTTATTTCAAGAAAAACTCTCCATCTTGCTCCTTTGAATTTTCTTATCACTATGGTCAAAAACAAATGTTAATTTGGCCCCACTAACAACTAGAACATCGACCAAACGTCATTAAAGTGGTTGTAAAGTCACTTTGTTTACTTCACTCACTACCTGCATTCGGATCGTTTCGTAACAGGGTTCCAGTTCCATCCTGTTCTGTGGGAGTTCCAGAGTACAGCATTCGAGTTCCATGTTCTGGTCGCCATAAGCTTGATTGACCTACTGCCGCTGGCACGTGAGTCCACTACATCTGGTAAGAGTATTTATCCTTATATTCCGGGTGGAGGACACACTACCCCTGGTGTTACATTGGCCATTACAGCTGTTTCATCTCACTTCGAAAAAGTATTTCCTCCAAGGAGCCAAAATCTTCCTCATTTGGGCTATTTGCCCTTACAAACTCACTGTATTGGTGATTTCACACATCGCTGGCTATAGCCATTGGACTTTGCACTTTTTCTATATACGAGCACTTTATTTCAGATGTTTTCATGCACTGTATAATATGTTGCATTTATGATGTTTTACAGCGCTACACTGTGCTTTTATATATTTCCTTGACTTTGAGTTTTAGCTGCTTTTCACATGCTTGGTTAGCGCAGTAATTTTACAAACCTTTCCACATTAATTTCAAGGGGCTGCCCTACATCCGGCAAACACGGCAAAGTAGCTTGAGCACCCTTTAAGATATTGAGATTCATGCATATTTTTAACTGCGATTTTGCACGCTTTCATGGAAATGCCGTTCTGTCAGTAGGGAAGACGTTGATCCTGTGTCCTGCTAAGGATCTATATCTTCCCGTAGGCTACTTTCACACTGCAGCACCCGGGCAGCGCTCGGCCATTAGCGATAAAGTTCTGCTTGTTTTTGCGGTGCTTTAGCGGTGCTTTTCGGGCACTAGCGGGGCGCTTTTAACCAGCCAAAGAAGGGTTTAAAAGATGCTGCTAGCAGGACTTTCCTAATGTCCCGCAAGCACACTGCCCCAGTGTGAAAAGTCACACTGAAGTGAGTAAGCACTTGCTAGGAACACATTTAGCAACACCCTAGGCAAAACCTCATTTTGCTGCCCCATTGGCTCTACCCCTGACCCCACCCCCTTTGCCCTGCCCATGTATAACCCACCTTTTTAATGAAGGGGCCATCAAATGCAGCCTCACCAGCACCCATTAAATGCAGCCTCACCAGTGCCCTTTGAATGCAGCTTACCAGTGCCCATGAATGAATGTTTGTTTGCTTCCATTTATTCGGGACACAAGCACAGCCCTCCGCCTCTGACACTATTTGCAAACAGAGCAACAGCTAACTACTGATGCTGAGACTTACTTGCTTGCTGCAGAGAAAAGAGAGTAGGAACACCAGTGACCAGGAGCCCTAGGCAGCTGCCTAGTTTGCCTAGTGGTAGCACCGGTCTTGCTGGTACCCAAAAAATGTCAAAAGTATCAGTTAGGTGTCCAATTGGTCTGCCACAATATTGCTGTCCTGCTATAAGTCACTGACCTCTGTCATGTACCTCCTCTACCAGAGCTGAAGAGGATATATACCTGGGGAAAGCCATACTGGCTTGTTATTTATGCAAGCAGTACTTCCTTAGTAGTGCTGCACAATGATTGTACTTTGCTCTTCCTCTCTTTCAAAGTGTAAAACTGACCATACAATATACAATCAGATTTTACAGTCTCCCTATGTAATGTGAGGACAAACCTCTGGCAACAACAGGGAGACAGGCACCTCCTACACCTTCCTGCCCAGACGAATTTTCAGCTTTGAGCTCTCTTTTTGAGCTTTCTTTTTTGCGCATCAATTGTCAGAGGGACTGGCAGGCATCACTGATGAGCACAGAGTGCCCTCCCTAATGGGCAATGATTGCCATCCTTGGTGGGCTCTAATGGGCTTACCTGGTGGTCATGGGTGGGCACTCCTGGTGGGCATCATTGCTGGCCATGGGTGGGCATCCCTGGTGGCCATGGGTGGGCGTTCCTGGTGGTCCTGGATGGGCATCTTGGGGGGGTCTACACTGATAATCAATCAGTGCAGACCCCCACTGTCAGGAGAGCAGCCGATCGTCTCTCCTCTACTCACGTCTGTAAGCGCGAGTAGAGGAAAAGCCAATACACAGCCTTTCCTGTTTACACTGTGATCAGCTGTGATTGGAAACAGCTGATCACGTGGTGAAGAGCCTCTGTCAGAGGTTCTTTACCTAGATTGGCGATGCGGCATGTCAGACTGACACACAACACTAACGAGCGCCGTGCTGCGCACCCCCTGTGGGGTGTGATCGTGGCTTATCCTGCTGGACATCATATGATGCCTAGTCAGGATAATGGAACCACTCCCATCATTCTGCTATAGGCCAGGCGGGAAGTGGTTAAATAGATTTTATTTAATGACAATACACAACAGTCTCCCTTTACCATCTCTCTATATACTGTAGGTCATTTTATAACTCCTGGTAACCAATAAAATTTTAAAAGGTGGCCAATAGAATGAAAAGAAGCATGAAAAGAGGTAAAAGAAAACTTAACAAAATGTAACATAACTAATGAATGTACATAAAATGGTGAACATAAGAATTCTGCAACAGCCAAATAAACATTAAAAAGTACATTTATCATTGACTACATGTACGTTCATTTGTATCTCTTCATAAAACATTTCTAGAAATGTTCCTAAAATTCCAAATGTGACAAGCAGACAATTTGAAGCCATGCCAGTATCTGGGAGCAGGCAAATGCATTCCAACAAATGTCTGCCATCTGGGTAGAGCTCTGGTGGTGTGGTGTAGACAATGCTCTGGAGTCGGCTAAATGAAACTGACTTTGATTCTGAGATACAGCTGTGGACGTCAATGTCCTTCATTAAAAAAAAACCTGGCTGGAATGGGAATCATTAACTTCTCTGTATTCACCATTTCTACAGGAACAACTGACAATCAAGCCCCACGAAGCCCTTCAAATAATATCCATGTACTTCTCTCCAGTGTCTCAGTACTAAAACGTTTATGGTAGGAAAATCCTTTCCATCCTTCCCTCTCTCCCTCCCTCCTCTTCTCTCCTCTCCCTATGTCCAACCTTCCCTTCCTCCCTCCTCCCTCTTCTTTCCTTAATTCTTTATTTTCTTCCTTGCTTCCTTCCCATCATCCTTCCTTTATTCTTTCTTTTTTTCATCACTCCTTTCCTTTCTTCTATTGCTCCATCCCTCAATTCCCTCATTCCTTCCTTCCATTCCTTCCCTCCTTCCATTCCTTCCCTCCTTCCCTTCCTTCCTCTCTTCTTTCCCTCCATCCCTTCCTTTCATTCCTTCTTTCCTTCCTTCCTTTCTTCCTTCCTTCCTTCCATTCCATCCCTCCTTATCTTCCTTCCCCCCTTCCTTTCTTCCTATCTTCTTTCCCTCCATCCTTCCTTTCCATCAATCCTTTCCATCAATCCTTCCTTCCTTCCCTCCCTCCCCTTCATTCCTTCTTTCCTTCCTTCCTTCTCTCCTTTCTTTCTTTCTTTCTTTCTTTCTTTCTTTCTCTCTTTCTCTCTTTCTTTCTTTCTTTCTCTCTCTCTCTCTCCCTCTCTCTCTCTCTCTCCCCCTCTCTCTCTCTCTCTCTCTCTCTCTCTCTCTCTCATTCTCTCTCATTCTCTCTCTCTTTCTTTCTTTCTTTCTTTCTTTCTTTTCTTCCTTCCATCCTTCTTTCCCTTTTTCCATCTCTCCCTTCCTTCAATCCCTCCATCCCTCCATTGCCTCCATTCCTCCATTGCCTCCATCCTTCCATTCCTTCCCTCCCCTCCCCTCCCCTTCCTTCCTTCCTTCCTTCCTTCCTTCCTTCCTTCCTTCCTTCCTTCCTTCCTTCCTTCCTTCCTTCCCTCCCTCCTTTCATCCTTTCCTTTCCGTCCATCCTTCTTTCCCTTTTTCCATCTCTCCCTTCCTTCCATCCCTCCATTCCCTCCTTCCTTCTATTTGTTCCTTCCTTACATCCCTATTCCTTTCAGCAGTTATTGGTATATATATCTCATATATGGACACACATGGTCAAATTTTGAAAGAATTTTCTTTTGAAAACCATAAAATTTGTGCATTTTGTGATCCGATGGTGCCACCATTGATTTAGAAATGTGACCAACCAAGCCTTGAATTTCCCCCCATATTGCTACAGAAAATAATTTTCGTGGCTGGGAATCTTCTTTTCTTTCCAGGAATTGTATTTTCTTACACATGTGCATTTCTTTTTCGATTATATTTCTCGCACGATTCTCCCATCATTGATTATAAAATCGATTGTTTTTCAAAAAATTTCCAACATGTCCGATTGCTCAAATTCGATGGCCACATGAAAATCAGCTGTTGCAGCCGCCCCACTAATGGTGTGAAATACAAACGGAAATTCTTAGATAAGATTTTCAAAAGAAAATTCTTTTGAAATTCGACCCATGTATGGCCCGCCTAAGCCAGCAGGCTGAAGGTTTGAACTATATAGTAATGGTGGAACCCCCTGCAAGGGAAATTGCTTTTATTTTCTTTAAAATTTGTTTCCTTTTACTACTTAAGGCCTGTAAGAATTTCCTCGACCAGGCCATTTATTTCCAATATGGCACTGCATTGCTTTAGCTGACAATTGTGCGGTCGTGCGACGCTGTACCCAAAAAAAATTGACAACTTTTTTTTCTTCCAACAAATAGAACTTTCTTTTGGTGGTATTTGATCACCTCTGTCGTTTTTATTTTGTGCACTATAAACAAAAAAATACCGACAATTTTGAAAAACAAACAAACAATATTTTATACTTTTTGCTATAATAAATATCCCCCAAAAAATGTAAAAAAAATGTCTTCATCAGCTTAGGCCAATATATGTTCTTCTACATATTTTTGGTATATAAAAAAAAAATCACATATTCATTGGTTTGCGCAAAAGTTATAGTGTCTACAAAATAGGGAATATATTTTATGGCATTTTTATTATTTATTTTATTTTTACTAGTAATGGCTAAGGATGAGCCGAACACCCCCCTGTTCGGTTCGCACCAGAACCTGCGAACAGACCTAAACTTCGTGTGAACTTTAGAACCCTATTAAAGTCTATGGGACTCGAACGTTCACAATCTAAAGTGCTCATTTTAAAGGGTAATATGCAAGTTACTGTCCTAAAAAGTGTTTGGGGACCTGGGTCCTGCCCCAGGGGACATGGATCAATGCAAAAAAAAAGTTTTAAAAACTGCAGTTTTTTCAAGAGCAGTGATTTTAATAATGATTAAAATGGAACAATAAAAGTGTAATATTCCTTTAAATTTCGTACCTGTGGGGTGTCTATAGTATGCCTGTGAAGGGGCGCATGTTTCCCGTGCTTAGAACTGTCCCTGCACAAAGTGTCATTTCGCAAGGAAAAAAAGTATTTTAAAATCACTTTGAATTGTTGGCTCCAGTAATACAGATAACACTCAATGAGTGTTCTCTGTATTACAGAGCCGACAATTCATTCATTGATAAAAAAAAAAAAAAGCGTGGGGGTTCCCCTAAATTCAATTACCAGGCCCTTCAGGTCTGGTATGGATATTAAGAGGAACCCTGCATCAAATTAAAAAAAAATTGACGTGGGGGTCCCCCTAAATATCCATACCAGACCCTTCGGGGTCTGGTATGGGCTCTCTACAAAGGATCGGACAAAGCCCGATCGGATCATGTTTTTGGAAAATTTTATATCCAGCTCTCAAACTTTGTTGGTCAGACATTCCGATGGAAAAAGTCAGATGGAGCCCACACACGGTTGGATTGTCCGACAACACGGTCCGATCGGACATTTTCCATCGGAATGTCCCACCGTGTATACAAGGGCTTACTGTCACTGTCAGGGAAGGGGTTAACACTAGGGGGAGATCAAGGGGTTAAATGTGTTCCCTCCTGTGTGTTTCTAACTATAGGGGCGATGGGACTGACTAGAGGAGGAGATAGATCTGCTGTTCCTACTTAGTAGGAACAGCAGACCTGTCTCTCCTCTCTCTCCATTCTGGCTCTTGTGCCTGTGATCGTGCATGGCCAGCGGACATAGCGGCCACCGGCTATGCGTGTCATGTTCCCCCCCTGCCATGCAGCGGGCGCGCGCCTGCTGGAGCTGTCTAAAGTGCCGATGCACAGCTATGGTGATTTGCGGGAACGTACCCACCTGCCGCAGTATGGTTGTGGTTAAATAAAGTGCCTTTAAAATAGAGTCTGGACTGACACATGTTCCGAATATTGTATGCACCACTTGAGTTGAATCACCCCGATAGCTTACCATATCTATAAGTGCAAACTAATAAATCTGTTTTAATTCTTTTTGATCATATCATCTGGTGCTCCTTTTATTTGGGCATTGGTGTCGGTGTCAAATTTGTAAGCACTAAAAAAAAACGAAGTTCCATTTAAAATAAAATTGGTCTTTTAAATATACTTTGTCATTCAATGATGATGTATGAGGAGTACCAAAAATGGATCGGATGTGCAGTATTAGACTTTTAAACCATCTACAGTATGTTGTAGTAGGTGGAAGAGCTGCTAGGAGAAGCTGGCAGTACATTTTTATGTGTGAGCCTTTCATGGCAGTTTGACATCTATGAGTTGTGCGGAAAGCGTACAGTAGTTCCCAGACACTGGAAAGCACCGGGTATATATCAAGGGGAGGAGTAGCTACAAAAGCAACCGGTGCATCGTGTGATGATCTGTTACAGAAGATTTAACAATTCATTGACTACAGTAAATCTGCTGAATCGCAGAAAGACTTTCCTCGCCACTCTTCTCAGTTCAGCTGTTTTTCTTTCATACTCTGAATGTCTTTATTTGTTATTGCCAATAGGGATACACCAGTCCTTGTGTTTGTTGTCCATATGAACACATTGATGTTGTTAATTCTATTGTTTATTAAAGTACAACCATAGGCAAAAAAGAAAAATCAGCATCTTAAACATACATTTGGGAGTTGATTTATAAAGAATTTACATTATTTTCCCAGTGAATGCGTATGTGCATTCGTTTGGCGTGAATAGGGAAACAAAAAAAAAAAAATTATTACAAATACAGTAAAACCTTGGATTGCAAGCATAATTCATTCCAGAAACATGCTTGTAATCCAAAACACTTGTATATTGACATGGGAATTTATAGATAGGCGACTCCTATCCTCATATTGATTAGTGGTTCCAAATTAATAATAGCTACTGCAGTAGGGAACAGACACAAAAGATACACTCCACATCTTTCCAAATCACTATTCTGCTTTATTATGACACAATTGGAGGTTTTTTATATACATGATTATGTAGATATCACATCAATATTACAATTGTACTTGTATGGTAACAAGGGGCGTAACATAGGCAGACTAATTCTAATCAGAACTCGAAAAAATGCAAACATGTACTGAAAACATTATTAGTGCTGTGTGCACAGTAAGCCCTTGTACACGCGGTCGGAGATTCCGACGGAAAATGTCCGATCGGAATGTGTTGTCGGATAATCCGACCGTGTGTGGGCTCCATCTGACTTTTTCCGTCGGAATGTCTGACGAACAAAGTTTGAGAGCTGGATATAAAATTTTCCAACAACATGATCCGATCGGGGCTTTGTCCGACTGTTTGTAGAGAATTCCAATCGGACAAAGTGCCACTCATGCTCAGATCAAATTACGAGAACAAAGCTATTGGCTACTAGCCTTAACGTAGTCCCCCTGTAACAAACGAATGTCATCACGTTATGAACGATCGGATTTTCCGACAACTTTGTCCGACTGTGTGTATGCAACACCAGTTTTGGACAAAATCCGTTGGAAAAAATCCAACTGATTTTGTGGTCGGAATGTCCGACAGTGTGTACAAGGGCTAAGGGCAGTGTGCAATACATACAAAATAGAATACAATTATGTACAGAACTTACAAATGTCCTTTACAATATCAAAGTGAATTTCACCATAATAAATAAATGGAAACTCAAATGATCCCTTCCACAACAATTTATTCATAGGTCCTTCAGTTTAAAGTCTATATAAAAAGATTATAGCAATGTGACCAGGTTGTGTAACCATAAAATGTCCATCCATAAGGGTATTAGAAGCAAAATCCAGTAGGAGCTACAGAGTATAAAAGAGAAGAGAGGCGCCTCTGAGTGTAGCAATATGTTGATAAACGTTCTACCTTCATTAACCACTTCAGCCCTGGGAGATTTTACCCCCTTCCTGACCAGAGCACTTTTTACGATTCTGCACTGTGACGCTTTACCTGACAATTGCGCGGTCATGCGAAGTTGCACCCAAACAAAATTGACGTCCTTTTTCCCCACAAATAGAGATTTATTTTGGTGGTATTTGATCACCTCTGTGGTTTTTATTTTTTGCTCTATAAAAAAAAAAAAAGAGTGACAATTTTGAAAAAAAAACAATATTTTTAAATTTTTGCTATAATAAATATCACCCAAAAAATATATACATTTTTTTTTCCTCAGTTTAGGCCGATACGTATTCTTCTACATATTTTTGGTAAAAAAAAATCGCAATAAGCGATTAGTGGTTGGTTTGAGCAAAAGTTATAAGCGATTTTTATCAGAGCTGCGACAATATGGCAGACACATCGGACAATTTTGACACATTTTTCGGACCACTGGCATTTTTAATGTAAAAAAAAAATGGCACTGGCAGTGAAGGGGTTAACCACTAGGGGGCAGTGAAGGGGTTAAGTGTGTCCTAGCACATGTTCTAACTGAAGGGGGGAGGGGACTGTGCAGGGGAGATGACAGATCGTCTGTTCATACTCTGTATGAACAGACAATCTGTCTCTTCTCCCCTCAGAGAACTGGAAACTCATGTTTACACACACAGATCCCGGTGCTCAGTGTGCCCCGAGCGATGGCAGGAGCAGTGATCGCGACCGTCGGACATTTGCTTCGGCTCTGTGGGCAAGCAGGGGGCGTGCACGTGCCTCCAGCGGTGCGCATGTGCCCCCTAGTGTCCGTCTATCGTACCAAGGTACCATGATGGCGATTTGCGCAGCCACTTAGAGGCATCTCTCTTCTCTTTTATACTCAGTTGTGACGTGATGCTACTTGTATATCAAGACATCACTTGTATATCAAATCAACAGTTATTAAAAAAATGTGCTTGTCTTGCAAAACACTCTCAAACCAAGTTACTCTCAAACCAAGGTTTTACTGTAGGCTATATCCTGTGCTGTTTAAATGTAAAAAAAAAAGTATATATATATATATATATATATATATATATATATATATATATATATATATATATATATATATATATATATATATTAAATGGAAAATACCGCATTTGACCAATGGATGGAACTAAGTATCATAAGAATTTCCTATAACACTGAGCTCCATCTAGTGGCCAAATGCTGTATTTTCCATGTAAAATCAATTATTTACATTCATACAGCACAGGCTATAGCTATTGACATGCATTTGTTTTTTTGTTTAGTTTTTTGCACCATTTCCACAAAACTAATGCACTTTCACTGGGCAAATGGCTGTGCAAAACCTTTATAAATCAACCCTATGATGCAAATAAATCCACATATTTTTAAAAACTTGACCTCCAGAAGATTTACCCCCCCTCATGACCAGGCCATTTTTTGCGATATGGCACTGCATTACTTTAAGTGACAATTGCGTGACACTGTACCCAAATAAAATTGTCCTTTTTTTCCCACAAATAGAGCTTTATTTTGGTGGTATTTGATCACCTCTGCAGTTTTCATTTTTGCGTTATAAACAAAAAAATCAACAATTTAAAAAAAAAAAAAATGTTTTACTTTCTGCTATAAAACATATCCAATAAAAAAATTGATCATTGATTTTATGCCAGTATGTATTCTGCTACATATTTTTTGTAAAACAATCCCAATTAGCGTATATTGATTGGTTTGCGCAAAAGTTATAGCGTCTACAAACTATAGGATTTATTTTTTATTTTTTTACGCTTCTCACATTGCTTTTACTTGTCATTAAAATTTTATCCTATGTATGCTGGTTTTATAATACAAACCCAACTTTTTTGACCTACACAATTGGAAGCCTCCTTCCTTTTTTTTACATACTTTCCGAATGTGAGTTGGTTGGGTCCTTCTGTTCCCGTCACCTATTCTCCAGCCCAGCTGATATCTACCAGTCCTCTTGGATGCACCCTCTGAATCCTTTGGATCGTCTGGATGGTTCGGTCCTTTGGTCGATTTGGATATCTATGGCCTAATGACTCGTTGTCGCTGACATTCGGGTCCACCGGCTCTGGTATAAGGGTATGTATGGCCTAATGACTCATTGTCGCTGACATTTCGGGTCCACTGGCTCTGGTATAAGGGTATGCATTCTTTTCTAGGAATGGAAGATTCCTTATCTTGGAGGTTCCATACGTTTGATCCATCAGCATTTCCTTTCTGTCAACCACCATCTATGCATTGTGGACTTTTGGCTGGTTTTTCCCTTTAAGGATTTCACCTCTATATTGGACTTATTATGCATTTATGTATATACATATTATATTTATTTTGTATATGCATTTGATCATTCACTTTGTTTGCATATTCATTGCACACAGCATTAGCGCTACATTTATATATCACTTCAGTGCAATGTGTTGTTTTGACACATCGCATCTCCAATCATGGTAAAGAGCCGAAGACATAGGCTCTTTACCATGTGATCAGTTGTGTCCAATCACAGCTGATCACAATGTAAATAGGAAGTGTCAGCTATCAGCATTCCTCTTCTCATGCTGACAGCGGATAAGCAGCTTTCCCGACAGGGGGTAGCGATGCCTATCAGTGCCCACCAGTAGTGCCCACCAGTGATGCCCACCTGTGCCCAAAAGTGATGTCAATCAGTGCCCAGCTGTGATGCCAATTAGTGCCCTTCAGTGCTGCATTTCAGTGCCCTTCAGTAATGCCTGTCAATGCCCATCAATGATGTCTGTCAGTGCTTCCTCATCAGGGCAGTCTATCAGTGCCGTCTATCAGTGCCCATCAGTTCTACTCATCAGTGTTTCCCATCAGTGCCACCCAGCAGTGCCCGTCAGTGTGCCAATGTGCCAGTGTGCTATCTGTGCCATCAATGCCCATAAAGGCTGCACATCAGTGTCACCTATCAGTGCCCATCAGTGCTGCATATCGGTTTTGCCTATTAGTGCCCATCAGTGCTGAATATTAGTGCCTCTTCATTAGTGCCCATCAGAACCACCATATCAGTGCCACCTTTCAGTGTTGCATATCAGTGTTGCCTATCAGTGCCCATCAGTGCTGCATATTAGTGCCTCCTCATCAGTGCCCATCAGTGCTGCATATCAGTGCACATCAGTGCCACCTATCAGTGCCCAGCAGTGCTACATGTCAGTGCCGCCTATCAGTGCCCATCAGTGCTGCATATTAGTGTTGCCTTTTAGTGCCCATCAGTGCTGAATATTAGTGCCTCCTCATTAGTGCCCATCAGTGCAGCCTATCAGTGGCTGTCAGTGCAGCCTCATCATCTCACATTAGTGAAGGAGAAAAATGACTTATATACAGAATTTTGTAACAGAAACTAAGAACATTTTTTTTATTTTATTTTTTATTTTCAGTCTTTTTTTATTTGTTTAGAAAAATAAATAAAAAACTCAGTGGGGATTAAATACCACCAAAAGAAAGCTCCATCTGTCTAAAAAAAAAAAAAATGATAAAAATGTTGCCTGGTACAGAATTGCATGAATTGTCATTCAAAACGCGACAGCGCTGAAAGCTGAAAATTGGCCTGGGCAGGAAGGAGGTGAAAGTGCCCGGTATTGAATTGATTAACATTCCAAACATGGTAAGCAGACACGTGTTTTGTGTTTTTCACACAACAAAAATGCAAAAAAAAGCACCATTAAAAATGCGCAAAGCTTGAAGCTCAAAAATGTAGAGCAGCCTATTGAAAGGATTGGGCTGCCCTATGCCTGTAGTGCTACTATGGGCAAAAAAAAAAAAAAAAAAAAACCTTCACATGCATGGCATTATAGATTACATTATAGAGTACATTATAGAGTACCATTATAGAGTACATTATAGATTACATTATAGAGTACCATAATAGAGTACATTATAGAGTACCATTATAGATTACATTATAGAGTACATTGTAGAGTACGTTATAGAGTACCATTATGGAGTACATCATATAGAGTACATTATAGAGTACATTATAGAGTACATCATATAGAGTACATCATATAGAGTACATTATAGAGTACATTATAGAGTACATCATATAGAGTACATCATATAGAGTACATTATAGAGTACATTATAGAGTACATTATAGAGTACATTATAGATTACATTATAGAGCACATTATAGCGTATCATTATAGAGTACATTATAGAGTACATTATAGAGTACATCATAGAGTACCATTATAGAGTACATTATAGAGTACGTTATAGAGTACCATTATAAAGTACATTATAGAGTACATTAAAGAGTACATTATAGATTACATTATAGAGTACTATTATAGAGTACATTATAGAGTACATTATAGAGTACATTAAAGAGTACATTATAGATTACATTATAGAGTACTATTATAGAGTACATTATAGAGTACATTATAGATTACATTATAGAGTACTATTATAGAGTACATTATAGAGTACATTATAGATTACATTATAGAGTACTATTATAGAGTACATTAAAGAGTACATTATAGATTACATTATAGAGTACTATTATAGAGTACATTATAGAGTACATTATAGATTACATTATAGAGTACATTATAGAGTACCATTATAGAGTACATTATAGAGTACATGGGGTCTTACAGCTTCAGCAAAGTGGCTAAGCTTCCTGGAAAACTTTAGCAAATCATTAATTGTACTTTCAGCCTGGAGTTGCTCTTTAGCTTTAGGCATATATCCACCTTTCTTGAAATTCCGGCAAGGAAAGGACTTGTTATTAAGCTCTTAACTCATATTTATCACCATCCGGCAGACAAAAAGAGCACCGCTTCAGGGAGCCATCCCTCCATCGTCTGGAAAATGTCAGAGGCTCACCTGTGTGTGCCGGCCCTTGTTCCTTGCCGCTCGCTCTTCCCCTTTAATGGCCCAGCCTATTGTAGATGCAGTTTCTGCCGTAACCTTAAACTATGTGATTCTGATTTATCAAACTACCTAAAAATGTCACGGCTTGCTAATGCACTGTTATATAATAGGATTTGGAGTTGTAGTCTCAATGGAGAGCTTTTTACCCCCACTTGATAAATCTAGGACATAGCATGCTGTGAATCTGTGTTGCATAAAAATACCTTTCATCCTGTTCTGCCGAGTGTGTTTTATTTTTGTAGTGCTTTGTACACCGGATCGGTTTAATAATTTTATTACACTGTATCGGTGTCCTGTACTAGAGGGAATACTGCTATAAAACAACTAGAACACTACTACCGGCTGGAAGCCGAGTTCACTTCTACATGATTTTTTTTTCTGCCTTAACCACTTAAGCTCCAGACCATTTTATAATTAAAGGACCAGGCCTATTTTTGCGATTCGGCACTGCGTCACTTTAACTGACAATTGCGCGGTCGTGCGACGTGGCTCCCAAACAAAATTGGCATTTTTTTTCCCCACAAATAGAGCTTTCTTTTGGTGGTATTTGACCACCTCTGCGTTTTTTATTTTTTACACTATAAACAAAAATAGAGCGTCAATTTTGAAAAAATTCAATATTTTTAACTTTTTGCTATAATAAATATCCCCCAAAAATATATATATAAAAAAAAATGTTCCTCTGTTTAGGCCGATACGTATTCTTCTACATACTTTTGGTAAAAAAAAATCGCAATAAGCATTTATTGATTGGTTTGCGCAAAAGTTATAGCGACTACAAAATAGTAGGGGGGCGTGGCTTGGCGTGTGATGTCACTGATCATCGTTTCCTATGACAGGGAACAGACCATCAGAGACAGGCAACTAGTAAGCACGAGGAGAGGTTTGTTTACACAGACCTCTCCCCGTTCTTCAGCTCTGTGACCCGATCGTGGGACAACAGCGGCGATCGGGTCCGCGGGTCCGATACCACGGTCACGGAGTTCAGGACCGGTTCATGAATGCGCCGCCAGCGGCACACGCTTGACCCATGGCTGGGCTCTTAAAGGGCAATGTACCTGTACGTGATTGTGCCCAGCCGTGCCATTCTGCCGATGTATATCGGTGTGAGGCGGTCCTTAAGTGGTTAAAGAAGAACTATTAGTTGTTTTAAATATATGTGTGAGATATCAAAAAGATATCAAGAAAAATTTATATTTTTTTCAGTCAAAATAATATTTTGATTTGGTAGTGATAATGTCACTGGTCACTGGTTTAACCACTTCAGCCCCCGAAGAATTGGCTGCTTAATGACCAGGCCATTTTTTGCAATTTAGAGCTGCGCCGTTTTAACTGACAATTGCGCGGTTGTGCGACACTGCACCCAAACAAAATTGACGTCCTTTTTTCCCACAAATAGAGCTTTCTTTTGGTGGTATTTGATCACCTCTGCGTTTTTTCTTTTTTGCGCTATAAACAAAAGGGCGACAATTTTGAAAAAAACACAATGGGGGTTATTTACGAAAGGAAAATCCACTTTGCACCCCTCACTTCCTTTTTTACTTGGAATGAGCAATGCACATTAGTTGTGAAGAAGTAGAATAGCTGGCCATATTTTGGGGAGACAGGTACAGTGCCACATCCCAAAGACAACTAGCCAACTGGATACTGACAAAACCATCTGATTCAGAAAAATAAGGACTTTAAAGGCACTGTGCCAGAAGCAGTAATATGAAACACAATTAAGTTACACTATATTGTCAAAAGTATTGGGGCACCTACCTTTACACGCACATGAACTTTAATGACATCCCAGTCTTAGTCTATAGGGTTCAATAGTGAGTTGGCCCACCCTTTGCAGCTATAACAGATTCAACTCTTCCGGGAAGACTGCCCACAAGGTTTAGGAATATGTCTATGGGAATGTTTGACCATTCTTCTAGAAGTGCATTTGTAAGGTCAGGCACTGATGTTGGATAAGACGTCACAGTCTCCACTTTAATTCATCCCAAAGGTGTTCTGTCGGGTTGAGGTCAGGGCTCCGTGCAGGCCAGTCAAGTTTCTCCACCCCAAACTCACTCATCAATGTTTATGGAGCTTGATTTGTGCACTGGTCCAAATCATTTGGTGGAGGGGGATTATGGTGTGGGGTTGTCTTTCATGGCTTGGGCTTGACCCCTTAGTTCTAGTGAAGGGAACTCTTAAGGTGTCACCAAGACATTTTGGACAATTTCATGCTCTCAACTTTATGGGAACAGTTTGGGGATGGCCCCTTCCTGTTCCAACATGACTGCACACCAGTGCACAAAGCAAGGTCCATAAAGACATGGATGAACGAGTTTGGGGTGGAGGAATTGAAAACGATTGTATACTCTTATTTTTAATTTTTAAGCCTTATTAAAATGAATATCTCCTAAACTTGTATGGTTTCGGAGATATTCGCATATGTGCATGCAGCCGCCGATGTCACTGGCACATGCACTGTGAATGCCTGGCTTAAGGTCCGGCAGATGCTGCCAGACCTTGGCGGGAAGAAGACCCCCGCACATGAGAAACGCAGAGGACAAAATGTCAGCTACCTCTGTGTGGACTGGGCTGTGATATGGGGACCTCGTTCTAATTACATAATGAGCTACTATGCAGTCCTTTGCCTTACAGAGTTTTTTTTTTTTTTAAATGTGTGGGTATACAACTGCTTTAACTGACCAGCACTGAGTCCTGAACTCAACCTGATAGAACAACTTTGGCATGAATAAGAACAGTGACTGATAGCCAGGTATTCTCGTTCACATCAGTGCCTGACTTCACAAATGCTCTTCTGGAAGAATGGTCAAACATTCCCATAGACACACTCCTAAACCTTGTGGACAGCCTTCCCAGAAGAGTTGAAGCTGTTATAGCTGCAAAGGGTGGGCCAACTGAATATTGAACCCTACGGACTAAGACTAGAATGCCATTAAAGTTCATGTGCGTGTAAAGACAGGCATCCCAATTATTTAAGGATTCCAAAATGAATGTGTTTCGTAGTCTGGGCTGCTGATTCTTCTGGGACAGAATGCGGAAGCATCACACATTTTCAAAAACTGACAAATAGTTACATAGTTAGTAAGGTTGAATAAAGACACCAGTCCATCCTGAGTGAGTGTCTACAATTGTCCCTATCCCTGTACATCGCACACTCACATCAGTCCCTACCCTCAAGAAGCCCACAATCCAAGGTCCCCATTCATATACTAGGCCCAATTGTGGACAGAAGCCATGTCTTTGGAGTGTGGGAGGAAACCCACAAAGGCACACGGAGAACATGCAAACTCCAGGCAGGTAGTGTCGTGGTTGGGATTTGAACCAGCAACCCTTCTTACTGCTAGGTGAAAGTGCTAACCATTAAACCACTGTGCCACCCAAATATCATGCAACCACAGGCCACCCACAGGCCACCCACAGGCCACCCACAGGCCACGATGGTAAGGATGATCCTGCCTATCCCCCAGCCAAAAAAGTACAGGGGATGATGTCAAAGGCACTGGACTACACAGGAAAGAGACGGATGCCATGACAGGGGAGGGACAGCTGAAATTAGGATCAACCAGATATATTTAATCTACACAAAATTAATGCTTTAGTGGCTTTGTAAGTATGCACACTCTGTTATATACCATGCAATAAGAGTTTTTCATAGTCTGGTTTATTGACATTCTTTATCATGGGGTCTTCCACCTTTCCATGTGATGTCTTCAGGTCACCCTCCTCTTCTTCCTGGGCAGCTATGGGCAGTCTTCAAACTGCAAAAGAGTGGCACTGACGCTATAACGTATGTTCTCTGCATTATCGTGCCATAAACCCAGGCCAACATGGTGACATACCCCCAGGAGGTATTTGCAAGACCACTTGGGCTCTTAGCATGAGAGTTGAATGAAGCTGGTCGCCATTCGGCTTTGAAGAACACAGGGATCAGGACAGAGTTAAAGTTTCTGCAGGAGACAATGCTGGTGATCATTTAATTCTCAAAATAGCCAGCCAAGCGATAACAAAAAAATAGAGATCTAAGACAATTTTTCTGGGTGAAAGGTACTTTAAAATTATTGTCACAATTATAGCTAAATCACCAACATAAAGGACATTATGAAGCAATGTACAAAATCATTTTTTTTCCATTCCATTAACAAAAAGGTAATTTCTTATAATTGAGCCCTTGCAATCATTTGTGTAGTTTAGCCCTTACCATAGAAAAATTTTGACAAACACCCAATAAAAATATAAATGGCATCCCTCTGATTCAGAATGTGTCTTTGTGCACTGCGTCATTACACGGCGAGAAGATGAAGACGCAATTCAGATTGTGCAGACTGCTATAAAAACATCAAAAGTCTGATCCATGCATCTCTTATGCATGACTTCAAACTTAAAGGTTAAAAATCTCCCGAGACCACTGAGCAAGAACTCTTGTTTTCTCCAAGACACTGATTCACAGTTGGTCTGTCTGTCACAGTGTTTCATATGACACCATAGAATCGAATGGTCACAATTCTGGCATCTAGCTTTGTATGATTATCCAGCAATAATGCCGCACTTGCCTGCTGAAGAATTTGTAATCCAGATCTTTTGCTACTCTTGACTGCCATCTGATGGAAAACATCTTATGCTGCAGATTTTTGTATTGCTACAAAACCTCTGCAACTCTACAAACCTCTGCAAACCAAGGTTGCTTACTCTACTACTTGGTTGGGGGACAGTTATATTATTATTAACGTGTCATCCGTGTTCACACAAACTTATTTTTTTTGGTCATTATACAGGATTTATTTAGTTCCAATAGTTTGTGCTGTGTTTAACAAAATAAAGGGAAACAGTACAGTTACAATACAATTCGATACAAGAGGGTTAGGAGAGCCCTGCTCACGAGACCTTACATTCTGCAAGGATGGGGAAATTGGTACTAAAGGTAATAGCTGTTGGGATGAGCTTATATTGTTTTTTAGATGGAGGTGGGATAGGTTTCCAAGAAACCAAAAAAATGTTTTCAGGGATCGTCTAAAGAAGGACAGAGTATTAGCCCCTGTACACACGGTCGGATTTTGTCTGTCGGATCTTGTCCGAAACTGTTGCATACACACGGTCGGACTAAGTTGTCGAAAAATCCGATCATTCAGAACGTGATGACGTAATTTCGTTACGATGGGACTACGTTCAGGCTAGTAGCCAATAGCTTTGATGTAGGAATTTGATCTGAGCATGCGTGCCACTTGGTCCGATCAAGATTCTCTACACATGATCGGAGTATGTCCAATCGAACCAGTTGGTCGGGAAATATTTCCAACAAGTTGAAAAATTGGGTCCGACGGATATTCTGACGTAATCAGTCCGATGCATACCACACACAGTCGGATTATCCGACAACAGGGACCGATAGGACACATTCCGACGGATTCTCCGACCGTGTGTACAAGGGCTTAGACGGCCAAACAGATTGGGTCAGGTAGATCCTGAGGAAGGGAGAGGCTCTGGAGGAGTCCTGAAGGTGAGTATGAGAATATTTGACAAGGGAGGGAGAGAGCAGGAGGTCTCGGGAAGAGCAGAGAGGATGGGTTGGGTGAAATATTAAGACAAGGTTGGTGATGTAGCTCGGGGCAGAGTTATATATGGAGTTGTACTGTATATTGCTGTTGGTATTTTTATTTTTATTTGTTAGACAATCGGAATCCAATGGAGGGATTGGCAGAGAGGAATGGTGGACACTGGGCGGTTGGTAGGGGAAATTAGTTTTTCAGCTGCATTCATAATATACTGAAGGGGGGGGGGGGGGGGTAGCTTGTGTAGAGGTAAGCCTATGAGGTGGGAGTTGAAATAGTCACATTTTTCCAGTAGCCTAATTTTGTTCATATCTAGAATGCATGCAGACTTTTTATGATAATTTAAAAATGTTCTTTATCAACATTAAACTCATTTTATTATGTAGTTGTACCATGTGTGCTGTAGTCTATTATTATTTTTTTATTTGATCATTTAAAGAAGAGATTTTCAACAATGGTGCCCAGGCACCCTGGGGTGCCTTAAGGTTTCTCCAGGGGTGGTTTGGCAAAATGCCTAAAAAAATTATCAAAAATTGTACACAAGCCAGCAGGTGGATCAAGCCTGCCTTTTAGTTACACAAACCACTGGGTGAACCATTTCTGGACACTGGCATCCTAACAACCAATGAAGTCATCAGTTAATAAGGAGGATGTCTGTTGCCTCCACAGCATCCTTGTTGGACCCTCCTGTGCCTCTCTCCCTCGGCACTGGGGTAACATTAGCTGAGTGATGGAAAGAAATTGAGGGAGAAGAGAAACATTGGAATACTGGTCAGTATCAGTGTTTAAAAATGTATTTACTTTGAAAGAATACATCCTCTCTAACTTTAGGTGTCCTATGTGTGGATGTTGCTGCATTATGTAAAACTATCAAAACAGTATTTTATATTTTAGAATGGGGTGGCTCGAGACTGTCCATAATTGTAAAGGGTGCCTTGAGATTGTCTGTAATTTTAAAGGGTGCTTTGAGATGGTCTGTAATTTTAACCACTTCAGCCCAAGAGGATTTGACAGCTCAATTTGCATCCTTTTTTCCCACAAATAGAGCTTTCTTTTGATGGTATTTGATTGCCTCTGCAATTTTTATTTTTTTGCGATATAAACGAAAAAAGACTGAAAATTTTTGTTATAAAAAAAATTAATAAACTCAATTTTAGTCATACATTTAGGCCACATGTCAATAAGTGTATATTTATTGGTTTGCACAAAAGTTATAGCGTCTACAAACTAGAGTACATTTTCTGGAATTTACGCAGCTTTTAGTTTATGACTAATATGCCTAATGTACCTCATTTCTTGAGGTGCGAAAACGGAAGGGCTGTACAACCCCCCCCCCCCCCCCCCCCCCCACCCCCAAATGACCCCATTTTGGAAAATGCTGAGAGGCATGTTGAGCCCATTGAATATTTTGTTTTTTTGTCAGAAGTGATTGAAAAATCACAAAAAAATACACAAAGTTGTCACTAAATGATATATTGCTCACACATGGCATGGTTATATTATATCTCTATCTATTGATATATATATATATATATATATATATCAATAGATCATTTAGTGACAACAAAGAAAAAAAATAAAAATGTCCTGAAACTTGTGACACAATATAAAATATTCCATGGACTCAGCATGCCTATCAGCAAATAGCTTGGGGTGTCTACTTTTCAAAAAGGGGTCATTTGGGGGGGGGGGGTGCTATCTTGCCATTCATGGCCTTCAAAATTGTGATAGGTAGTGAGGAGTAAAATCTAAAATTTACACCCTTCGAAATCCTGAAGGTGATGATTGTTTTTTGGGGGTCCTGTACGCGGCCAGGCTCCCAAAAAGTCTCATAAATGTGGTATCCCCGTACTCAGGGGAAGCAGCAGAATGCATTTTGGGGTATAATTTCACATATAACCATGGCATGTTTGAACAATATATAATTTAGTGACAACTTTGTGCAAAAAAAAAAATTTCTCAAAACTTGTGACAAAATATAAAATATTCCATGGACTCAATATGCCTATCAGCAAATAGCTTGGGGTGTCTACTTTCCAAAAAGGGGTAATTTTGAGGGGGTTTTGAACTGCCCTGACATTTTATACACAACATTTAGAAGCTTATGTCACTCATCACCCACTCTTCTAACCACTTGAAGACAAAGCCCTTTCTGACACTTTTTGTTTAGATTTCACACAGTATTTGCGCAGCGATTTTTCAAACGCAATTTTTTGGGGGGAAAAACACACTTTTTCATTTTAATGCACTAAATCACACTATATTGCCCAAACGTTAGATTAAATAAAAAAAGATGATCTGATGCAGAGTACATGGATACCAAACATGACTTGTTTTAAAATTGCCCACAAATGTGCAGCGGTGACAAACTACATACATATTTAAAAGCCTTTACAGGTTACCATTTTAGATATACAGAGGTCTACTGTTAAAATTACTGTCCTCGATCTGACCTTCACGGTGATACCACACATGCATGGTGCAATTACTGTTTACATATGACACCAGACCGATGCTTGTGTTTGCCTTTGCGCATGAGCATGAAGGGACAAGGGTGGGTTTTTTTTGGTTTTTTATTATTTATTTTGCTTTATTATTATATTTTTAAACTGTTATGGTCATGGCCATCACATCTTTCGAGACCCTAAGACCCTGTGTTAGTGTGCCCAGGACTGTGTGGTTCTGTACCCTATGCTAATACTCAACTAGTGTGTGGTAGCTTTTCAAAACATTCACCAATGTAGAGACCTAGTTCGTCAGGACAAGAGGGACAATAAAAGCAGGTTTCAAGCCTAAATCCTCATTTGCTGCAGACATAACATCTTTTTTGGGGGTTTCTTTGGGTAGGGGTACCAGGGAGGACAAAAGGAAAATGCCTCTCATGCAGCCGGCTCACTGCATTTGGATGGGGCAGTTGGGCCAGAGCACCGTCTGGAAACAGGACTCTGATGATCTCTTCCTGGAATTTAAGGAAGGATCCAGTCCATCCTGAAGCTCTGTATAGCACATGAGCTTTCAGCCAAGCCAATTGAAATAAGTGTACAGACACTTTTTTGTACCAGCGTCTGGCCTTATGGGCAATTAGGTACGGTGCGAACAACTGGTCGCTGAGGCCCACCCCTACCATGTTAAGGTTGTATTCGTGGACACAGAGGGGTTTCTCCACAACACCAGTCGCTGTAGGAATTTGGACCGCTGTGTCTGCATGAAGCGAGGACAGGACGAAAGCATTCCGTGAATCCCTCCACTTCACTGCTAACAAATTATTACACCTCAAGCAGGCTCTCTCCCCCTGTCTAAGTCGGGATTCTACAAGCCGTTGGGGGAAGCCCCGGTGATTAGATCGCACAGTGCCACATGTGCCAATTCCATAATCAAAAAGGTGACTAAAAAGTGGCAAGCTCATGTAATAATTGTCCACGTAGAAGTGGTATCCCTTCCTCAATAAGGGTCACACCAAGTCCCACACAATGTTACCAGCACTCCATATATAATCTGGGCAGTTCTCTGGCTCTACGTGACTATCTCTTCCCTCGTAAACCATAAAACTATATGTGTAGCCTGTGGCCATGTCACAGAGCTTATACATCTTGACTCCATTTCTGCCACGTTTGCCGGGAAGATACTGTTTGATAGACAGGCGGCCAGAAAACGTAATCAGGGACCCATCAACGCAGACAACTTGATCGGGAGTAAACAAGGCTACAAAACATTGGTTCAAGTGGTTTACGAGGGGCCGAATTTTGTAGAGCCGATCAAATCCAGAGTCACCCCGAGGACGACAGAGTTCATTGTCGCTGAAGTGCATGAACTGTAAGATCTGATCATATCGTGTCCTGGTCATGGAGGCCATGAACACGGGCATATGGTGAATTGGATCAGTGGACCAATATGATCGCAACTCACTCTTTTTAGTTATGTCCATGAGGAGGAATAGGCCCAGAAAGGTCTTAAATTCTGAAAACGTAATTGGTCTCCAATCTCTGGCAAGGGACAACTGGGGATTAGCGGCGATGTATTGACCAGCATACAAATTGATTTGGTCCAGTGACATAAAATCAACTGTTTCTACCTGAATTCCAGGTTGGACAATGAATGGGGAAAGTACAGGTGCTGCAGAAGTGGTGGGTTCCCAATTAGAATTGGTGATTGCAGCAGGAATAGCACTATGGGCTCGACGGGCCTGTGTTTTTCTTCTTCTTGGTGGCAGCGGGACACTACTTGTGCTTGCCACCTCACCAGCTTGAACTGCACTTATGGGACTCACCACATCATCAATTGTTATTGCAGTGCTGGATGTATGACCAGGATGTACTAGGACACTGGTGCTTGCTAGTTCACCAGAAGGAATAGTGGCGCTAGTACTGGCTCTCTGCTCCATACGAGGGACCTGCGGTTCTTGCACCTCAATGACAGCAGAAGAAGATTGGGTTCTTGTACGCCTGGCCTTGGCAGGGACCACAACTCTGGCGTCAGAGCTATCCTTCAGGGTGCCGCTGCTGTCTACAGGTTTGTATTCTGAGCCTGAATCTGACAGATGAGTGACTTCCTCTTCACTATCTGTCATGCTCATAAACATGTAGGCCTCTTCACTAGCATACCTTCGATTTGCCATTTTGGGCTTTAAATTTACTGGTACACTAGTGAGACTCACAGGTAAAAAAGCTCCTGACTGTTAGCAACTGATTCAAAAGCTACCAAAAAAACTGTTAGCGTTCGTAGGGATCAGGCCTGACTCTGCGATTGCTGCATTTATGTGTTTTATAAGTGACAGTGATCGATTGATACTGCAGTTGGGTGGGCTACGCTGGGCTGGACGGAGGAGCTAAACGCAGATACTAGCAGGTATCTGGCCTGATCCCAATAACGCTGCATTTTTGGGAACCCTAAACTGCTGGGGACGCTAGTATAGATCTGATCAGATCAGAAATCGATCCGTTCAGACACTATACTACTATGGGAGTCGCATGCGTGGGTGTTAGCGGGACTGGCACTAATCTGATGCTGCCTGGGGCAATGTAGACCCTATCTGATGCTAAAACCTAACTTTGATCACCCGCCGGGTGATCAGGGGGTTAAACCTTTATTGTGCAAAATACGGTGGGTGCTCTGATGATATAAGAAAAATCTAGCTAACCTGGGTCACCCGTGACACTTATACTGTGATCACATGTGACAGGGGGTAATCAAGGGGTTAAACCTTAATTGGGAGGTTAGGGGGGTCCCTAGACCTATCTGGGCCTAAGACTAATTACCCTAATGCCCTGTACACACGGTCAGACTTTCTGATGGAAAATGTGCAATCTGACTGTGTTGTCGGAAATTCCGATCGTGTGTGGGCTACATTGGCCTTTTTCCGTCTGAATTTCCGACACACAAAGTTTGAGATCTGGATCTAAAATTTTCCAACAACAAAATCTGATTGTTTAAATTCTGATCGTGTGTAGACAGATCTGACGCACAAAGTGCCACGCATACTCGGAATAGATTATGAGACGAAAGCTATTGGCTACTGGCCTCTTTATAGTCCCATCGTACGTGTTGTACGTCACCTCGTTCTGAACGATCAGATTTTCCGACAACTGAAAAAGTCAGACAGATTTTGTCGTCGAAATGTCCGACCGTGTGTACAGGGCATTACACTGATTTTTGTCACTAATGACACTAGTACAGCGATCAAAAAAATAATAATCTGATTGCTGTACTGGGTGACACAGTGACAGGTGAGGTGATCAGGGGGTGATCGGGGGGTGAATTGTGTGCCTACGTGAACTGGTGTCAGTGTAGTGTTGGTGCAACACACTGTTTGATGCTTTTTCCTCTTGGTCTGGAAAGAAAAGACTGATATGAGGAGAGATTACATCACTTCCCCTTTCAGTGTTTACAGCTACACGACAAGGGAAGGATATCATTCGTCAGGAGCGATCACCAGGTCCAGGCCAGATTTCATTGGCCTGGGCCTGGGCCTGGGGATTGATCAGCTCCTGATCTAATCCAATCGCCGGGGACACGCGTATCACGTATAGTAACGTAATCTCGTGCAGCCGAACCAACCTGCCACAGTAAAACTGCGGCGGCTGGTCCGGAAACCGGTTAAAGGGTGCCTTGACCGGAAAAAAAAGTGCGAGCATTAACAATCCAAAGAAATGATTTAGAAAACTATTATAATTGATCAGATTTTGCACAGAATCATAAAAACAGTAGGCATATGTGACACAAGCATTTTTTGGGGATTTAAAATTTCTCTTAAACGTAAATGATTTATAATTAAAGTGTATTTAAACACTAACAACAAACTTACAGTATATTATTTGTTTCCTTTTGGTCTGTTAAATCCATTTGCTAAGTAAAAAAAAAAAAAAACACCTGTTGTTCCTGCCAGAAATTCAGTGCGGACTTGTGTCCTGTGCTTTCTGCAATGGTATCTCAAGCAATGTTATCACCACGCCATTTCACTTCTGAGAACTACAGAACAATTACCAACTATGGTAAAAGAAAAAGGAGAGCAGGAAGTATTCTATAGTCGTGCCACAGGTTAAAGCCCGAAGTATAGGTATAACCTGTATTGCATAGTTACATTGCTCCAGCTTGTACCAATGTAAGTATATATCTTTCATACCTGTAGTAGTGAGCGCTTCTATAGTGATCATATTGGTCTCCCGGGTTCTGTGCCGAGATATTTCTGCAAAAAAAGGTAATTCTCTTGAATCACCAAATTTCAGTGGTGTGATTTCCACAATTAAAGCCAACCTATCAGCCATAATAAACTTATAAATGCACCATTTCTGCCTAAGTTACTTGCCTGCTGCTCTCTTTAATGACCACAAACATATCTGCAATGAATGTACCTCTTTGATGCCTGTTTCACTTTGTTACTAAAGACTCAACTTGACTTTGTAGCCTTGCTAAGTTCCACCGACCCATCATTGCATTGTCCAATAAGAGCATCTTTATAGGACACCAATGAGCTCCTACTAAACATGTTGGCAGCCATTAGATTGGCTTGGCTGCAGTGGCAGAGCTTTGTATTAAAGTGGCTGTAAACCCTTACAAACCACTTTGACCTACAGGTAAGCCTAGATTAAGGCTTACCTGTAGGTCCAAGAAATATCTCCTAAACCTACACGGTTATACACGGAGATATTTACAAAAAGAGAGGCACCGCTGTCTGCGGCGCACAGGTGCACTATTGCCGTTAGCAGCATGCTGCTGCTAACGGTGATATGCCGTTAGTGGCGGCTCCCGTGCGCATGCGTGGGAGTGATGTCATCACTGCTCCGGCGCTGTGAGTGGCCAGAGCAGCGATACCCGGAAGAAGATGGATGCTCCAGACTACAGGGGACAGCGGTGACATTGCTGGCTCCTGTGTCAGGTAAGTGACACATAATGGGCTACTATGCGGTGAATAGTAGCCCATTATGCTTTTCCTTTGCAGGGAAACAAAGAAGAAGTAAACCCATCAGGGTTTACTTCCTCTTTAAAGTGACCCTAAGTGTTTTTTTTATTTTTTATTATTGATAACAAACATATCATACTTACCTCCACTGTGCAGCTCGTTGTGCACAGAGTGGCCCTGAACCTCGTCTTCTGGGGTCCCTTGGTGGCTCTCACGGCTCCTCCCTGCATCAGATAACCCCCTAAGAGAAGTGCTCTTCCGGGGGGTTACCTTGCGAACACACTCCCGAGTACAGCATTTGGTGTCCATAGAGGCCGAGAATGCAGGACTCGGCCCCGCCCCTGGCACCCGCATCATTGGATAGCAGCGGGAGCCGATGGCTGCGCTACTATCAATCTATCCAATCAAGAGCTGAGAACCCTGGGCAGAGAGAAACAGAGAATCACAAACCTTTACAAACCCTTTAAGGTCAGAGAACCAGACCGTTTCCTGATCCCAATACATCTGTGTTATCCATTTCCCTTTTGACATTTTCAGGCTAAACCTTCTTGTAGCCCTAGTTTTCTAGGGGTGGAGTTATGGGAAATGACTCTCCACATACAGGTTGTGGCATCAATCATGCAGGTAAATAGGTGAACCAGAACCTTAACTAAGTGGGTTTAATAGTACATTTGGTAGTGTCTTCATCAAAGGCAAGGTCTCTGTTAGCAAAGGGGCTTCCCTTCCTGGAGCTTCCCCTCATTTCAGATCTTCCCCTCAGATCTAAAGTGACTGAACTTCTAAGTGCACTTGCAGTGAAAAGTGGATTTTCCTTTAGTAAATCAACCCCATTGTCTCTCTTTAAAGACTGGCTGTAGAATGTCTACAGCAGGGATAGGCATCCTTGGGCCCTCCATCTGTTGTGGAACTATGTAGTGGCCATGACTTTTGGGCTTACCGTTTACCTCCACTTGGCTTGTTCTTCCATGTCTAGGGGTTCCCAGGGGTACCCAATGACTTTGGACGCTGACACCATAAAAGTCCTTTAGAAAGGTTTTTATTTGCAGGGGCACCATCCAACAAACATAGTCTTGTATGGGAACAGAGGGCAAGGGTGAAGAAACTCAGGCACCTTGAACTGCTAATCATTAGAAAGTCTCTAATGCAACCCAGAGAGTAGCCACTCGCAAAGCTGAACAAATCTCTAGCCAGAGATTATGGCAGTCAGCACCTTAATCCGGAACTTGCAGTCTCTGACCTTGAATAAATTTGCAACGGAAAGTGAACAGGAACCTTTCCTCAGTACCTGGAACGTTCTCTGTCTCCTTGGCAGTACTGGAAAAGTGTGGATTCGTTAGTGTGCTTTACAACTCAGCAACCAGGAACTTCTTGGGATGCCAGCTTGTTGGCCCTCCTCCGAAGAGTCCTCCCCCGATTGCTTACACAAGCTGCGGTGCCCCTCCAAGTTCAGAGCACACCCGGAAGCTTTAAATCCTCCCTCAGTTACTGTGCCTCGGACTAGCCAGTTCCAAGACTCTGGAACAGATGGATCCTTACCCCAGACCATGTGGGTCTAATGGGGCTAGTCAAACTGAGCATGTTGCGGAGCGGCCCACGCTCCCGTGACCCCTCGCGGGTCTACCCAGGTCCAGCTTCACGTACAGGCAGCTCTGGCCTAATGAACGAACCCTGAACACGTGCCTTCAGACTCTTAAGTATCCTTCCCCAGACTCCTCAGCGGGGCCAGACGCACTCACTGATTGGCTCTGGGGAACGCGGATACTCAAAGCGTCCAACCAGGCCTGGTTCTGGTCCTGTCATGTGCACCTAACTGTACCCATGACCAGGCAGAACCCTAACACAGCCCAGCCAAACTGAGGCCAAAGTTAAACCTGCACAATCAACCCTCAGAACCCCTTTACTGTTCTGAGGAAAAACTAAATTTGTACATAGCAGACACCTTGTCAAAAGTGTCACCGCTACAACTACATTTCCCATGAGGCATTGCAAGACTGGCAGTTGCAATTACTGCCAGAGGCATGATAGGACTTGTAGTTCTACAACAGCTGGAGGGCCCCAGGCTGCCTATCCCTGGTCTACAGCATATGGATACTGATTATTAAAGGCAAGGAGAGACACTAAAATAGTTTGTGGTCTTCAAACTAGTTTGAGAACCATTTGTTTTATTAAAAGTTTTGAAGACAATGCACCTCGGAAATTTGAGAACATTTCCAAAAAGTTACCTTGCATGAAAATGCTATGTCCAGTTTTCAGGCAGCCCTGCATCAAAATAAAATAAAAAAACATATTAAAGGCTCAAAAAAAGTGACTATAGGACAACAGAAGAAAAAAAAAAAAGCTTTCCTTGGATCCCAGCTTTCATTCACATCCTAGAGCACCATTGATGTCACTGTACCTCAGGATTACACCCTAGTAGAGCTGGGAACCCATAATATCGTTATGTGTAGCATAATGCAGGCTCAGCCCTGAGCAGCCAATCACTAGGTTCAAACACTTTCACATGAGGATGACATCATAATCCCCATGTAAAATCGAACGCTGTCTGAAAATGGCTCGGGGTGGAAGTTTTATACCAAAAGCGGTAACCCCGAGCCAGACTCGGGACCGCGTCGCTGTATGCAGGAGGAGGTTTACTTACCTTGTCCCCTGGATCCAGCGATGTCCCCCCGCTGTACAAGCGGCTCGTCCTCCGCTCGATTCATCACGGAGCCGATCTCCGTTCCCTGTGAGCATTGTGATGCACAGGGACGGAGATCGGCGCCAAATTCAAAAAGTGAAACACACAGTATACATACAGTATAATGTGATCTTACAGATTACATTGCTGTATGTAATAATTTCACATCCCCTTTGTCCCTAGTGGTCTGTCCAGTGTCCTGCATGCAGTTTTATATTATAAAAACTGTTCTTTCTGCCTGGAAACTGGAGATTGTCCATAGCAACCAAACTGTCACTTTACATCAAAAAGGATTTTAGACTAGCTAGAAAACAGCGATAATAAATTGGAATCACTTGCAGAATTAAGCGATAGCGATTTGTGGGGAGATCCGTCATCAAATACTGAAAAGTAATAACAGTGACAATTCTGCAACTGAGCAAATTTCTGTGTTTTTGATTTGGTTACATTATTGAATAATTTTTATTATTGTTCTATTATTATTTGGTATAATTATTTATAGTTATTTATTATATTATAATTTATGATTTCATTTTTCAAACTTTATTATACCCGGGATGTCTACTAGACTCTGGTTTGGACAGATTTAAGTGAGTTATTCCTAAAGGCCCATACACACGATCAGACTTTTTGACAACAAACATGCAAATTAGCTGTTTTGGAGCAACATTCGACCGTGTGTACGCTCCATCGGACAAACTTTTTTGGTTTTCATCGGACTTTTGTTGGCTGTGCGAATGGACAAACTTTCTGGCAACAAAAGTCCGATGGAGCAAAGTCTGATCGTGTGTACAGAAAACCATAGGACTTTTGTACAAAGTACAAACAGGCATGCTCAGAACTAATGCAAAAGATCAGACAACAATACAGAAGTTGACCAAAGGTGGCAGTAAAGAGCAGAAAAACCACATGATTTGGTGAAAATTGGCTGAAAAAGTCCTGCTGTGTGTATGCAATACAAGTTCAGGGCCGACGCCCTTTGTACAAAAATCCAAGGGAAAGTTTGTACAAAGTCCTATCGTGTGTATGAGGCTTAAGAATTACAGGACTACAATATAAAACACCAAATTTTCATGCAAAATAATTGTACCGCTTTCAGCACCTAAAATCTGAAATAATCATACCGCCAGGGAGGTTAAAACAAAATAGTTCTAAACATGTTAGTAAATTAAAGACATTATACACAAAAACACTAAGCTTTCCCTAAAATGTTCCATACTGTAGATGGCATACAAGATGTAACAGCCGCACTGTACTCATCTGTTAATGCATGATACCAGGAAAACAATATTTGCTTGCTTTAACTAACCTTGACTTTCATAAGACAAAAAAAGAAATAAGAGGTCAAAGAAAAGAAAAGGTACACCTTTCACATATTGTGTAATATGTGAACCATGCGGCTTTTTAGCTAATGAATAATGTGGGCTGTAAAGATGGGCCTAGACACTCGTACTAAAATGTTTGCAAAAGCTGAATATGTTCTTAGTTAAAGATGGAAGACTGGAAAATAAATGCAAATGAAACGGTAACGTGGGATGCCAAGAGCCACCATCAGGACTTGAATTGTGTTGCAAAAAAACATAGCAGATGTTACGGTAATTATCAGTGCATGCCAGCAAGTTAATAACATGTCTCTTCTCCTACCTCACCGTTCAGGATCTGTAACAACAACAGAGTACTTGCCGTAGTCGTAGTCGCTCCTTCAACGACTATTTATGTTTACCTTGCAACTTCGACTATCTGGTGCCACAAGATGGCATAAACCATTGGGCGGCAGTTAAACAGGAAAACACGGCAATCTATTCAGGTTTACAACTTCAGAATCACTCTGTAGAGGCAATAAACTAGTGTTTAATAGTGGGGGAAGATAAAGCGATTTGGAACTTGCAAGACACTCTGTGGATCAAACTTCTACACAAGGAAAACTAAGGAAAGAATTTATTAAGAGTGTTTAGGAGACGAAAGTAGATTTATAGGGTCATTAGCTTTCACTGGTTGAATATGTTTTTTATTATAAGTTTATAGCAATTAAATGTTCAATGTTAAAAACTGAGGTTTACAAAATACAGTTGGTTTAAATGTTATTAGGTTTTTAAGGTTTAAAGCAGGGGTGTCCAACCTGCATCCCTAGATAGCTACAGTATGTATGAAGCCCAACACAAAATTGTAAACTTACAGTATTTAAAAATGTTGACTTTTGGGGGGATTTTTTTGTAAAAATGCATTTACACTTAGCAAACACATGCAGCTGAAGAAAAAATGGACAGTGTCTATTTACTGGACTTTTATAAGTTTTATCTTCCCAAAGAAAACTATCCCACTCTTCACAATCACACATTACTCATGTAGCGGTGACACTTTTGACAAGGTGTCCGATATGTACAATTTAGTTTTTCCTCAGAACAGTAAAGGGGTTCTGAGGGTTGATTGTGCAGGTTTAACTTTGGCCTCAGTTTGGCTAGGCTGTGTTAGGGTTCTGCCTGGTCATGTGTACAGTTAGGTGCACATGACAGGACCAGAACCAGGCCTGGTTGGACGCTTTGAGTATCAGCGTTCCCCGGAGCCATTCAGTGGGCATTTGGCCCCGCTGAGGAGTCTGGGGAAGGGTACTTAAGAAGCTGAAGTCATATGTTTTTCGTTCGTTAGGCCAGAGCTGCCTGTTCCTAAAGCTGGACCGGGGAAGCCCCACAAGGGGTCCCGGACACGGAGCGTGTACCGCTACGCAACATGGTCAGTTTGACTAGCCCCACTAGATCCGCATTGGTCTGGGGTAAGGATCCATCTGTTCCCGAGTCTCGGAACCGGCTGGTCCGAGGTGCAGTAACTGAGGGAGGATTCAAGGCATCCGGGTGTGCTCTCCACTTGGAGGGGCACCACAGCTTGTGTAAGCGATCAGGGGAGGACTCTTCGGAGGAGGGCCAACAAGCTGGCATCCCAAGAAGTGCCTGGTTGCTGGGTTGTCAAGCACACTAGGGAAGCCATGCTTTTCCAGTACTGCCAAGGAGACAGAGAACGTTCCAGGTACTGAGGAAAGGTTCCTGTTCACTTTTGGTTATAAATGTATTCAAGGTCAGAGACTTTGCAAGTTCCGGATTAAGGTGCTGACTGCCATAATCTCTGGCTAGAGATTTGTTCAGCTTTGAAGTGCCCAGCTGCGAGTGGCTACTCTCTGGGTTGCATTAGAGACTTTCTATTGATTAGCAGTTCAAGGTGCCTGAGTTTCTTCACCCTTGCCCTCTGTTCCCATGCGAGACTGTGTTTGTTGGATGTTGCCCCTGCAAATAAAAACCTTTCCAAAGGACGTTTATGGTGTCAGCGTCCAAAGTCCTTGGGTACTAACCCTGGGAACCCCTAGACACGTAAGAACAAGCCAAGTGGAGGTAACCGGTAAGCCCAAAAGTCAAGGCCGCCCCATCGAGGGTTATGGCCGCTACACTCATGTCATCAGTTTTTGGCAGCACCTATATTTTTGACCAACTATTTTAAAGGATGAAGTACACAAAGGGTAAAATTAGAACCAAAATATCTGATGCGCACTTTAATGATTCATTGAATATTGCTACTACATCCATCCAACCAGATATTGATGGATTCGGTTATTAAAAATAGTGTTAAATATTACACTATTTTTATGTTGCTCTCAGTCTTCTGGGCAGGCCATGATATCCACCAGGTCTACTATACATGCTCAAACATTTTGGACATCCTAAGTGGCTCTCTGCACAGCAACTTGACCCAATCTGTGGGGATGTTGGTTCCATTGGGGAGGGGGGAGGGGCTTCCATGTTTACACCTAAATTATGTGTTTTTGCTGTCACTCTCTCATGCTGGTCATCTGAAGTTCAACATGGCACCTCATGGCAAAGAACTCATTGAGGATCTGAAAAAATTATTGTTGCTCTACATAAAAATGGCCTAGGCTATAAGAAGATTGCCAAGACCCTGAAACTGAGCTGCAGCATGGTGGCCAAGACCATACAGCTGTTTAACAGGACATGTTCCACTCAGAACAGGCCTCACCATGGTTAACCAAAGAAGTTGAGTGCACGTGCTCAGTGTCATATCCAGAGGTTATCTGGGAAATAGATGTATGAGTGCTGCCAGCATGGCTGTAGAGGTTAAAGGGGTCAGCCCATCAGTGCTCAGACCATACCCCGCACACTGCATGACATTTTCATCCTAGAAGGAAGCCTCTTCTAAAGATGTTGCACAAGAAAGTCCACAAACTGTTTGCTGAAGAAAAGCAGACTAAGGATTTGGATTACTGGAACCATGTCATGTGGTCTGATGAGACCAAGATAAACGCATTTGGTTCAGATGGTGTCAAGTGTGTGTGGTGGCAACCAGGTGACGAGTACAAAGACAAGTGTGTCTTGCCTTCAGACAAGCATGGTGGTGGGAGTGTCATGGTCTGGGGCTGCATAAGTGCTGCCAGCACTGGGGAGCTACAGTTCATTGAGGGAACCATGGATGCCAACATGTACTGTGACATACTGAAGCAGAGCATGATCCCCTCCCTTCGGAGACTGGGCCACAGGGCACTATTCCAACATGATAACGACCCCAAACACACCTCCAAGACAACCATTGCCTTGCTAAAGAAGCTGAGGCTAAAGGTGATGAACTAATCAAGCATGTCTCCAGACCTAAACATGGAAGAGGTCTCCAGTGGCAACCTGTTCTGGTGAACTCCATGCCCAAGAGGGTTAAGGCAGTGCTGGGGAATAATGGTGGCCACACAAAATATTAACACTTTGGGCCCAATTTGGACATTTTCACTTAGGGCTGTACTCACTTTTGCCAGCGGTTTAAACATTAACCACTTAAGGACCGGGCCTCTTTTTTAGATGTGTTGTTTACAAGTTAAAAACATTTTTTTTTGCTAGAAAATTACTTAGAACTCCCAAATATTATTCTTTTTTTTTTCTAACACCCTAGCGAAAAAAATGGCGGTTGTTGCAATACTTTCACATTGTATTTGCGTAGAGGTCTTACAAGCGCACTTTTTTTTAAAAAAATACACTTTTTAAATTAAAAAATAAGACAATAGTAAAGTTAGCCCTATTTTTTCTTTATATTGTGAAAGATAATGTTACACTGAGTAAATTGATACTCAACTAGTCACGCTTTAAAATTGCGCCCGCTCGTGGAATGGCGACAAACTTTTACTCTTAAAAATCTCCATAGGTAACATTTAAAAAAATCTACAGGTTGCATGTTTTGCGTTACAGAGGAGGTCTATGGCTAGATTTATTGCTCTCACTCTACCGATCACGACGATACCTCACATGTGTGATTTGAACATCGTTTTCATGTGCGGGCGCTACTCACGTATGTGTTTGCTTCAGCACGCGAGCTCGGCGGGACGGGGCGCAAAGGTAAAGCATAATGGGCTACTATGCATCGCATAGTAGCCCATTATGTGTCACTTACCTGACACAGGAGCCAGTGATGTCGCCGCTGATCCCTGTATTCTGGAGCGTCCATCTTCTTCCGGGTATCGCTGCTCCGGCCACTCACAGCACCGGAGCAGCGATGACGTCACTCCTGTGCATGCGCACGGGAGCCGCCACTAATGGCATATCTCCATTAGCAGCGGCAATAGCCTGCGCGCAGCTGTCTATGGCGCATGTCTTTTAGTAAATATCTCCTAAACCGTGTAGGTTTAGAAAATATTTCTTGGACCTACAGGTAAGCCTTAATCTAGACTTACCTGTAGGTCAAAGTGGTTTGTAAGGGTTTACAGCCACTTTAATTCTTTGTGGCACAGATTCAATGTTAGAAGCATTCCTCAGAGATGTTGATCTATATTGACATGATAGCATCACGCAGTTGCTGCAGATTTGTGGGCTGCACATCGATGATGCGAACCTCCCGTTCTAACACATCCCAAAGGTGCTCTATTGGATTGAGATCTGGTGACTGTGGAGGCCATTGGAGTACAGTGATCTCATTGTCATGTGAGATGACTTGAGCTTTGTGACATGGTGCATTATCCTGCTGGAAGGAACCATCAGAAGATGGGTACACTGTAGTCATAAAGGGATGGACATGGTCAGTGACAATACTCAGGCTGTGGGGTTTAAACAATGCTAGGGGCCAAAAGTGTGCCAAGAAAATATCCACCAACACCATTGCGCCACCACCACCAGCCTGAACCATTGATACAAGGCAGGATGGATCCATGCTTTCATGTTGTTTACCCCTGATTCTGACTCTACCATCTGAATGTTGCAGCTGAAATCGAGACTCATCAGACCAGGCAACGTTTTTCCAATCTTCTATTGTCCAAGTTTGGTGAGCCTGTGCAGATTGTAGCCTCAGTTTCCTGTTCTTAGCTGACAGGAGTGGCACCCGGTGGGGTCTTCAGCTGCTGCAGCCCTGCTTCAAGGTTCGATGTGTTTTGCATTTGAAGATGGTATTCTGCATACCTTGGTTGTAACGGTAAGTTATTTGAGTTACTGTTGCCTTTCTATCATCTCAAACCAGTCTGCCCATTCTCCTCTGACATCAACGAGGCATTTCCGCTCACAGGATATTTTCTCTTTTTTCAGACCATTCTTTGTAAACCCTAGAGATGGTTGTGTGTGAAAATCCCAGTAGATCAGCTGTTTCTGAAATACTCAGACCAGCCCGTCTGGCACATACAACCATGCAACGTTCAAAGTCACTTAAATCCCCTTTCTTCAATGTATTTCCTGAAGCCTCATCTGTGTTCCCCTTTGTTTCAAATTGTGTCTGACTCACCAGTTGCATTCAAACTTTTAAGGCAAGTTTTAATCTTTTAGATGGCTCTAAATATTATTTTATTCTGGCCATTATTTTTACATGAGGTTTAATTTAAGTTGATAGAGACAAGCTCTCAAAACTGAAGCCTTCAGTGGGTGTCTATGGGAACTCCTCTCCTAAAACAAAACCAAGGGTTCTCCGAGTATTGCATTAGGAAATAGGGTGGGCTGGTGATGGTCTAAGCAACTACATGCAAAGCATCCCAAGGGTTCCTTTCAAGGAAACATTAGCTTGATTAAAAATAAATATTTTTTTTCAACACTAGTCATTCTTCAGATTTAAATCTGCGGCTTTCAAAAAAATTGACTAGCAAATATAAAATGAAATGTTCTCCTTGCAACCATGGTAATGGTGTTCGGTTTGCAGACAGAATTTCCCTGAACTCATTTCCTGCTGCTTCTTTAATTGTCTCTCTGCCTTTCCTAGAAGTCTTCATGGAGTATATACTGTACCAGGGAGCATGTTACAAGGAAAATTCTAAGTCCATGTCCTCAGGCAAACAACAATATGAAATTCCACTTAGCAATTATTTAGAAACATTTAGGGCCACTGAAATGTGGAAGATTATCAGGATATTTTTTATTTTATTTTTTTGATTATAAGACAGGTTTTTAATGTTTGCATTCTGTCATCTAATTCTATGTTCTAGGTTATGCTATGGGCTTTTAATTTTGTATTACCATGTTGTTATTTACAAATTACAATATAGCTGTATGATATTAAAGCCATACCCCAAGCAAAGAGCTAGAGGTTAAAGCAATATTAAACCCAAAAACAAAAATGTATTATATCGCAGCTTCGCAATTCTGTGATGACTGCATTTGTTTTCTTTTTTTTTAGGCTTTCTTTCTTCTATTCTCATGTGGTCATCCGGCCAGCAAGTCTGTTGTTTTTCAAAAGCATAAGCTCTCCAGCAAAATGTGTTAGGTTACATGGATGAGGCAAATATGATTTGTACGAAGTATTAAATACATTTGAGTTAGCGTTTTCAATACGTTTTCCCTATTTCATTCCATTTTATTACACATAATTCAGGCTGGCCATATGTTATAAAATGTTCTTACAATTTTCCTTTGGCCGCGTACACACAGGCGGATTGTCTGCCCAACTTAGTCCGCTGAACCGTGTTTCAGCGGACAATCCGCTCGTGTGTGGGCTTCAGCGGACTTTTTCAGCGGACAGTCTGACGGACTAAGTCTTTCGGAATTTCCGTAATTTTGTCCATCCAAACTTGGTTTTGTCCGTCCAAACTTGGTTTCAGCGGACAGTCCGCTCGTGTGTAGGCAAGTTGGACGGACTAAGTATGGCGCATGCTCAGAAAGGATTTACATGGCCGAAGGTTGCATTGCAGTGTATTGGACATCGTTTTTCTAGTCCCGTCGTACGTGCTGTACACGTCATCGCGCAAGCTTTCAGCGGACTGTCTGTTCATCGTGTGTGGTCAAGTCCGTTCATTCAAATGTTGGACGGACTGTCTGTCGGATTGTCTGACGAACTTAGTTGGGCAGACAATCCGCCCGTGTGTACGCGGCCTTTAGCTTTATCAAAACCATATAATAGGAGGTCACACTTAAACACTTTAAAATTGTATGCAATGAGGCAGGCCCGTACACTATATAGTTTAAGGTAAATCTAAAGGAAATTGAAGAAGAAAATGGTATAATGCATGACCAGACTTCATTTCTGAACTTATTTGTTTTGGTTTCTTTGTATGTATGGGTTGCATGGGTTGTTACCTATATGTGGTGAAAATTTCATGTCAATAACACCTTTAGAAATATATTTATCTAGAAGAATAGTCACATGTTCAATACTTATTTTACCCACTGTATATACCATAGTTTGTTGACGCTATAACTTTTGCACAAACCAATCAATGTTCACTCATTAGGATTTTTTGAAGCACCTGATTAGTGCCATAGGCTCTACTGGGCTTCAAAATAGGATGGCTTGTGGCGCAGAGCATTGCGCCATGAGCCCACCCAAGTGTTACAACAGCGAATGAATATTCACTGTTGTAACACTAATCCTCAATCTAGCCAATCAGAAGTGGGTGTGAGACCCCGTGGAGAGCAGGGGAATGAGAGGCCACTGCCGAGCATGGGAAGACATGGTGCCCAAGTCCGTCAGGAAGCTGACATTCTGCAGAGCTTATCATAGGCAGTGAGACATTTCCCAATCCGCAGTTGCACAGATTGGGAAATGTCTCACTACCTGTGATTAGCGCGGTAGAGTGTCAGCTTCCTGGCGGGCGTGGGCACGTGGAGTTGCAAACATGCCTGATCTCATCGTTCTGTCTCTCTCAGTGCTAATGGGAATAGAGTAATTAGCAGGAAAATTACATTTTTAAGTTAATTCCCTGCAATGATGTCCCACTTCTCCCTGCCCAGATAGCAAGCAATTGTACTGCAAGTTTGAAAATGATTTGCTCAGCTATTGCTAGACTTGCCAGGCTTCATAAGTTTACTGCACAATTGCAGCAAGTCTGCATTGCGTGACTCCAGATCAACTTCCTTTGCAAACATTTTGCAAGTCTGGTTCAGTTATGTTGTGCAATAGTCCTCCCACCACAGGGGACACTGTGGCTGAATTTCCATGCTGTAGACTTGCAGAGCTCTTGCTGTAGACTCATAACTGCAACATTGCTTTTGCTAGAGACTTGCCAAGCAAATTTGCTATAAATTGGAAAAGTGTCAAGTAGAACTTGTGCTTCAAGTGCTCTTCAAGACTAATGCCGCGTACACACGACCAGACTTAGGTCCGACAGACTTTCGACGGAGTTCTGACGGAGTTCTGACAGAGTTCTGACGGACTTTCTGAATGAACGGACTTGGCCACACACAATCACACCAAAGTCCGACGGATTTGAATGTGATGACGTACGACCGGACTAGAATAAGGAAGTTCATAGCCAGTAGCCAATAGCTACCCTCGCATCGGTTTTTGTCCGTCGGACTAGCACACACATGAGCGGATTTCTCGGTAGGAACTGGGTCCGGCGGAGTTCTGGCAGAAAAATTTGAAACATGTTCCATTTCTAAAGTCTGTCAGACTTGGGACCCTGGGGTGATTCCAAGGTTCCTGATATTAATCATGGGAATAGTCTATCCGGGAGGGATTGTTTAAAATAATATGAATCAGCTATTGGGACAGGGAGGAATGTTAAGGTTCATCAAGGAGGAATACCTGTCCGTCGTTCGAAAGTGGGTCCAGCAGGCCCACGTCTGTGTAAATTTGGATGGGGAATCTCTTGCTATGTGGATTAGCTCTTCCATCTCGGCTATTCTTCCCACGCGTGTGAGCCATTCAGACACCGTTGGAGTATGGGACGTGCCCCAATGTGTTGAGATACATAGCTTGGTCCTTCTGGTAATTTTGTGTTAGTAGAAATTTGGTGAGTATGGATTCGAGCTTTGCATTTCACACTTTTCATTTTGCGCTTTTCAGCTCAGTTTCATTTCTGAATGGCCATTCGTCAACCAGACATGTTGCGGAATCAGAGGAGATGTTATTTATTATTGGCCTTGCTTTGTCCATAGTCCAGTCCAGGAACAGGAGGAGGAGGATTTCTTGGAGAAAAAAAAATGGTTGCTTTATTAACCGTGACCAATTATGTCATATGCCTTTGCTGTGGGAGCTCTAGGAGAATAATCCAGATGATTTTTGGAATTAACTCTGGATGACGTACCCCTGCTTTCACCAATTCTTGGCATTGTTGACCCCTTATATTAAGAAGCAGGACACATGCATGAGGCTTTTATTTTATTTTTTGGTTGAATAATGATTTGATTTGGTATATTTTCTATATTTTTGGATTAATAGAATGCACTTTTTGGTTAAGTTCTATTGGCAGATAGCATGTCTAATTTTATGTGTTTTCTTTTTTTAATGTACAATAAAAAAAATGTGGAGAATAATACTTGGCTTTGTGTTTTACTTTAAATGACAGTTTGGGGGTAGGCATTTTAAATTTAAAATGTAAAATTTTTAAACATTAAAAAAAAATTTTACTTTCAATTTTACATTTTACATTTTTAAACATTTTAAAAAATGCAATGTAAAATTAACAAGGGGCTCTTAAAAGCTACGGGATAATGGTGTTGTGGTAACTTGCACCAAAAGAAAAGAAAATAACAAGCATAATAATATTATTCTTGATATCACAGAAAAAAAAGCCTTTGATAATTAATTTGCCATAACTCCATCAGTATCACCAGCAAAGCAGCTTCATTATTATCCCATTAAAGAAGAAGAGAATTGTGCGCTGCATTTCGACATTTCATAATTTGCCACGTCACAAATGTTAATTCTCCATTACGAACGTTAGGTTACAAGTGCGACCGCTTCTGGCTCGTCCTTGCTTCCGAGCATGCGTGTTTAGACTTTGGACTTTTGTCCGACGGACTTGTGTACACACTCTCGGAAAATCCGACAACACACATTTGTCCGCGGATTTTTTTTTAAAACATGCTATCCAACATTTGTCTGCGGAAAATCCGACAACTATTGTTTGAAGGATCGTACAAACGGTCGGATTTTACGCCAACAGCCTCACATCACACATTTCCCATCGGAAAATCCGATTGTATGTACGAGGCTTTAGTCCTCCTACTCCTACCATCACCACACAAACCAAATGCTACTAGAGGTGGTCTAGTAGTGATTGGAAAAAAAGGGGAGTTGTAGAAGCAATACAAATGACCTTCACAATATTTGATATTATGACATAATTGTTATTACTTTTACACACAATTACTCTATAACCCTAATACAAATGTCTTGGTTTTGTGCCTTTTTTATTTTTAGAATTAGGAACAGCTATCTTGTCAGTTTTCACTAGAGTAACCAGTGGCATTTTTATAGCCTAAGAAAGTCTGTATTAGAATACATTTCAGTGCTGGCTGGGATAACCAGAAACCCAGAGGGCAATGATACTGTGCAGCTAAGACAGTTCGATAAATAGCTATGGCTAAGATCAGTGATAGTGACAACAATACTGGAGTTTCCTCCTGTAAGTCTGATGTCAGCTGTTCTTGATAGTTGATATAACTGGGTACAGGGTTAAGATCCCCAGTAACCTCTGCAATCCTTAATAATACAGTGATGAATATGTGCTATCGTCACACGCACACAGTTTTCTAAGCTTAAAGCAGTTCTTCAATCTGAAACAAAACAAAAAATAAAAGTCAGCAGCTACAATTACTGTAGCTGCTGACCTTTAATAAAAAGATACTTACCAGTCCTGGGATCTAGCAATGTCCTCATCCACGCCAGTTCTTTACCAGCCTTTAGATTCCCTGCACATGCCAGAAATAGGTACCTGCCCCCCCCCCCCCCCAAAAAAAAGTTCCAAAACAGGTAGAAGAGGAGGTAAGGAGGAGATAAAGTGGAACTTCCCTTTAAGGGTGAACTTCCACTTTAATTTGCTTCAAGTACCCTTAATGAAGCCCCCTTCCACCCCCATGCTGTATAACAGCTTTGTGGGCTGCTATGGCTATTGTTATATAGCTGACCAAATTTTTCGTACTCCTTGTTCTTTATGCTTTTCCATACTGTCATTTTTATCTTACATACAGAATAAGTAAAAAATTTGCAAAAAGTTACTTTTTCTTAACTTGAATAACTTCAAGTCAGATCCCTAAATATTAGAGGTTGACTTGATACATGGGCGTTGGGAAAGAGATAGGACTCTTAGAATTAACTTCGGCTTTGTATCATTTTGTTTATTCTTGTGCAGCCTACAAACCTTTCCCCTTGAGAACATACAGTAAGAACTGGTTGAAGCCCAAAGCTCTTTTGCTCTTTGAAATTTTGCATAGCACAGCAGAAAAATAAGTATTACTATTTGTTATATTCCTCTGTGTAAAAGTAGAAGAAAAGACTACAGTAAATATAGAACACCACATTATGACTTGGTTTCTTCTTATTTGCTGTATGAGACATTTCACATTGTAATCAGTAAACAGAACCCAATTAAATGTCCTACTGTAACTAAAACTGTGCAGTTCAGTGCCATGAAACTTGTGGGGCATGAATGTTTGTGATGCCAATAGCAATGCATTATAGTTTCCGCCCCAGGATGACGTCAGTTTTGTGACAAAACGTGCATCGGGAGGAGTGGTGCACGCGCGTCATTGCGTTGTTTATCTGAGTGGATGGGTGTTTGCAAGTCAGCCGGCTTTTAAAACCTTGATATTTTAATTCCTACTTCTTGTAAGTGCAGCTTTTTAAGTTCTAATACATTTTTGTATGATACGATTTACACTATGGTGAGCTCCTTTCTATTCTGGGTAATACCTGGTCTACATCTATGACCACTGAATGATCAAGTCTCCCTGGTTGTTTCGTGTATACTTTCACCTCACCAATCAAGTATCCTTGAGTTGTTTAATACTCCCTGGATAAAGGCCCTGGCTGAGTATTAGCCGTAGGCTTAAACCAGCTTGCCTTCCGGTAAGCATGCACTTTATATGGTGGAGGTGCACGACATTATGGTGGTGTTTGAAGTCAGTTCAAGAGTTCACCTATTTTTGCATTTTATGGACTAATTTTTACATTTATACATCTTTTTCACTTTTTGGTTTATGGAGTTATTTTCAGATATATATTTATTTATGTGTGGTAATTTGTTCATCACAATACCATTTTTAGTGCAGCTCCATCCTAATTACCATTATAATTTCCTGTTGTTATTTTCTACCTCTAGCTGAAAAATTTGAATTGGTTATTATGGGCCATTCCATCAGTTTTCCCAATTTAAAACCCCATTACTGTTTTGAAAGCCCCCCAACCATCAATTTGAAATCAGTATACATACCCTCCATCATCTTCCTTCTCTTCTTCCTTAAGCAGCTATTGTTCCTGAATTATTCCTAGAACTGGCTCATATAGTGATATGAGTGCATTCTCTACAGCATTTTTATGTTAGCCAAAGGCAACTTGATAATGCAGCCCAGGAGATGTGTCCTTGATGCCTTGGGCTTACAGGATATGGATATCCTGGATGTGGCCCTTGATGCCCTTGGCTTACAGGATGTGGGATGAATGAAGAGGACCACTGGACAAAGAACCAGACATTGGGTATTGCAGAGAGACCTGTTTTTGTTGGTTTACAAAGTCTCAGGCAATAGATTTTTCTTCAGGTATAGTTGGAATTGGATTTCAAAGTGTAAGACTCCTTTCACACGGATGCCTCCGTGAAGTGGAACCCACTTGCTCAGCAGGGGATCTCTCTGCTGATCCCTGCTGAACAAGCGAATTGCAGGTCTGTGTCTACTCCACTATGTAGAGCAGACATGGACACAGTCATGCTCTCCTCTATGGGGCAATCCTTTGGAAACAGACAGGCAGGCCAATCTGATCTGCCAGACAGATGAGGAATAGGAGGACCATCTGTCTGTTTTTGGCAGACAGGATCAGAACTGATGGTTGCAGGTGTCCACTGACATTCGCTGCTCCATAGAAGAGGTTATGTTAGGTACCTGGGTGGTGAGCCTGACTTGATGGAAGAAGACCTCTCTTACGACTCTGGTTCAGGGCCCACTGGAATGAGGACAGTGGTCCCGTAAGCGCAGCGGGGTAGGAGCATCTGAGCTGGATGCAGCAGCTGGTGCAGGCAGTGTAGATGGTCCTCCAGATGGCTGGAACTGCAGGAACTGGTTGAGGCTGGAGGAAGCTGGCAGAGCTGGCAGAACTGGCAGAAGTAGGCAGAGCAGGAGAACCAGCAGCAACCGGTTAGAAGGAGGCACAGAAACGGCAGCAGCGGATCCTGGATGGACTCAGAACGCTTGGAACAAGCAGAGGGTAGGTTAGGAAAGCCAGGTCAAACAGATAGGCAATCAGGCAGGAACGGCAGGCAAAGGCACAGTCACTGGCTAGCAAAGGGTTCAGCAGCAAATAGGCAGTCCATAAACAGAGTCAGGCCGGCCGGGATCAGGGCAGGAGAGATCAGCAGAGTCAAACGTGAGCCGGGTCAGTATTGATAATCAGATGAACAGGTAGCAGGGGTTTCAGGTACACGCTGCAGACAAACAGCACAGAACACATGCAGCTGTACCTTTAAATAGGGCCACTGGCGCCAAATCGCGATAGCGCACACATGTGTGCACGCGGGATACGCGCGCACACGCCCGCTGCGCACGTGCGTATACCTGAAGTGCATACTGGTGCACACACACGCACCGATGCTTGGACTGCCCAACGGCGTATGTGCGCATGCGTGCACGCAGATTCGCTCGCAAAGCACGAGCAGAGCCCTGACAGGTTGGAAGGTCCAATCAGGTCCGCCTATTAGTTAGATCACTTCAATTTTTCTGTAGTAATGTAAGGAATAGGACCACAACCAGCACCGTTTTTAATATTGATTGGACCCTGGGCAAAGACCCTGGGCAAAAACTTTCTCCCCCCCCCCATGCAATTTCACTCTCCACCTGCTCTGAGACATACAATAAATAGCAGCTAGACTTAAAATCAGTTTACTGTATCAGATCAGGCAGCAATTGTGATTGGTTGCCAGCGGTTACAGCATTTCATTACTGCTCACTGAGTAGTTGCTAGAGGTTACAGCATATCATCTCAGCAGGGGAGCATGATATATGAATGCTGCCTTTATTTACATATCAATGCCACCGGCCGCAGCTATTTATTTGGTAATGCCGCTGCTATTTACATATGAATACTGGCTATTTACATGTAAACACAGGGTCTGCAGGTGAGTCATCTGTACACAACAATAGGGCAGGCATCATTAGTACCGGCACTTCACACTGAGATAGCAGGACACATCACAGGACTAAAACTTCAAAGGACAAGAGAATTTAAACCTGGATAGTTGGCAAGTATGAGGCAGCTGTTTTGGGCCCCACAACAATGACAGGGCCCAGGGCAGCTGACCCTTTTGCCCTGTTTTAAAGACGACCCTGACCACAACATGTCCCTGGGGAAACAGGCATCCAACACTCCCAGAAGTTCTCAATGCTGAGGAATCAGATAGACCCAAAGTAGGAGAGAACAAATCTCTTGAAAGAGAAGACACCATAACAGGTGTCCTTTTGGCAGAATCCTCTCACTTCCTATTCCTGTGAAAAGTCTAAAATTTTGAATTTCCCATATTTCACTGTGTCAGAGACAATGGTCGACAGCACAAATAAAGAGGATGATGAATCTTCCCAGTAGGGACACAGACAGCAAACAAAAAGACTTAAGTACTAATCCTTCCCTACTTTATTCAAGATTTTTTTAAATATTCTACATTTACTTTAAAACCACATATTACTGAATCAACGAAAAATAGTATTTATGCACATATTAGTTAAAGATTTAGGATAACGAGAGAAAATATATTGGTGAGTAAAGGTTTCTATTTTTTTTGTAAATAACAAACATGTTATACTTGTATACTTACATGTTGTACATGTTATACTTACCTGCTCTGTGTGTATGCACAGAGTGCCCCTGATCCTCCTTTCCTGGGGTCCCTGCCTTGGCTCTTGGCCCCACTCCCTCCTTACAGAATGGGACTGACAGCAGCAGGAGACAATGGCTGCTGCCACTGTGTCTCTGTGAAGAGAGGGAGAGATCAGCTTTAGCTGCAGACAGGCACAGCACGGGATCAATGTGGGATTCAGGTAAGTACATAGCAAGGTGAGGGGGCAATACACTTACTAGGACATTTTTTACCTTAATGTGGGGAATGCTTTGAGGTAAAAAGGTATTTCCTTCAGAACCATTTTAACCTCCTTAGCGGTATTCCCAAGTGTGGCTCGGGGTGAATTTTCAGTACCAAAAGCGGTAACCCCCGAGCCACACTCGGGATTGCATCGCAGTATCCAGGCAAAGTTACTTACCTTGTCCCCAGGATCCTGCGTTGTCTCCCCCCGCTCGTCCTCCGCTGGATCTATCACTTTGCAGAGCTCTGTTCCCTGCGAGCGTTGCAACACACAGGGATGGAGCATGGCGCTAAATTCAAAAAGTTAAAAACACATTACACATACAGTACACTGTAATTTTTTTTTTTTTTTTTTTTTTAACGGTTTTTATTGTAGTTTTACAGAATAACAATAAGTATTGAACAGTGTCATACATCAGTAGATGGAAAATCGGTTACCGATACATGTTATCAAAATACAAACAGTTGCGAACTATTTCAACAGTGAAGCACAGTATAAGTACTGGGAGGAAGGCTGAGCACGGTGTCATGCCACTCCAGACACCCCATCTGGGAACTAACTGTGTCTGGAGGCGGCAGGCAACCCCTTCCCGAGTGTGCATTATAAGTCGATGCAGGAAAAACCTAGAACTTAACTGAAAGAAGGGGAGAAATAATAAAAAAATAAAAAAAAATAAAAAATAAAAAAAAACAGTTACCAATATAGGTCCCTAGTTTATAGTGTCGACAGTACATCACAGTTGAATACATAAGAACTAGAACCCGATATTGGGTGCTTCCGCACAGTTATATGCAGGTAATTTGAAATACAATTCTGCCAATACATGGGGGTGCAATGGATTACAGTAGGAGATGCAGGAATCCTACGTATTATGTGACCGAGAAGTCATTCCAGCTCTATGCTTCTGGGATCCTTGACCCAGGACTCCCAGCTTTTGTAAAATTTTCCTGTAGTCATGTGAGCCTTGGCGAAGCTGTATTCCAATTTAAAATTATCATTTAGAATTGTGATCACTTCCTGAATGGAGGGGGGAGATGGTTTCTTCCACTTTCTAGCAAGTACCAATCTTGCGGCTATGAGTATATGGGTGGCTACGGTTTGGGTTTTTCTGGGCCATGTGGGGACCATCAGGCCCAGGAGGAGATCAAGAGCAGATAGGTTCCTGGTCGCGGGGAAGCTGACTTGGAGCAGATTTGTTATCTGTTCCCAATAATGCGTGATGGAGGGGCATTCCCACCAAGTGTGAAGAAGAGTTCCTGGCAATCCGCAATTCCTCCAGCAAAGGTTGGGTTCCGAGGGGTAAATTTTGGCAAGTCTGCTTGGAGTGAAGTACCAGTGCTGGAACAGTTTTTGTAGAGACTCCCAATGCGATGTGCAGCGAGAAAGTTTTGAAGGCAATGACAGTGCCTGACACCATTGAGACGTTGGTGAAGCAGTTGGGTAGAGTTTGTCCCACTTTAGAATTTGAGCTTGTGTGTGTTTCTCCGCTTCCCGTGATAGTAGGCCATAAAAGAATGAAATGGCCTTGGAGTTGTTGTTCTTGACAATGAAAAATTGCAATGTTTGTGATAACATCTTGTCCTTTTTAGTCCAAGTTACTTTGTTCAGAAGAGATCTGATCCTGAGGTACATGAAGAAAGTTCGTGGTGAGATACCAAATTTGGATTTCAGCTTTTCAAATGACAAGAGGCTGGACATATGAAAGAGGTTTCCTATAGTTTGAATGCCTGCATCTGTCCATGCGCTCAACTGGAGATCCGGAATTACAATTGAGATAGCCTGTATTGGTATATGTTGTAGTATAGCGTGAGGGATCCCTTTCGAGATTTGTGGGAGGGCCGACCATACTCTTAAAGATGCCGTGATTGAGTCCAATTGTGAATGTTTGGGCAAGGGAGCAAGTAGTGAGGCACAGAGATATAGTTTTAGATCTTTGTCCAGTGCCGTTGCTTCTATTTGGGACCAGTTGTGGGGAGTTTCCGAATCCCACCATTGTTTCATTTGGGCCAGCATGACCGCTTTATAATAAAGACTGATATTGGGTGTTCCCATTCCCCCCATTTTCGTAGGAGTCATTAGGTTTTGCTTGTTTATTCTGGGCCTTTTCTGTTGCCATATGAAGGAATTGAGCAAGGCTTGGAGTGACTTGAGCTGTGATGAGAGGAATGGTACTGATATTGTGCGAAATAAATATAAAATGTGTGGAAGTAGAAACATTTTTGTCAATGCAATTCTACCGGCCCAGGAGACAAAGGGGTGCAATAGTTCAAAGGACATTTTTTTAAGCTTTTCCACGAGGTCTGCCAAGTTGAGGCGCAGAATATTTTTACTGGGTGTTGTCAGCCGAATTCCCAAGTATGAAAGGGACGAATCTTTGGACCAAGAGAATAAGGAAGTGTTAGAGACGTGTTGTATGGTTTGTTTATCGAGGCCGATCGCTAACATAAATGACTTACTATGGTTTACTTTGTATAGTGAAATTGCACTGAATTCATCAAGAATATTTTGGACTGCTGGCACTGAGTTTATTGGATCTGTAATGGATATTATGACGTCATCTGCGTATAAACCTATCTTGTGTTCGATGGACCCTATGACCAGTCCTTTAACTTGAGGAGTCATTCTAATTTTTTGGGCTAAGGGTTCCATGACCATAGCGAATATCAGAGGGGACAGCGGGCAACCCTGTCTCGTGCCATTGGAAATAGTGAATGGGTCTGACGTCACACCTGAGGTCCACACTTTTGCGCTTGGGGTCGTGTAAAGACTGAGAATAGCGTTCAGAAATGTGCCTGAGAGACCAAATTTACACAGGACTGCTTCCAGGTATATCCAGTGCACTCTATCGAATGCCTTCTCTGCATCCAAAGAGAGAAGCAGAGAAGGCATTCGGTGAAGCTCTGCCCATTGAATGAGGTTTATAAATCGACGGGTCCCATCCGATGTTTGCCTTTTTGGTATGAAGCCGACTTGGTCAATGTGTATCAATTGTGGCATGACTATGGAGAGTCGGAGGGCAATCAATTTTGCATATAATTTAGTGTCTGTATTCAGTAGGGAGATGGGTCTATAGTTTTCTGGGGCTTCATGAGATTTACCCGGTTTGGGGAGAGTTACTATCAATGCTTCAAGACATTCTGCGGGCATTTTTCTGGAAGTGGCGAATTGGTTAAATGTTTTGCATAGGTGAGGTGATAATATGTTTTGGAATTGTTTATAGTATTCGTTAGAAAATCCATCCGGACCCGGTGCTTTGTGCATAGGGAGGGCTTGGATGACTCTGGTAATTTCACCTGGTGTGAAGGGGGTCGAGAGGTCGGCTAATTGAGATGGGGTCAGACACGGGAGATGGATGGATTCTAGAAAGGCCTCTATATCTCTTGGGTTTGGTGGGATGGAGGATTCTGAGTTAGTCAGGTTGTATAATTTATCGTAAAAGGTTGCAAATGTGTTGGCTATGTCCAACGGGTTGGTCATTCTGGTTCCTTGTGCGTTTACTAGGAATGGGATTTTTGCCTTTATCTGTCGCTGCTTGATTTGTTTTGCCAGGAAGGCACTAGATTTATTGTTAAAGGCGTAGGAGTTTAGTTTTAATCGTTTGATATAGTGTTCAAATTTATGTTGTAAGAGTTCGCTGAGCTTGCGTCTGTGGTCGCTTATCGCTTTGAATGATGCGGGACTAGGTGAATGTTTGTTACTGGCCTCTAAAGTTTTAAGTTGTTGCAACATTGTGTCCATTTCTAATGTTCGTCTCTTTCGTTCCTGCGCCCCAATCTTAATGAGGAGACCTCGTAGAAAAGCCTTATGCGCTAACCAGATCATAGACTGATCCTCAATAGAGTCACTGTTGGTTTTAAAGAAGCTCTCAATCTCAGACTTGATCCTTCCCTCATATTTTGGATTAGTTAAAAGGGATGAGTTCAGTCTCCAGGGGGAACGCTTAGGCGAGTCACGTTGTGGGAATAGTTTGAGCGTGATTGGGGCGTGGTCTGACCAAGTGATGAGACCAATACGCGTTTCCGAGGCCGTCAGCAATGTGCGCTTATCAGTGAGGAAAAGGTCTATCCGTGAGTAAGAGCTTCCAGTATGAGAGTAAAAAGTATAGTCTCGCTCGACATCATGCATACATCTCCAGGGATCATAGAGATCCCCTTTATTTATAAATGAAGAAAGCGCGGATGGTCTCTTTCTAGCTGGGTTGGTGGAGTCTAAGACAGGATCGGGGGTATCATTAAAGTCCCCGCAAAATATTAGCGCACCAGTTCGGTACGGTTCCAGCTTGGCGTTCAGCATTTTGTAAAAGGGCTTTTGGTTGGTATTAGGTGCATAGACGGTTACTAGCGTCATTGGATAGTTATCAATGGTAGCGGATAAGATTATAAAACGACCTTCATCATCGGTGTCTACATGGTGAAGGATAAATGGGATTGTGGCGCTTATTGCTATCATCACCCCACATTTCTTTTTACTGTTGTGGGAGAAGAAGTAATGTGCAAATTTTTTGTGTTTGCAATTCGGCGGATTAGATTTGGCGAAATGCGTCTCTTGGACACATAAAATGTCCGTATTATATGAACCGGCAACAAAAGGAAACAGACAACAAAATAGTACTATATTTGTACAACTAGGTATTGTGGTGGAAAATTGACCTCGCTTCGTATATTAAGAAGTCCACCACCCTTAGTTATGTATTTGTTAGAAATTAGCTATATATATATATAAAACAGTTGCTACAACTCACGTATCAGTGGTGGCAAGGATTGACAATGAGTATATTACAGTATAAAGTTCAAGTCGTAAGGTGATCGAACAGTTCAGGTATAATACTTGTAAACCTAGTGTGCTTGGCACACTATAAACCAGGGAAGTGAAATTCAAACAGTGCGCCTAGCGGGGGATCACTAAGCTGGGGACATATAGTCCTGACGTGAGAGTTAGGATTTATCTATTCCATTCCTTCGGTGTTGCAATGGCGGTGCCGGAGGAGTATTCTGTTTGTTCATCCTGTGCTGAGATGAGGGGATAGGTAACAGGCCCCAGTTAGTCAGCTTCTTATATCCGTCTTTTGGAGACAATATCGGGACAATTTTGTGTTGGTATGTCACCAAGAGTTTGGTGGGGAATCCCCAACGATATATAATTTTGTGTTCCTGGAGAACTGAAGTGACCGGCATAAAAGCTCTGCGTAATTCCATAGTAGCTGGGGAGAAATCAGCGAATAATGCTATTTTGGAATAAGGCGCTGGTAAGGCTTTGAGGTTTCTGGCCGTATAAAGAACTTGATCTTTTATGTGGAAAAAGTGAATTCTGGCTAGTACATCCCGTGGTGTGTCCGCCGGAAGGTGATCTGGTTTGGCAATTCTATGTGCACGGTCTATTATCAAGTCTTGTGGAGACAAATCAGGGATTAATGTAGTGAAAAGCTGTTGTATGTATTTTTTCAGCTCATTGGGTGGGACTGCTTCAGGGACCCCTCTGAATTTAATGTTGTTCCTTCTGGCCCTGTCCTCAAGGTCTGCCATTTTTAGCTTAATTTTGTGAATTTCTTCTGAGTGATGCTCATGGGCATCCAAAAGCTCATTGTGCGCTTTGCCCATGTCAGACAAATGTTCCTCTGTGGAATCCATCCTGTCTTCCAAGCAGTCAAGCCTGTCATGTACTTGTGTTAAAGATATCTGCAATTCTCTATGCAGGTCTTTTTGTAGTGTAAGGAGCATAGACTTCAGTATACTCTCCGAGACTGGGTTATCAGTGACAGGTATAGTGGCTAGTGAGGACATATGAGCTGCGCTGTGAGGATCTGTGTCTGAGGAGCTGCCATGATGCTTCTTAGCCTGAGGTGATTTGGTAGGGGAGTTGCAGGGGGATGAGGCAAGCCTCTTACCTCTATCCTGGTGGCAGTCTGAGGGGTCCGGAGGAGGGAGGTTGTCCATGGCCTCTAATTCCTGCTCTCCTGGCCGATCAGCGGTGCCCTGTGGGCGATGTGGGGGTCTCCCCGTTCTGCTGCGCTGTTCCTTCGCCGGCGGGAGATGGCCGGCGCCATCTTGGCTGTCTCTCTGCTCCATTCGGCGGAAAAACTCTGTCAGGCGGCGCGGTTGTGTGGGAGGATGTCGCCTCCCTGGCATGCCCGTTCGTGTCCCGCAGGTCTCCCCTCACTGAGCGGTGAGAAGGGAGACTCCTGTCGCTGATCAGTAGCGGTATTCCCCTCGCTCTGGAGCAGAGCTAACAGGCTAAGCTTCCATTCTGCTCCGTGGCTGGCCACGCCCCCAGTACACTGTAATTTTACAGATTACATTACTGTATCAAATTATTTCACATCCCTTTTGTCCCTAGCGGTCTGTCCAGTGCCCTGCATGCACTTTTATATTATATATACCGTATTTATCGGCGTATAACACGCACTTTTTCCCCTTAAAAGCAGGGGAAAATCGCGGGTGCGTGTTATACGCCGATCCCCCGCAATTCTGAGCCTCTGGGCGGCTTTCAGCCGCTTTCGGCTCTTCAAGGCGGCTTTCGGCCGCCTCCAGCCATTATCGGCGGCTTTTGGCCACCTTCGGCTGTTCTCGGCAGCTTTCAGCCGCCTTCGGTTGTTCTCGGCAGCTTTCGGCCACCTTCGGCTCTTCTTGACGGCTTCCGGCCGCCTTTGGCCATTCTCGGTGGCCGAAAGCTGCCGAGAACGGCCGAAAGCTGCTGAGAAGAGCCGAAGGTGACATTTAAAAATTTTTTTAAACAGGCAAATAAAATAGACAAGGCTGCAATGGTGGACAAGGCTGCATAAGGCTGCAATGGTGGATAAGACTGCATAAGGCTACAATGGTGGACAAGGCTGCATAAGGCTGCAATGGTGGACAAGGCTGCATAAGGCTGCAATGGTGGACAAGGCTGCATAAGGCTGCATGACAAGACTGCAATGGTGGACAAGGCTGCAGATGACACTGATGAGCATATAAATGTAAGTTTTTTCCTCCCTTAAACTTCCCTCCTAAAAAATTTTTCCTTTAACCACTTCCCACCCGGCCAATGCACATATACGGCCGGGTGGGAGCCGCCTACTCCTGATATGACGTTCAGGAACGTCATTCAGGAGTAGCGGGATCGCGCGCGCGCGCGCCCGCGCAGCGGCGCGATCCCGATGCGCCCGTGTCACCCGGACACGGCGCATCTCAGATCGGCAGGAGGGCTCTGTGATTGGCCCTCCTGATCACATGACGGCCGTGTCCAATCACACAAACAGCCGGTTGCTAGGCAATCGGCTCCTCCTCTCCTCACACAGAAGTCATCGCTGTGGAGAGGAGAGCAGATCGCTGCAGCCGGCTGCTGATCAGTGAGTATGAGCTGCTTTTTACAGCTTTTTACTCACTGATCACCAGTCTAGTGTACACAGTAAACACACCACACAGTAAACACATCACACAGTATAAACACAATGTCCCCACACATGTCCCCAAAACATACATGTCCCCAAATAATAAAAACACATGTCCCTAATAATAAAAACATGTCCCCCACATATGTCCCACTAAAATCACATGTCCCAATGATTATCTGCACACATATGTACGTGATCACCTGCACACATATGTACATGATCATTTGCGTACATATGTCCGTGATCACACAAACCAATTATTATACACTTAACGGATTTTTTTTTACCAAAAACATGTAGCAGAATACATTTTGGCTTAAATTTATGACAAAATTTGATTTTATTGGATTTTTATTGAAGTAGAAAAAAGAAAATATTGTTTTTTTTTTCCAAATTTCCGCTTTTTGCGCTTATATCGCAAAAAATAAAAAACGGAGTCGTGAATAAATACCACCAAAATAAAGCTCTATTTGTGCGAACAAAATGATAAAAATTTCATTTGGGTACAGTGTAGCATGACCGCGCAATTGTCACTGAAAGCGCTAGAGCGCTGAAAGCTGAAAATTGGGCTGGGAAGGAAGGGGGCGAAAGTGCCCTGTATTGAAGTGGTTAAAATTCCCTCCTAAACTTGGGGTACGTGTTATACTGTTCTTTCTGCCTGGAAACTGGAGATTGTCCATAGCAACCAAAAAGTGTCCTTTTATATCAAAAGTGGTTTTAGACCAGCTAGAAAACAGCGATAATAAATTAGAATCACTCGCAGAATTGAGCGATAGCGATTTGTGGGGAAATCCATCATCAAACACTGAAAGTAATGACAGTGAAAATTCTGCAACTGAGCAAATTTCAGGGTTTTTGATTTGATCACATCATTGAATCATTTTTATTATTATTATATTATTATTTGTTAGAATTATTTATAGTTATGTATTATATTATAATTTATGATTTTGTGTTTCAAACTTTATCATACCCGGGATGTCTACCAGACTCTTGTTTGGACAGATTGAAGTAAGTTATTCCTAAAGCCTCATACACATGATCAGACTTTGTATAAACTTTCCTGTGGATTTTTGTACAAAGGGCGTCGGCTGTGAACTTGTATTGCATACACACGGCAGGACTTTTTCAGCCAACTTTCGCCAAATCACCTGGTTTTTCTACTCTTTACCGCCACCCTTTGGTCAACTTCTGTATTGCTGTCTGATCTTTTGCATTGATTCTGAACAAAAGTACAATGGTTTTCTGTACACACGATCGGACTTTGCTCCATTGGACTTTTGTTGCCGGAAAGTTTGTCCATTCGCACAGTCAACAAAATTCCGATGAAAACTGAAAAAGTTTGTCCGATGGAGCATACACACAGTCGGATGTTGCCTTAAAACAGCTAATTTGCATGTTTGTTGTCAAAAAGTCAGATCGTGTGTATGGGCCTTTAGAATTACAGGCCTACAATATAAAACGCCAAATTCCCATGCAAAATAATTGTACCGCTTTGAGCATCGGACATAATCATACCGCCAGGGAGGTTACGCATTTATCTACATTAAGGTGTATGAAAACCCTAAAAATTCACTACTTTTATTTGTTCTTTTTTGATCTGTTAAATTTTACAAAGGATATTGTTATATGTGCTTAATAAATGAAACAAATTACCTGTTCATTCTGCCAGAAATTTTGTAAACTGAAAAATGACTGTGCTCTGTAGCTGTGTCTTATGGTGATAATGCTGCCCTTCGATAGATACAATACAGGGAGTAAGCGTTGATTCGCTAATACAGGAATAATTTTATTGGCAGGATTACAAGGTGACTGGGAAGGGGCAAAAAAGAAAAGGGGTAAAGGTGTAAAAAAATACTGCGCTGTGAAAAGATGTGTTCTACCCAGCTGCCAACACTACTGAAGACTACACAGTAACATACAAAAGAAAAGGGGGGCCTGAAAAAAAGAAAACTAGTGCAATTATTACTTCTAAGGACTTGTAAGCTTTTTTTTATTTTTTGGGGGGATTACAAAATCTTTAAATGTATCATTAATTCTGAATGATTATTTCTGAAGGAAAAACAATGTAAAAGCAATTCAGCCTCTTATTCTTTATTTCACATTCTTATTCTTTCTCATCCTTTATTCGATTAAAGAAGCTTGTTAAGTTGTCCTTAAAAGAAGAGTGTCTTAACATTCTGCTTTAATCATCATTTCCTTTTCAAAAACAGGTTACACTTGTACCTAATAAACCTAGCAGATAATGTAAATTACACAAAATATCTCTAAACAGTCATTTGTTTCATTAATCACGAGAGCACAATTTACTGACTCAAAAAGAAAAAAAAAAAAAGATGTAAATAATTAATATTTTTAGGAATAATTTAAGCAAAAAGGCATCAAGTGAAAGTTAATTAAAAGCTTCAAATATACAATGTTGGGGTTTTAATTATATATATTTTTTTTCCATTTCACAAAGCTCCTTCTCATCATTAAGAGACAAACAAATATGGTATTTTGTGTAACCTCGGAGGTAATAGGGTCTGGCGTAGATGTTTTGATGGAAATACTTAGCAAATGAAAGTTAATATTTTCCTCTGGGTCTCTCATGTCTCAAAGGAAATGAGCTTTGAATTATATAAGAAAGAAATGTTATAACAAGAGGAATTAATAAGAGACGAAAAGTTAGTCACATTACAAGTTCTTATGTAACTGTGAAAAGCCCTTGAGGAAAAGTAAAATAACTTGATCGTGGGTGAGAGAAGAAGGAGAAGATCTTGGTTAAGGAATTAAGCCAAACTTATAAAAGAAAGATTAAAAGGTTCACGTAATGTAGTCCAGGCTTCCTCGCCTTCCCATTAAGAAGAGAGAAAGAGGATGAATTTAAAATGAGCTTTTTGAGCTGTGCCAGGATTACATGTATGGTCAGGCTAAGATTTGTAGAAAGGCAACTGTAACTTATTTGTGACCCACTGTTGCTTTATAAGCATGCATGGTCTAGTTCCTTGTTACTGGAAGTCCCAACTGCACAGCAAATAGTTTTGGCAATTTAAAGTATCTTTACAAAACATTGTTAGCTAGGCTTTTGTTGCATAAGAGACTCTGTGGAGTCATGAGCATGCACACAGGGTGTGCTGGATGTGCCTGGGCACACCCTAATCACCCTGAGCTGTCTCCCAAGATCTGCCCCGAAATGTTGTGTATCACTGATCCCATAAGGAGCTGCTGGTTTTATTGGGCTTACCGTTTCCTTCTTGGGGTTCCATCTAGGGGTTCCCAATTATAGATGACCCAAAGAAATGTGGAAACTGACTCTGAATCTTCTTTTGGGTTATTTATTTGAAACAGAAACAGAGTCTCTCAGTTTAGCGTAGGGGGTTAAGTGTAAGTTCAGGTACTTTAGACTGCAAAAATGGAAAGTCTCTTATAGGAAAAATCCAGAGAATAGCAACCATTTCACAACTGGATGTTACAACCCCCGGATAGACCTCTTCTCACTAGGCCTAGCAGCCGGTAGGGGGTTAAGTAAAGTCTCTGCCACAGACTTGAGCATAGAATATTTGAGAAAAGTCTCTGCCACAGACTTGAGCGTTACTGAGGGACATAGACAACTTTGAAGAGCTTTCATACAGTACCAGTATCTTTCAGCCGATCCGGTGACACCGTATGAGTGTAGATCCATGTAGTGTCCTTCAACTAAGCCTCCAGGCTCCTTCAGAGAAGCCAGTCTTGTGCACTGCCTTCTCCTGAAAAGTCCTCCCCTGGGTTTTCTCCAGTTGCTGGGCCTCTCCCTTGGATGAGATGGCACCAGACCACCTTTGGATTATTAGGCCCCGAAATCCATTCAGGCCTGTCCCTGCAGTTGTGTTGCCTCAGGCCAGCCAGCCCCGAGACTCGAAATGCATGATTACGCACCCCAGGCTAGGAGGGCCATGGGGATGGGTCAGGAGGACCACCCGAAATGAACAGAACAGACAAATATCTCCCCCGCAACACGTGATGTCAGTACCTTAAATACCACCTCCCAGAATGCACAGCAGGAGAACACTCCCACTGGGCTGGTTCCAAAATAACAATGGCATTCAATACACCCAGCTAGACTGCGTTCTTACTCTTGCCGGCGGTGACAGCAACACCTGCGGTCAAGGAGAACCCAGTGCAACCCAGCTAGACTGGTACTGAAACCATTAATTTAGAAAATTAGCCCCAAAACCCAATTGTGATTTCAGAAAAATTAACTTTGAAAAACATATAGTGCCTGCTCGTCAGGAGCTAGCGCTACAGTTGTATTCAAGCAAGACAGCAGATCATGAGGCTTGCCAGAGCCACTCAATGTGTGTGAAACGTCAGATAATGTCACTGTTTGCAAAGAGAAAGACCAGTTGTCAAAACTCAGCGGTGATGTCGGAGGTGGGTGGGACTGAACAGCAATCAACACCAGCCAATGGAATGGGGTCTGGGCGGACCTCATTAATGCTGCCTAAAAACGCCCATCAGTGCTGCCTATCAGTGCCAATCAGTGCCTATAAGTGCTGCCAATCAGAGCCAGTCAGTGCTGCCCATCAGTGATATATGATAGACAATTCTGGTTATTTCACAATTGATAGATTTTGGGACTCACTTGGGATCTCAGTGCTGCCAACAACGATACCTTAAGTGCTGATAAGTATTCACTATTGGGGTGTTTTAGAGAGTAAGGGGTGAATTCACTAACGTTTACTGCAAGGGATAAAATGGTGTCTTGACTCATTTGTATAAATTATCGCAAAGGTGATAAAAAGTCTGATTCACAAAAAAACAAGATTATGCTGTATTTACTGTAAAATGAAAAATGTGCCAGTAAATATCGTCAAAAAAAAAAAAAACATTTGGTAAGCTCTTAAAGTGGTTGTAAACCCACTAACAAAACAAACAAAAAAGAAAAACCTGCAAGACAAAGACATAATAAGCTAGCATGCATAGCATACCAGCTCATTATGTATTACTTACCTTAGATCGAAGCCCCCGCAGTGGTCCTCGTTCACTGCTCCGGCCGGCCGGAGCTGCCGGTAATGCCACAGTCTAACTGAAACAACGGCATGTAAGTACAGGGGATATCTCCTAAACCATGTAGGTTTAGGAGATATCCGGCATAGCTACAGGTAAGCCTTACTATAGGCTTACCTGTAGCAAAAAATAGAATTTTTAAAATAGCTTACTGGTAAAATCCTTTTCTTTGAGGTACATCATGGGACACAGAGCCATAGTACTTACTATGTGGGTTTAATAGGCCACCTTCAGGTTCTGGACACTGGCATGCCCTGAATTAAAAAGTGCCCTCCCTATATAAACCTTCCCACTGGTGGGAGTGCCTCAGTTTTGTAGCAAAGCAATACACGTGTATACCAAGAAGGGAGGGACCTCTGTGTCCTGTGATGTACTCCAGTGGCGCGCAGCACAGCACATCTTCACGCGTGACCAACACCTTAGACACTGGCGAAAAACTGAGGTACTCCCACCAGAGGGAGTGTTTATATATTGAGGGTACTTTTTAATTTAGGGCTGGAAATCCAGCTGCTGCGTCCTTAAAGCAGAGCTAGAACTAGAACCCAGTTTGAATGGGCTGCAGCCACTTTTGACATGATTCTTTGCTCTGAAACCTCCCACTTAATCTCCATTATGTGTAGGGGTACATAGGAACACAGCAGGTGTCATTTTCACAAGCTAATTTTCTGGACCAATTCCAAAATAAGGATAGTGGCAGCTCTAGGGATTTAGCTACAAGAATGGCAGAATACAGTGACACAACGTGTAGGTTATATATTTTATAAAGGACACAAACAATGTACTGCAAGAATAAACTACTTTACTTTGTAATAAAGAAATGGAAGTCTTCCTTTACAGAATAAAAGTTAGAGTCATTCAGAAGATAGGCTACCTCCCCTGAGTCCGTTTGAATTCTAAATTTTAATGTTTGACCAGCTCGTATCTTCAAGACCTCCAAAGCAATGATGCCATCAGGTGACTTCAAACTGTCAAGATAAATGTAAAGATCTTAACACTTTATTCTGTAGACCTGCCTTCACTTTCTAAAGACTTTAAAAGAAGAAAAATAGAGAATTACGGGTCTTTTGTTACCACATTCCAAGGGAAAAAGTCAACAAGAGAGTTTAAAATGAATTCAACTCCCCAAAGTATTGTGCCTGCTAATGGAATACTAAGGAGAATCGGGCTGTAGCACTTTAAAAAGACTTACAAAAGAGATCCATCACTGCTTTAAAGACTGAAAGAGCAAAGAGAAGAATTACAATGTTATCAGATGTTATTTGCAGACAGTGAATGATGGAATCTTAAAGAGGGTACGAAACTTAGTAAATTGTGAAAGTCTTCAGGGATCAAAAAGTGCTGGTTGTATACTCCTAGGAAATTCAGGCTAAATACAATATATATATATATATATATATATATATATATATATATATATATATATATATATATATATATATATATATATATATGTTACCCACTTACCCAGTCACCAAAGGAAGGGGAGAAAGTCTTCCCCCACTCACTACACCAGGAAAACCCGGTATATTTATTGTGAACCAAATGGAAGGGGAGCAAAGGGAAGGTAAATATTAGCAGCTGATTAGAGAAAAGCACAGATTAACTTTAGAGATGTTTTTTGAAATTCATTTTTTTTTAAAACTGATAAGCCCCGTACACACGAGCGGACTTTTCAACATCCAAAGTCCGTCAGACCGAGTCCGTCAGACTATCCGATCGTGTGTGGGCTGCAACGGACTTTAGCTTCGCAAAAGTCTGACGGACTTTAGAAATGAAGCATGCTTCAAATTTTCCCGACGGAACTCCGCCGGACCCGGTCCCCTTCGAAAAATCCGCTCGTGTGTATGCTACTCCGACGGACTAAAACCGACGCTAGGGCAGCTATTGGCTACTGGCTATGAACTTCCTTATTCGAGTCGGGTCGTACGTCATCATGTTCGAATCCGTCTCTCGTGTGTACGGGGCTATACAACATCTTTTATATGTTCAGCTTCGGCCCCACTGAGAGTGGAACAGAGGATCCCAAGGGCCAGGAGTGTCAGCATGCGTTGATTGGAGAACTTGCAACTGGTGTAGAAGATCCTGGGAAAAAGGTGGACCATCAGGATAGGAATGGTAGCTGAGCCCAGGAAACCAACCGAGATTAAAGGGGCACTCTTATTCTGCAGGTTCAGGATACATGGCCTGTCAGAACTCTCAGCAAAATGCAGATCGGGTGCAGTTGACAGCCAGGCAAGCACTTGAGCAGGAAGGAGAGCCAAGATCAGAGGTAGAAGCATGGTCACAGGTATAGCCAGGTTAATCAAGAGGCAGGCAGTGGGGTACTGAATCATAAGCAGAGCCAAAATCAGGAATAGAACAGGGGCAGTAATGAAGTGAAAAATCAGAAGCAGGGTCCAAGATCAGGTCAGGGATAGGATGGGTCAGCAACGAGAGAAATGCAGAGGAAGAATGCAGGATGTAGAAAACAACTGAAAGACCAGTCAGCAGCTAAGTATAAGCAGAAGCATCCTTGTCTATAATCCCATCGCACATGTTCCTGGATTACAGGCTCATCTTAGCGGGTGTTGTAGCAATTACCAGCTGGACACTGGATATATCACAGATCAGAACACATATTCACCAGCACACCATGGATCTTCAATTGCAGTCCAAAACTTTTATTGCAGAAAGATCGAAATCACAGAAGAATCAGTGTAATGTTTTGACACGCAGGACCCTTTTGTCAGGCATGTGATAAAGTGCATACAATGGAAAAAATATATAAATGAACTACCACCAATGAAAATCAAGAACAAAAGTGACCACCCCCTCTCCTCTGACATCACATGACATCACATTCACATGAAAAGGCCCTTCTGTCGCCAATATGCACTATGTGTGTGCCCATGCATGTGTGCGCCTGGTCACTATTTTGCTAATAATTCCATGCGAATGTGCGTTTCTGCGAACCAAACGTCTGATAGGCATTCTCTGACATAATCCCTAGTTCACATGCTCACCTCCCTTGCACTGGGGTACTTTATACTAAAGCAGGGTTTTGGAATCTACTGTTTTTTTTTAAATCTGTCTCCATTTTGTCCAGAACCAAAGGTAAACCAAAATTTTGGCTGGAGTTTTATGTGCGGTAAAAAATATAAGTGGTTAAAAAGGATCTATAATTGATATTAGGTTTAGTCACATTTTAATCATAAAGATACCCAAGAGAATAATATCAGCAAGGAAAGAATAAAAAGCTATAAATGTGTAACCAATGCTGTCTCTCCTAAATGAATCTCATGACAAGAGCCATAGGGAAGATTGCACCTGTTACCCATAATGACGGCAGCTTGTTTTGCTTTTGGATGTAATCCTCAATTTTTTCTTCTCCAACATGGAAATGAACCTTATGTTCAACTCCAAAAAACAAACGTGTCTTCCACTTACATGGCTGCCAACTCAAGATGTCTCTCCCCAAGCTTCAGGCTTGTTGAAAGACAGCTATGAAAGCAAGCATTTCCTTTATAAAGGCCAATCTGAACAGTGGCATATTGATATCTAATTAAACCAGTTTAGCAGGAGTAGTGATCAGGTTCTGTTTCACTGCTACCATGGGTTTAATATGTTCTAAACTATAATACACTGCATGGCCTGTGAACTATGGTCAGCAGGCTTAGAAGAGCCAATAAGGAGGCTTTTGGTTAAAACCAAAAGAGAAGGGACTGCCATAGTGAATTGGAAGTTGTTGTAGGGACAGCTGACAAACACGGTATGGTGAGACTATGGCAGTAAGGAAACAATACTTTAATGCTAATTTCTAGCTTTTTTGACAATCAATCCCTTCGCCATACTTTTGGTTGTTCTTATTATTGGGGGCATTTTTGTTTTTCGTTTTATTTTGGGGTTGGTTTGAGGTCAGGGGATACTTAAAGTGTTACTAAACCCAGAAGCCTAATAGGTGGACAGTCGGAGACTTACTGACACTTTTAACACTTTTTGGAGACCAGTGGCACTAATAGAGTGATCGGTGCTAAAAATATGCTCTGTCACTGTACTGTTAACTGTGCACCTAGCCAGTGTTTTACTATACTGTGTGAGGTGCTTTTATTCAGAACAGAGCTCTGCCTTGTTTACAGTACATAGGTAGATTTGCATTCTGTGTCTCTGCCTGATGATTGGCAGGTGCCAGCGGACATTCAGTGCCTGGCACCCACAGATTGGCTTCTGCTAATCACAGCAGAAGCGTGTCACCGGTGGCTCCCGTATATATATATATATATATATATATATATATATATATATATATATATATATATATATATATATATATATATATATATATATATACATGATCCTGCACAGGAAAGCCATCCTGTAGCAGTAAATGTGCTATGGGGCGGTCCTTAAAGTGATTTTAAAGTCTTGTTTAAAAAAAATAACAAACATGTTATACTTGCCTCCTATGTGCAGTTGGTTTTTGCACAGGCCAGCCTGGATCCTCCTATACAGGCTGATTTTACTGTTGTGGGTTTAGTAACACATTAAGCCCCTAGTTTACATTGATGTTACTCTGAAATTTTGTCACTTCACTTGAAGTGTATTATTTCGAAGTAGCAGGTCAGCGCAATTTTAGGTGCTACTTGAATGGCATCTGTGCGGCTTCATGCAGAGATGTCTATTGAAATCGAAATTGGGCAAAAGTAGTTCAGAAACTATTTTTACAAATTGGTGTTGCGCCACAAAGTCGGCGTCGCACCAATTGGAACGGTGCCTTTGCCAGCAATCGGCTGACACTTGTCATGCGATTTGACCTGACACCTGACAAATCGCAGCAATGTAAATGAGGGCTAAAGCTGATGTTCTGTCCATAGTAAACTTTTATTTTTGATGCAAAAAAAGGCATTTTTGTGGTGTGGTATTCTGGATTTTCATTTATTTTGATGGTTAATTGTGCTTTATTTTACATTGATATAGCCTTTATCTTAAATTAAAGTGTTTGTATGCATGACTTCACTTGTCTTAAAGGTGATATTTTGTGTGTTTAGTGGAGATTTAGTGGTGTATTTTTATTTTTATTTTATTGTGATAGGGCCTTTTTTGCATTTGGAGCGCTGTATATATGGTATTTAAAACATATATATATATATATATATATATATATATATATATATATATATATATGTATATATATATATATATATATATATATATATATATATATATATATATATATATTATAATTTATGAACCACCTGTTAAAATTTGAAATGTGTATATGTAATGTCTTTTGCAGCAAACTAATCCTCTGAGGAAGACCCTAATTACACGGGTCGAAACGTGTCAGACTTTTATACAACTGACATTCTGATATGTAATGCCATGTATAATTCTCTGTTTGCATTTTATGTATTTGGAATGGTTTTTATTCTCCCACCGGAGCTCATATTTTAACTGCTATGATATTATCGTATGTATAATTCAATAAAATATGTTTCTATATATATTACTTACTTGAATTATTTACCTTGCTGCTAAAAAAAAAACCCTGGGGGACTCTTCCCATATGCTATTTAAAACACTTTTTTTTTTTTTTGCATTGGTGCATGTCCCCATGCCTTTCTTTACTGTAGTTTGCCTATAAGCTCTATAAATTTAACAAGATCCCCCTTGAACATAAATTTTAATGGGCATCACCTGTAAGTTTGGATTTGTGAACCCATACAAGATTTGCGGAAGCCTTTACAAATTTAACCTGGGAAGATTTACCCATCACTAATCAGGAATACCTAGCACCCCTTAATAATCAAACCAACATTCCCAAGAGAAAGAGGGCAACGTGGAAAGAATGAAGACCTCTTCTACCAACGTTGCCAATTCTTCTTTCACACACCGTTAAAAAGAGACCACGTGACCAGCCAAGATTTGGCCATGTGATTGGTTGTCAAAGAAAGGGAGGAGCACTGGTTTCTTCACTGTAACATCATTTTTTGACATTTCCCTTTATTCTGGGAATAACCATTTTTTTGGTTAAATTATAAACAATTAGTACTTATATATTTGTCCAGTGAGACAAAGATAGCTTTCATTTCAGGGATTTTTTTTTTTCACTTGGTTTTAAAATTACAGTATTTATCAACAGTAAAAAGAAATGACAGAAAAAAGAGTATACATTCGGTTGGATGTGTTGGAAATATAATCTCAAGGCACAAATATTTAGTCATGCAACATTGACTGGTTTGAACCTCCCCGTGCTAGATAGTCCGCCAAATTGTCTCAACCATAACATAGATGACCACTGAACCAAGAGGGACTGTATGAGGAGGTTGTTTCTATTTTATTAGCTATTAAATGCAATAGGGTGATGAATATATACAAAGAAGAACGTATATAGAGAATACAGTATAGGGTGGGAGTTAGGGGGGGAGAAGGGGGAGGGTAACAAATTGTGGTCTGACCTTCATATGTGCAAAGGGGGGGTTGGATGAAGGTGGTGTGTAACACCATAAAGGGGTGAATCATCTGTTGACTTTAAACCAGTTTATCCATATTTTACATTTATTATCAAACTGTTTTTTATTGCGACATCTACTAGCCAGTAGCGTTTGAGTGGTTATGAATACCTCAGATGCATTTGGTGCTCTGTCCGCCTTCCAGAGCCTTGCTATTAATGTTCTAGCAACCAAGAGAATGTGTGTAATCACTACTCTATACAAGGGGGGAAGGTTTCAATATCTATGTTTAGTATTGCTAGGCTTGGGTTGGGGTATGTTAGAACCCCAGTAATGCTTGAGAATGAGCGGAAGATGGAGTAACAAAAGCTGGTTAGGTGTTTGCAGGCCTAAAACATATGGAACAGGTTTCCTATCGCACCGCAGTTCCTCCAGCACATCGGGGACTTGTTTTGCCCAAATTTGGATATTCTGTAGGGTGTGAGGTACCACCTAAGGGCTATTTTTTGTTACAGCTCCCAGTGGTTAGCGCATCTAGAGGCTTTATAAAGTGATCAAAGTGTGTCTTTCTACTGTGAGTTTTTAATGGTTGTACCTAGATCAGATTCTCACTTCCTGTATGGGTGGGATTTTGTGAAGACTATTTTTTGTTGGAATAGATAATAAAATAGAGAAATACCCTTAAGGGGAGTAGGCTTGGTGGTGTAAAACCGCCATATTTCTTTTGAGAGATATATGCGATGTGATTTTATAGCTCTAAGTAGGTGGGAGATTTGTATTTCAGGGATTTTGATCAACAAGAACCATCCAATTGTATGTTGTCTATATAGATTACATCAAATGGATGGCGACCTAATCAGCAACATCATAGCCTTCCTAGCCAACAGGGAAATGCAATCGGGAAGGTTGTCTGTTTATTTCAAGCTTAAGAATTAGTAATTTTCTGTTACAAAGCAAAACTGACTAGTAATGTCTAGGAAAAGTATCTCATTTATTTGTGACCAAATTGTGTCATGCTTTGAGACCTTGTGCACATAATGAATTTTTACGATTTGGACCCGAGACTTGTCCATGGCTGCCATTAGATCTTTTTCCTTCTCTGAATGCTGAAGACTGATATATTGTTTAACATACAATTCATTTTACTCATTTCTATATGTTTCAGGAAATAATGCCACGTCAAAGGTGATTTTAAACCGTACCTGCCAAATGAGATGGGCTTTATCTAAATCCATTCAAACATTTTCTAGTTAAGTATGTGAGAATACGATTACAGATGTCATTACAAACTACTGTAGAAACCAGATTAGCTCCAAATAGCATACATGAAGTTAAAGGTTTACAAAGTGATTTGACATGGGTACATAAAAGATTTACGCACATATGGATTTCAAGGCAAAGGTTTTATTGATTTATTTTTGCATTAATCAAAATGAAATTTTCGGCAGATTAAAGTAATATGTATTCTAAGCCCTTGTACACACGGTCGGAGATTCCGAAAACCAAATCCGTCGGAGTAATTCCGACGGATTAATTCCGGAAGAGGTCCGGAAGTGATGTTGCATACATACGGTCGGACTAAGTTGTTGGAAAATCCTATTGTACATAACGTGATGACATTATTTCATTACGACGGGACTATGTTCAGGCTAGTAGCCAATAGCTTTGGTCTAGGAATTTGATCTGAGCATGCGTGGCACTTTGTCCGTCGGAGTAGGCTACACATGATCGGAGAATGTCCAATCGGAGCATTTTGTTGGAAAATTTTAACGGCAAGTTGGAAAAATTGGTCCGTCAGATATTCCGACGGAAACAGTCCGATGCAGACCACACACAGTCGGAATATCCGACAAAACGATCCGATAGGAAACATTCAGACGGAATCTCCGACCGTGTGTACAAGGGCTTAGATACATTGGGTTTTGGGTGGCAATAAAACAGAGGCAGCTAATTCTTGGTGTAGGGTGTTCAGAGCCAAAACTAATGTAAAATTAAAGTGACCCTCCCACATTCCATGAATTTAACCACTTGCCCTCTGGAAGCTTTACCCCCTTCATGACAAGACCATTTTTTGCGATACGGCACTGCATTACTTTAACTGACAATTGCAAGGACATGCAATGCTGTACCCAAATAAAATGTATATCATTTTTTTCCACAGATGGAGCTTTCTTTTAGTGGTATTTGATCACCATGGCGTTTTTTATTTGTTTGCGCTATAAACAAAAATTACCTACAATTTAAAAAAAGCAAAAAAACAACATTATTCACTTTCTGCTATAAAACATATCCCCAAAAAAATAGCAAAAATTCAATATCTTTATTAATTTAGGCCAATATGTATTCTTCCACATAATTTTCATTAAAAAAAAATCTCAAAAAGCGTCTATTGATTGGTTTGCGCAAAAGTGTCTATAAACTATGGTCATTTAATATTAATTAATGTAATAATTTAATACTACTACTAATAATAATAATAAGAATAATAATTGAATTAATTTAATACTAATTAATACTGTAATTTTTATTTGGCGGCGGTAATGGCGGCAATCAGTGACTTGTCATGGGACTGCGATATTGCCGCGGACAGTCGGAGACTGACACTTTTGACACTTTGTGGGAACCAGTGACACTAATACAGTGATCAGTGCTAAAAATATGCACTGTCACTGTGCAGGGAGACAAAATCCATCCCTTTCCCCCTGTCGAAACGGAGAGCTGCCTCTACATACCTACATGCCTCTACATAGGTAGATTTGCATTCTGTGTATCTGCTTGGTGAGCGGGTGCTGGCGGACATCCAGTGCCCGACACCCTCTAATCGGCTTCTGCTGTGAGTAAACACAGCAAAAACTGTCTGCTGGCAGTGTGTGTGTGTCCCCTAGGGGGAAGTGCAGAATCACATATATACAGTATATGTGATCCTGCACAGGAGAGCCGCCCTGTAGCAGTAAATGTGCTATGGGGCGGTCCTTAAGCAGTTAAAGTGTACATCTGAGTATTACCCAAATTTACCTCCAAGCTCCCTTCTTACCTTCCAGAGCATGTCCCAGAATTATTATTATTAGTTTTTACCTTCACATTACCTAAAGGACACCTACTGTACCACATCCGTAATTTCTAGGCCAAACCCAACTAGAGGAACATTTTTCTTGTTCAACAATATCAGATTTTAAAGGTACGCCATTTTTCACTAAAGCATGTATTTTATTCTCAAATATTTAAACATATGTATGAGCCCCCTAAATGTGTCCAAAAATATATGTACACTTCAACTAAAATCATATATAGACCAAATATTTAACAATTTTCCTAATTTAGGAAAAGGACACCTCCAAAAAAAACAAAAAAAAACCTATGACCAACAATTTTCACATTATTCTGGCTACATCTTAAGACAATTGGTAGTGCATTCTTCCTGCTACAACTGTTGATAAGATTAATGGTTACCACCGCTTACTCAGGATGGCACAATTCTTGTATAATACACTAAATCTAATCAGAGAATAACATAATTAATACCACAAATATCAAAAACATACATCACAAATTATAAACTACAAACTTTCTCTCACATGATCAAGTGGTGTATCATTGGAAAAGTCTTCCAGGTGGAAATAGGTGTAACTCAGGGGAACAGCACCGACAGTCATACACGGGAGGACCCCATATTCAGTTTTCTAATAATATATGATGTCCAAATGAGTATAGAGCTTAATACCTGAATAACCAGCTATATAATTGTAGTTTTATATTTTATATTTCAGATATTTTATTTAGGTTAATTATACTTTTTTCAGTTGAATATTTATGTGTCTCCATCCAATCCCTAGGAGAGGGTACCCAGAAGGTGGTTGAGAGAGCGCATAAATAGTTTGGAGCTTAAGACAGCAGGGTTAGTTTCCAGGAGGAGAGGTTCCAATCCAAAAGGGCGGCGGCCCTTCTAGGCAGCCCAGTTGAAGATTCTGCCTATACTTATTGACGTCCTGGCTGTGCAGAGCTGAGGGACTATTCTGCTACAAATTCTTTCAAGCTAAGAAAGGAGTTTCACTGGGGTCCTGGTCTGGAAGTTTCACTGAAGAAATTGTCTACCTGAGTCTGGAGGGAGGTAGCCAAGTACCTGGAAACACTGTGAGTACAGACATGAATAATTAACCACTTAAGCCCCAGACCATTTGGCTGGCAAAAGACCAGAGCACTTTTTGCGATTCGGCACTGTGTTGCTTTAACTGAGAATTGCGTGGTCATACGACGTTGCCCCCAAACAAAATTGAAAACTTTTTTCCCCACAAATAGAGCTTTCTTTTGGTGGTATTTGATCACTCCTGCATTTCTTATTTTTTGCGCTATAAACAAAAAAAGAGCGACAATTTTGAAAAAAACACATTATTTTTTACTTTTTGCTATAATAAATATCCCCCCAAAAAATATAAAAAAAAATGTTTTTCCCTCAGTTTAGGCCGATACGTATTCTTCTACATATTTTTGATAACAAAAATCGCAATAAGCGTTTATTGATTGGTTTGTGCAAAAGTTATAGCGTCTACAAAATAGGGGATAGTTTTATGGAATTTTTTATTAATTCTTTTTTTTTATACTAGTAATGGTGGCGATCAGCAATTTTTATCGTGACTGCGACATTATGGCAGACAATTTTGACACAATTTTTGGGACCATTGGCATTGATACAGCGATCAGTGCTATAAAATGGCATTGATTACTGTAAAAATGTCACTGGCAGTGAAGGGGTTAACCACTATGGGCGGTGGAGGGGTTAATTGTGACCTAGGGAGTGATTCTAACTGTCTGGGGGATGGGCTAGCAGTGACACAACACTGATCGCTGCTCCCAATGACAGGGAGCAGACAATCAGTGTCCTGCCACTAGGCAGAACGGGAAGATACTGTGTTCACACTGGCATCTCCCTGTTCTTCAGCTCCGTGACACGATCACGGGAACCTGGCGGACATCGAGTCTGTAGGTCCTGCGGACGCTGTCACGGCAGGTGCGCGCGCATGGCAGGAAGTTCAGGGTAACGTACAGGTATGTTACTTTGCCCAGCTGTGCCATTCTGCCGACATATATCTACAGGAGGCAGTTGGCAAGTGGTTAATCCTAGTGTCTGTTGTTGCTGATAACCCCGGGTGCACTAATACTAAGAATTGCCTAGCCTGGAACATTACTTATGGTGTCCCAGAGCTGTCCATTCCCTGCCATATTGCTGAAGGGACTGTTCTATAAAGCATCTGCAAAGAGAAGATCTGTGTTTGGAGTATCCCACAGCTTCCATAAGCCCCATCCAAATTTTGGAATAAACGTAAAAAAGAAGACAACCCCTAGTTTACTAAGCCAGAAAGGGGGAATGTTGCTGTTTGCCTGGCTTCTGTTATACTACTGGGGAGAAAACATGGGACAAAATCCCTATTATTTATGAATACAATGACCCAACTGTACTTAAATTTTTTTCTGTCTGCTTAAAAAATGATTTACCACTCACTGACCGCGCCATAGCCGAAAGACTGCTACAGAGCGGTTGTGTTATCCTGGGTGGGCGTCCATGATGTTGCTCTCGCGTGCCCCCTGGGGCGCACTCCCGCAAACATCCGTGACCGCCGGCTCGGGAAGACCCGGCGCATCACGGATCACGGTAAACGGCCACTGATAGCGGCCGTTTACCACGTAATCACTCCGTCAAATGATGGAGCGATCACATGTAAACAAACCGGCGTCACGTCATGACGCTGGTTCCTCCCTCCCCTCTCTGTACTGATCGGTATAGTGAGGGGGGAGAGGGGGAGAGATGGCAGCAGCGTTGTGGGCTGGATGTGTAGTGCTCACAGCGCTGCTCTGTGCCAATACTTTCCCCATACTGTGGAATACTCTGCTAATACTGTACAATACTCTGCCAATACTCTGCAACACTGTGCAATACTCTGCCAATACTCTGCATCAGTGTAATACTCTCAATACTCTGCCAATACTCGCCAATACTCTGCAATAAATTTTAACAGACACAAAGAATTTTTTTTTTTTTTTTTACTGAATTTTCAGTCTTTTTTGATTTATAGTGCAAAAAATAAAAAACCCAGCAGTGATTAAATACCACCAAAAGAAAGCTCTATTTGTGTGAAAAAAAATACAAACATTTCAAATAGGTACAGTGCTGCATGATTGAGTAATTGTCATTCAAAGTGTGAGAGCACCGAAGCTGAAAATTGGTCTGGTTAAGTGCCCAGTGGTCAAGTGGTTAATAAAAATATTGAACGTAAAAAATACATTAATGTAATTTTAGTGCACAGACACACAATTTAATCTCCAAACTTTAAAAAACAAGACCATGATGAGTAAATAGATTCTAATATGTCAAGCCTTAAAAAAAAAAGGTTTTTACAGCTAAGATTTAAAATCCTTTACAGCCCACAATTTTAGAGTTAACCATAAATAGCAGACCTAGAATTATTCCTTTCACTCCATACCTAATATGTGTTACCTAATAACTTTTTAAGTAGTTTGCATATTATAATTATTTACAATTGATTATATGATCAGTTAAATATCTAACTTTTTATTAGAAAACGAGGAAAAAAGTTTTCTCAAAGATCATATTTTAAATCTTCTTGTCAAAAACGTACTGTATAATAATGCGGAAATTTAATTTGGTGCACAGTTACATTCCTATGTAGAAAATGATAGAAGATTATCTACAATAAGTATAGTGCACCATTAATAAATATGGCTATTGTACTTTCATGTGAAACTGAGAATATTGGATACGTTAATGATTTGCTGCTCAACATTTGACTGACTGAGATATTAAAATCTGCCATTTAAATATCAAGGAGATATTTCATTTTGTATACATTTGCAATCTCACCACTTTTATTACTGGCAATATCCAGTCAATTACGAATGTGTCTTGTTATGCAGGCAGGAATTCTGATAGCATAATGCACTGAGAATAAGCGTACAAAGTAAAAATAAATTATTGGCCATGGAAGCCTATCTGGTGTGTTTTACAGGATTTAGAATAAATGTAAGAGGAAACAGACTGGTTGAAATATGGATAAGTATTGCTACAATTTAAATTAAATATAATCCCTTTATGGCCTTTGTTTTATAGAAAAACCAAGATAAAACAATACTTAACGTAGATGTAAAGCCAATCACTAAAATCTCATATAAGCTTAAAGTGACACTAAAATTATTTTTTTTTATTTTTTTTAAATAACAAACATATCATACTTACCTCCAGTGTGCAGCTCGTTTTGCACAGAGTGGCCCCGAACCTCATCTTCTGGGGTCCCTTGGCGGCTGTCTTGGCTCCTCCCTGCTTCAGATAACCCCTTTGCGGCGCATTTCGGCCGCTAGCGGGGCATTTTTACCCCCGCTAGCGCCCAAGAAAGGGTTAAAAGCCCACCAGCAATACGCCGCATTGGCTTATGGTGTCTGTTGAATGTTCTAATAAGATTCGACGGAGCACCTAAACTGTACGAAGCCGCAATCGTACATTTCCGGTCAAATGTTCCACCTACAAGCTATAGTAGAATTCTAATGTTGTATGACACTAGTAATAATTATATTTATTAATTATTATTATTAGTCAACCAACATTAGAATTCTTCTATAGCCTATGGGTGGAGCATATGACCATAAATGTTCACTCACGGCGACTGGTTCGTCAAATCTTCATGTCGAATATTTTTTCCCTATATCGAATAATCTTGGAGTAATAGAGTTAGGTTAGGCACATTTGACCTTTTTTTTTACTATTGTCTCTATAATATTGAATCTTTTCTCTCTATGTAGAATAATCTTGAACTAATAGAGCTAAGGTTAGGCACATTCGACCACAGGTTCGATGGACACAGATCACTATTGTCAGCGTCATGTCAAATCTCCTATCTATATCGAACTGTTGCAACGAAAATGAAAATAAAGCATTTGTTTATGTCGGATCTTTAGGTTTTTGGATTCTGCACGTTCGTTATCGTTTGTTAATGAAAATACCTGAAATTCGGACAAAAATGCATTCGGACTAAAACGAATGCACATGTCTAGTAAATTATGGGCATTGACACAAAGCATAGGATAGGACAGTGATGGCGAACCTTGGCACCCCAGATGTTTTGGAACTACATTTCTTATGATACTCATGCACTCTGCAGTGAAGTTGAGCATCATGGGAAATGTAGTTCCAAAACATCTGGGGTGCCAAAGGTTTGCTATCACTGGGATAGGAGATGTGATTGCAACCTAGGCTTGTTTCTACCACGGGCATAAAGGACAGGCGTTAAATTGGTTGTAATCCCTAGGACAAAAAAAGAAGAAGAAAAAAAAACTGCAAGACAAAGGCATAACGAGCTAGTATGCATAGCATACTAGCTTATTATGAATTACTTACCTGAGATCGAAGCCCCTGCAGTCATCCTCATACACCGCTCTGGTGGTCGACATCGCTCCCGGAGTTACTTCTGTGTATCGTGGGCTACAGCGCTGTGATTGGCCGAAGCCGCGATGATGTCACACTCCCTGATGCAACGACACGTACGTACCGTTGCTTCAGTTTGCTTCAGTGCGCACATGCCGAAGACATCGGCACATGCAAATACGGGGGATATCTCCTAAACCGCTCAGGTTTAGGAGATATCCAGGGTAGCTACAGGTAAGCCTTATTATAGGTTTCCCTGTAGCAAAAAGTGTATTGTAAGGGTTTACAACCACTTTAATAAATTCTTAGAAATGGCACTCAAAAAAAAATAAAAAAATGTGTTATTTGCATGAGTAGTCAATGGTCTAGTACACACAACGAGAATGCGCCATTTCACATTAATCTTGATCTTCTCTGCAACTTTTGGCAGGCATTACAACTTGCTAAGCTTGCCAGATGTCTCCATCCAAACTATACAAGCGTGTTTGGCACACGTTTGTGGCTTGCTATGGCAAAGCTCTTTGTCATGCTTCCCCCTCCAAAAAAACACATGTATTATAGGAGATTCAGACATCCCATTGCAACACCTCCAATGCCTTTGCATCTAAAACATTTCTGAAATACAGAATAACTTTATATGCATTTCAGAGGCATGACCTTAGCCTAATACTTTTAAAACTGCAGATTTCAATAAAATAAAACCTTGTGATCACACCTTGAAGGAGCTTGTTTAGGTATTTCCTTTTAACTGCTTCCCGACCGTCGCACATCGATGTACGTCGGCAGAATTGCACGAGTGCGCAAAGGGGCATACCCGTACGTCCCTTTGTAATCCCAGGCAAGAGGGCGTGTGCGTGCTGTGGACTCGATGTCTGCCTGTTTCCCACGATCGCGACGAGGAGAGGCAGAATGGAAAAATGCAAACAAGGCATTTCCCTGTTCTGTCTAGTGACATGACAGAGATCACTGCTCCCTGTCATCAGGAGCAGTGATCTCTGTGATGTCCTAGGTAGCCCATCTCTGCTACAGTTAGAACCCGCTGAGGAAACACATTTAAGCCCTTGATCGCCCCCTAGTGTTTAAAGCCCCATACACAGATTTTCTGCTGATTTTTTCCTTCAGATTTACCAAAACCATATAATATGAGGTCAAACCTTAGAAGTTTCAATATGTATGCAATCAGGCAGGCCCTTGCACTACATGGTTTTGGTAAATCTGAAGACAAAAATCAGATGGAAATCTGATAGTGTGTATGGGGCTTAACCCCTTCCCTGCCAGTGACATTTACACAGTAGTCAGTGGCTATTTTTTTTATCTCTGATCACTGTATAAATGTCAATGGTCCCAAAATAGTCTCAGAAGTGTCTGATCTGCCTGCTGCAATGCTGCAGTCCCGATAAAAATCACAGATCACCGCCTTTACTAATAAATAAAAAATAATAATAATAAAAATGCCATAAATATATCCCCTATTTTGTAGACACTATAACTTTTGTACAAACCAATCAATATATGCTTATTGCGATTTGTTTTACCAAAAATATGTAGAAGAATACATATCGGCCTAAACCAAGAAAGACATTTGTTTTTTTATTTATTTTTTTCGGGATATTTATTATAGCATAAAGAAAAAACAAAATATTGCTTTTTTTTCACAATTGTTGGTCTTTTTTTTTTTATAGCACAAAAAATAAAAAAATTCAGAGGTCATCAAATACCACCAAAAAAAATCTCTTTGTGGGAAAAAAAGGACATCAATTTTGCTTGGGTACAACGTCGCACGACCATTCAATTGTCAGTTAAAGCGATGCAGTGCCGAATCTCAAAAAATGCTCTGGTCATTGAGGGGGTAAAATCTTCTGGGGCTGAAGTGGTTCAAGCAGGGGTGTTAAACTCAAATTTCATCACAGGCCACATCAGCCTTATGGTTGCCCTCAAATAATCTTGTGATTTACAGTAAGAAAAAAAATCTATGGGGGCTTGACTAGGGATGGGCTTCACTTTCACAAATTTGCAGTAACTGTGCAAACCTTCAGTGCTAACAGTTTGGCAAACAGGAGAATCAATAAGGGTGTTTGCTTGCCAGCCTGCCGAAGTGAATCTCTGGTTGTAACTGGGATTCATTAATTGAGTAGTGATATGACTACAGCCATTAAATGACAACTCCCTGCTGTGCAAGCTGCAAGCAACTTTGGTTGCTACCTCCTAGCAACCAGGGACCCTGTGCTGGTCGGCCGCCAGGGTCCTAGTCACCAAAAATGTCTCTGGTAAATAAGACACTGGGGGTTGGAATTGAAAAAAAAAAATAATTTGAGGCTCCCCAAAATTTCATATTAGACCCTTATCCTAGATAGGGGTCTGGTAGGGTATTTAAACGGAGAACCCTATGAAGAAAAAATTTATGAGCTGGATTCTCACCCAAAAACTTTCCCTTTTGGTCAGGAAAAGGAGGGTAGGATGTGTACAGCCAACCCTCTTGAACCATACCAGGCCACATGCCCTAAACACGGGGAAGGTACTTTGCCGGGGGGGGGGGGGGGGCACCCAGTGTGTGTAGCCTAATTTTTAACACAGCAGCCTGAGAGAAGAAGGGTGAGTACTCTGTTGCAAATATGATGACAAGGAATAATCTACTTACAGACTGGGGGAAAGGAGCCGACTTCTTTATTGCTAAACTACATTGGAGAAAACTTACTTTAACAACCTGGCAGAGCATCATCATGTGCAATTCACACCTAAGCAATTTTCTCAAAATGCTTCAAGGCTCAATATGAAGATTCCCATTTTATAAAATGGAGCCTGTTCATAACCTGAGCATTATATCGCTTAAAACCTGTCACCCAAATCTCAAAGCTTCTTTGGGGGCAGAGCCATGCATTATTGGCCCCTATAGACTTCAATGGGAGCACCAGAAAAATGCCTAAAAATGTGCGTAACATTTTTCACACTGTTTCCTACCTCTTCTTATAACCAGTGGTGGCTGGTGCTTAAATTTTTTTTTTTTGGGGGGGGGGGGGGGGGGGGGGTACAAACAAACTGAAAAATTTCTGAACAAAAAATCCATAAATTGCAGCCACTGGGCCATCAAATGCTGCCACTGTGCTATCAAATGCAGCCATTGTGCCAATTTAATTGCTTCCAGTGTGCCTATTAAATGCTGCCAGTGTGCCCAACAATTGCAGCCAGTGTGCCCATTAAATGCTACCACTGTGCCATCAAATGCCGCCAGTGTGACCCCCCCGCCCGCTCGCCATCTGCCCGGAACTTACCCTGTCCTGGTGGGCCAGTGGGTGACAGCAACGAACGGGGTCCTTCAAGCCAGCGTCTCCTGACATCCTCATCTCCCAACTCCCGTCCTCTCCTCCTGATAGGCGTCCAATAGCGGTGCCTGTCGTTTCAGCCAATCAGGTTAGAGGTAACAGACTCGAGCACCTGATTAGCGGAGAGGCAGTTCAGTGTTAGGAAAGCGAATATTCATTCGCTCTTCTAACACAGCTGAGTGAACATGGCGCTCGCAGCTCACCGTTTAGGTGCTTCAAAAACACCCCCCGCTGCTGTAATTCACGTGCTTGGCGCCCGAAAAAGGGGCCAGACACTTGAATGGGGGGGGGGTGGGGGTGGCTGCGGCGGCCATGGATAGATTCATGCAATGCACAGAGGGGGCGGCACCCGTTCGCCCTTAATGGACGGGCCACCACTGCTTCTAACTATCTTTTCATTGGCTAAAACTAAAATGCTGAAGCCTATAAATGCCTGAAAAAGCCTGAAAACGCATGAACAAATGAGCATAAAAAACGCTACAAAAATGTTTGGAGATGTTCAAGCTCAAGTGTGGACCTAGCATACAGATGTATGACTTTCCTCCGACTTTCCTGATCTGCATTCTTTAGGGTCACTAACTACATTGAAGCCAGAGACTCAGAACTGATGCCGTGTACACACAACCGGACTTTTTGACAGCAAAGGTCCGACGGAACAAATCCATCGGACAATTGGATCGTGTGTGGGCTCCTTTGCTGTCCAAAAATATGACGGACTTTAGAAATAGAACATGTTTCAAATTTTTCCACAGGACTCAGTTTCTATGGAGAAATCCACTCATCTGTATGCTAGTCCGAGGGACGAAAACTGACGCTCGGGCAGCTATTGGCTACTGGCTATGAACTTCCTTATTCTAGTCCGGTCGTACGTCATCACATTCAAATCCATCAGACTTTGGTGTGATTGTGTGTGGCCAAGTCCGGTCATTCGGAAAGTCCGTCGGAACTCCGCCGAAAGTCCGTCGGGAAGGCCATAGTCTGCCAGAAGGTCCGGTCGTGTGTACGTGGCATTTGAGAACAGAAGAAGGTAAAAATCGCCAATGAAGCTTACTAAAATCCTTGCAAGATACAAATTCTCTGTAGAGGATTATTTTAATATTTTATCTCAACAGGTAAGTTGAGTTTAACTTTTTAAAAGAAACTTATTTTCCTAAATCACTTTTTATTTAGTATAATAAGGACATAATTAATGTACAGTTTGTTCCAAAAAACTTGTATTAACATGCTGTTAAAGAAAAAATATATATATGTAACTTATCACACACTGCCAAACGAAGCTGTGACGGATTGTGTTCAATCTGTTCCTGCCTTTTTTCGCTGTTGAAATTGTATATATTTTCTTATTTCCAATAACACCTAATCTCATCCTTCTTCTCCCAGTATTTGCTATATTTCACGTGATCCTCTTTAGTCACCTTACCTTTAACCACCATCATTATTGTGTTACATTTTAGCAAAGAGTGCACCACTAATGCCAGAAAACCTTAAAGTGTTTGTTACCCCAACAGTTTATATTCCTGATTTATGGCTGTTCTATCATGTACTTGTAAGAAAAAGTATGCTCTTCTCTTTGCATTGCTTACTTTGCGTAAAATCCCTGATGTTCCTGCCAGTTCCTTTAATTTCCAATTAAAAACTGGTCACACTAAGCACACATCGTGGTCAGTTCTCTAGCTGTGATAGGAACTCGGCCTGCTCTCCTCCACTGGTCAGGCTTGTCCTGACACTCCTCTCCTGCAAAGCCTTTCACTAGGAAGCTCAGTGTACTTTTGCTTCTCCTCCCCCAACTCAAATGCAGCTGAAAACACATGGAACAGAGGGAATGTGATCACTTCTAAAAAATAAAAAAAGGAAAAAAAGGGAGATTTATATATTTTTTATATATCTATACACAAATGTTTTGCCTTTCAATTCAATTTTAAACTGAATGGGTTGTTTTACAAGGTGATCTTTTTTAATCATTTTAACCACCAGAGATCTGCGATATAGCTGAATGACGGCTACAGAGCGGACCTTCATTGCTGGGACGATGTCTATTGACGTCGTCCCATGCATGAGCAGCCTGCATGCCCCCGGAAGGGGCTCTGAGCGATATTAGTGGGCATTTACCGTGATACGCCAGGTCCTCCGGACTCGGCGGTCACGGATGTTCCCGGGTGCACGCCCCAGGGGGTGCGCGGGAGCAAGATTCTGGGAGTACATCCATGGACGCCCACCCAGAACAAGCCGTCTGCGCTGTAGCCATCTTTTGGCTATGGCCCGGTCGTGGTTAAAGTTAGTCCCATTGCTGGGTACTGTGGTACTCACAGAGCTGCAGCAAACATGCCTGTTGTTGTCTCCCAACTGCTTATCCACTAGCGCTCCACTTCCCTCCACATATCCCTTAAAGAAGAAAAGCTAGGCATATGCAGAAGAAAAATGATGTTACTAATTACATTTTGTTGATTTGTTTCGGAATTCATTTAGTTTATGAATTTTCTAACAAATTCCAATTTTTTGGAATGATTCAAATTTGAATTCGATTTGTTGAGGGCATGTGACCTGGTATGGTTCAGAAAGGGGGGGGCGGGGAGTTCGCTCGACCCCCTTTCCTGGCCTGCCGGGCTACATGCTCGAATAAGGGTATGGTATGGATTTTGGGGGGGGGGGGGGGCACACCATTTTTTTCTGACTTTTCTATTGCCGGTGTGCTATCGATTTGTGCCCTCTGTCAAAAAGTGCCCGGGCATGCGCAGAACAGAAGGGCACTCCAGCTGATTTGCTGATCAGCTGGAGTGACATCACCATATCGCATGCGCGCATCGTAGGAGCGTTTTTGCGACAAGAGATACCATTTCACGGGCACAGTTGAAAGCTATGCATAGAGCAGAGGGACACTGTAGATGTAAGATTGTGTCTTGTTATAAACCCGCGGTGCAACAGTGAGGCATAATATGACAAATACAGTGTCCATTCGCTGTTTGCATAGCATTAAATTGTGCCTAAGAAATGGTATCTCCCGTCGAAAAAAGGCTCCTATGATGTGCGCATGTGCTATGCTGACATCACTCCAGCTTATCAGGAAATCAGCTGGAGTCTTGTTCCGTTCTATGCATACCTGAGCACTTTTTGATGGTGGGCACATATCGAAAGAACACCAGCATTGTTTTGTTTACATTTTAGCGGGGAAGCCCGCTGACAGCTGATGAGTCATCAGTTGTTAAAGGTATGGCGGCCATCCCGCTCCTTAACAACCAGCCATATTTCACACAGAACTCAAAACGGTCAATCATTTTTCAACCGATCCAAATTCAAATTGTTATGAAAATTTGGAATTAGAAAAATAATAAACTGAACGAATTCTGAAACAAATCAGAAAACCTATAAACAAAACTAATTTCAATGAATGTTAACAAAATTCATTACTATTTCATTTGAAGATTTGGATACATCCGACTCTCCGAATAACCAAAAATGTGTCCGAATTTACATTCGGACGGAAACGAATTCCACATGTCTAGGAAAAGCCCTTGTCAATTACACAACCACTACATGTCCTGCTTCCTCCACCACCGCCTTCCAGCAACTCCACCTACCCTTATAATATTTGGCACCTGATTCTACCAGGGGCCTACCATTACCATCATAGCTATAGGGCTGCACTCTATATTTTGAAACAAGAAGAGTAAAAAGATCACGTAGTCTATCAAGTCTGCCCCATTTGTTTAGATATTTTTTTTTTTTTTTTTAACGTTATTATTATTATTATACAGGATTTATATAGTGCCAACAGTTTGCACGTGAGGGCAGACAGTACAGTTACAATACAGGAGGAATCAGAGGGCCCTGCTCGTTAAAGCTTACATCCTAGAAGGGAGGGTGGATGGAGCTGATGGAGAAAATGAAAATACTGCTGTTAGGTGTGGGTAGGATAGCCTTCTCTGAAGTTGAGGGTTTTCGGGGATTGTCTAAAAGCTAATAGAGTAGGAAATAATCAGACAGATTTGGGTAAGCAGTTCCAAGGGATTGAAGAGGCTCTGGAAAAGTCCTGGAGGCGAGTATGGGAGGAGATGACGAGGGAGATAGAGAGCAGGAGGTCTTGAAAGGAACGAAGAGAAGGATTAGGTTGGTATTTTGAGACTAGGCTAGTGATGTAGCTGAGGGCTAAGTTGTGGATGGCTTTGTAAGTAGTTCTTAGTATTTTGAATTTTTTTTTTTCCGTAAAGAATTTCTTTATTGAAGATAATGCAGAGCATAACAGAGATACATGAACAGTTAATATAATAATTTTGGCACTATTGTTCCAGTGGCCAGAAGCAACAAACACACAATAAACAATATAAGTTTTACTATCATCTGCTCCCATCTAGACTATAATTCTACAACAGCAAGATTGGATTGATCGTCTATGTCTAGTAGACTAATGCACATAAGCCAATGAGTGCCAATTGGTTCGTGAGTCAGACTCTCATATTGGTCAATTCTCACCGTAGTTTGGGTCTTTAGAAACTCAGACTCCACCGCGTTTGTGATTCCTAAGCATCGGAGGAAAGTGGGCCGGGGGTCCACCTGTAGGTCAGTATTTTGAATTTAATTTGTTGGGTGAGCAGAAGCCAGTGGAGGGATTGACTGAGAGGAGTATCAGACATTGAGCGATTGGTAAGGTGGATGAGTCCGGCAGCAGCATTCATGATGGATTGAAGGGGGAGTAGACTATGTAGAGGTAAGCCAATGTGAAAGGAGTTGCAGTAGTTGAGGGGAGAGATGACTTAACTTTTAACTTATTTTTTCTGTCTCAAGCATGTTTGTATCCACTTACTGTTGAATGACTTACTCTCCTGAAAGCCTATTCCAAGCATCAACTACTAATTTCATAAAATAATACTTTCTGAGATTAGCTTTGCCCGTGACAAGTGTTTTAGTTCTGTGCAGCTGGACAGGTATTGACTTGTAGCCTTGTGTTTATTATTGGCTACTTAGTAAAAGTTATGACAGCAAGTTCTTGTTCAGTCTCTTCTCCTACTGTGTTACACTGCTGCCAGATTATTACAAGATCATTTTCACATATTTAATTAAGGCACTGACACTGTAAACACATTGTTTCTGCAATTCTGCAAGGATACAGAACTTGTTTATTCCCACCAGCCAAAACAGTCAGACCTAATTTGACGTATTCATTCAATATTTGTATTTCAGTCCTTGTTTAATGGTCAGCATATTTTTATTTCCTGGTTGTAGAAATGACAATAACTGGATGTAAGATTTTGGTTTATTTTTTTAATTATTTATGAGCTGTTGGAAGCCATTTTTTAAAGTTTTGATTAGCGTAAGAAAAATCTTGGCTCTTATTCTAAGGTGTGCCCACCTGCTGCCACCACCAATTGGGATATTACCCATTTGAATTTATTTTACGCTTTTTAGGATGCAACAGGAGTTCTGATGTTCCTCTGCTGCAGAAAGAGAACTGAGATTGTATGGTTTGTGGGATCTGAAATGAAAACATCGGAAAAGAGGTTTAAATAAAGTAAATAAATAATGTACTGGAGTGCCCTAATGGTTAACATGTCACTTTTAAGGGACTTACCCTTTACGATGGCAGTTGATTATGTAGGAACAATCAACCCAGCAAATATCCTGTTATCTATATGTAGCACCCTCTAGGTAGGTAGGTGCTAGAGTAGTATTTTTTTGTCTTAGGGTGGGATAATTTAGGCAGGTCCGGCTAGCAGCCAGGCCTGTTTGTTTTGATCTGGGCTGGAAGTGGCTCAGGGTAGGAGGTGGTGACTCACAGGCAACATTACTAAGACCTCCCTCTTCTTTCTAGAGCTTTCTGGAAGGTACTGGAAAGAGAGGAGGAAAGGAGAGGTGTGGCTGCCTGAGGTGTTCTAAGGAGCCCTGACCAATCCCCAACCTGGATTGGCCTCCCTAAATACCCAGGCTCAGCCGAGCTGGGGAGAAGTTGGTGTTGTTCAGAGTTTGAAGATGGAATGCTAGGCTGTTGGGGCCTTTGAGGGAGCTCCCCAGTCTGGAGCGGACGAGGCTCTTCAAAAAATGATGAAGGCATTTTGGACAGGAGGCTCAGGAGGCGCAAAGATGACGGCAGGAGTGTCAGGGACATGACCATTGCAGAACTGACAATGTTGCACACCAGCGCACATGAGCAATACAATGCATGCGTGGCAGCGTGCAAGTGGCGTGACAGACGCTGGGGCCAGCGGCCCTATTTAAGCCAGCCATTAGCAACATAATGTTGCTGGATTATCTCAGCTTTCCTGTGTGCCTTGTGAGTCTGTTTCCTGATCTGTGGACTACCCGTTATTGAGCCGGCGTGCCTTGACCTCGCACTGATCTCCCAGTTTGACCCTTGACTTGCATCTGGATATGCTTCTGTTCCTGATCTCCCGGTTTGACTTTCGGCTTGCATCTGGACTTCGCTTTGGTTCCTGTCTCCTGTGTATGACCTTGGCTTGACTGACTTATCCTGTATGACCACTGGCCTGGCTCCTGGTTTCTCCACTTACCAAACAAAGCAAATTCAGCTATTGCTATCAGCCTGCTTCAGTCATCCCTCAGTGACCAGCTCATCTGACTTCAAGCAAGCACCTGGCAAACCGTGCTTCTTTGAGCACTGCACTCCCTGTCACCAAACCCAGGGGCGCGCTGCACTTAGCTGCAAGGTGAGCCCTCTTAGCATCCCAATCTCCATATGCATACCAGACAAGGAGAAAGCATTGCTGGAAAAATCTTCAAGGAGAGGAACAACTGGTCACAGCCAGGAGGGGTGGTGAGTGACAAGCACAGTCAGGAGGACTGGGGAGGCACGCCTGAGAGTCTGGGATGGGTGCAGAGCCAGTGAAGTGGACTGTGCTGTCAAGGACAGTGGAGAAGGGCAGCTGCGACCAGGAAGGGCTTAGTAACCAGAGATAGGACAGCTAGCACCACAAACTTTCTATTTGCTACTCTTTAGGGGCCAGTGGCCCCTGCCTGCAAAAGGCTATTGCTAAGGCCTGGCAGAGTCAGAGCCAGGCCTAAACCCATTGTATTAGCTGTGCCTGGAGCCTTGGAGAGGAATTGATGTGCAGGAGTCGAATGGAGTGCACCTTAGAGAGGAAGTAACATGCAGGAGGAGAAATAGAATGAACCTACTGAACTGTACATGGTTGTCCCAAGCAAATTGCTATTATTTCCACTGGGCATCCCATATTTCCCCTACTCCATTCAAGTACAGTTCCCACAATAAAATACAAAATAAAGCTGATGGACTGTTCATTGTCTTGGAATGTCTGGGAAGTGAATACCAGGCTGAGCAGGGTTACAGGTGGGCCACATCACTTAGCAGCCCCTACAGGGGTACCCCTACATATAATGTTTGTGTATTCTACAGACACGCAGAGAGTTTACCTTGTCATTTGCAAGCAATTATGACTGTCTAGAACAGCCTTTCTCAACCTTTTCAACACAAAGGAACCCTATAAATAACTTTCCTGTATCAGGGAACCCCTGTTAAAAATTACATTATCTTGTGTGATGGTCAGTGGGAAGAATGTTGCTTACAATTGTGGTCATCTGGAAGAATCATCCCCTTAAAGATAGTTAACCACTACAATACAGGGCACTTTCACCCCCTTCCTTCCCAGCCCAATTTTCAGCTTTCAGTGCTCTAGCGCTTTCAGTGACAATTGCGCGGTCATGCTACACTGTACCCAAATGAAATTGTTATCATTTTGTTCGCACAAATAGAGCTTTATTTTGGTGTTATTTATTCACGACTCCGTTTTTTTTTTTTGCGATATAAGCGCAAAAAAAGCGGAAATTTGGAAAAAAAACAATATTTTCTTTTTTCTATTTGAAAAGAAATCCAATAAAATCAAATTTTGTCATAAATTTAAGCCAAAATGTATTCTGCTACATGTTTTTGGTAAAAAAAATTCCGTTAAGTGTATAATAATTGGTTTGTGTGATCACGGACATATGTACGCAAATGATCATGTACATATGTGTGCAGGTGATCACGTACATATGTGTGCACATAATCATTGGGACATGTGATTTTAGTGGGACATATGTGGGGGTCATGTTTTTATTATTAGGGACATGTGTTTTTATTATTTGGGGACATGTATGTTTTGGGGACATGTGTGTTTTGGGGACATATGTGGGGACTGTGTTTGTACTGTGTGGTGTGTTGTGTGTTTACACTACACTGATGATCAGTGAGTAAAAAGCTGTAAAAAGCAGCCCATACTCACTGATCATCAGCCGGCTGCAGCATTCTGCTCTCCTCTCCTCAGCGGTGACTTCCGTGTGAGGAGAGGAGAGCCGATTGCCTAGCAACCGGCTGTTTGTTTACATCACATGACGGCCGTGATTGGACACGGCCGTCATGTGATCAGGAGGACCAATCACAGAGCCCTCCTGCCGATCTGAGATGTGCCGTGTCCGGGTGACACGAGCACATCGGGATCGCACCGCTGCGCGGGCACGCGCGCGCGCGATCCCGCTACTCCTGAAGGACGTTCCTGAACGTCCTATCAGGAGTAGACGGCTCCCACCCGGCCGTATATATGCATTGGCTGGGTGGGAAGTGGTTAAAAAAGATCAATGTTGTCAGTTGGAACTTATTGGGGTAACAGAAAATGCTCATTGCTCAAGGAACCCCTATCAACCTCTGGAGGAACCCTAGGATTCCATGGGACTCAGGTCTAGGATATACTTGGAACAAGCCCTGCTGATGTCATTGCGTTACCCACAAACCTTATATTTTCAAACTCTTTATCCATTTTCTAAATGTGAGTGTTTCCAATTTTTTAATACATTTTTATGTTTATACGGACTCACACTATGTGGAGTATTTTCTTTTTTGGTCATGCTATTTTGAACTTTTGAGAGGATTTGGTCTGACAAGTTGACTGCTTCTGAGGACTGCTTCTCTGTGACATCTCTTGACCAATTGGACTATCTTCCATCTTGATCTGGAGCCCAGACATGGAGGTCCCATACTTTGGTGTTTACACCATATGACTTGTTGACTCACTGAGCATATGCCCATTTGAGTCTCCTCACTCCGGTAAGCCTCCTCACTGGTGGTTCTATTTTATGTGTCTTCACTTCAACACTGATATCGCATGGAATTCCACTTCTGGCTATATAATCTGTTTTCACAGTTTATCCAAGGACTGTCATATTCACGGTTTTAAAATCTTTACATGATGGCACATGGAGTTCAGTTTGGGTGTGAATTTCACATCACTTTTCACTGTTTCTTTGTGGTCATTACACAGTATCTATTAGATTGTATATTATATTCATTTTTAACATCATGAATCTTTGAGCACTGCACAAAATTTTACCTTTCACTGTTCTAGGATATAGCCAAAATGGATGAACAGTTGTTATCCTAGAAAGCAGTAAAGACATAACAATTACCTTATTACCAACCTGGTGACAACCTTCTGGTTTGATGCACTTAGGCATTGCTGTTTTTACTCCTTCTTTTATACAGGCAGCATTTATGATATGCTTTATACAGTGACGATTTCTGCTACTTGTCGTTTGTATACAATGGTGTGACAGATCCAACCAGGACAGGGGCTTTTGGCCCTGGTTTTTAGGGGGCTCTATTCTTGGGGGGTGTGCCTGGGGGACCCTTGGAGTGGTCTTGCTTTGGATTCGGATCCATGTGTCCTCGAAACAAACAGGCTCTGGAACCTAGGACCTGGATACAGATTTGGGGCCTTTGTGCCCAAATCAGCAATGACTGCTTCACCCCCTCCTAAACTGTGAGACTCAGAGCAGATGTTAATTTAATCAGCTAAAAACAACCTGATGCTGTTGTCTCCTGCTATAATCTGTTTACTAAGGTGTCTTTCTCCTATGGTATCATATTCCCATTGTGTGCCTCCTAGGTGTGGATACCCATTATTAATTGAGTCACCTATTGTTTCTGTCTGTCTGCTAATTATTTTAGATATTTGGACAGCCCTAGGTCTTCTCACTAGGGAATCAATGCCGGACAGTCTGGGTGGGCACTGAGTCACCTAGGCTTGTCTAGGTGACTAGTTAACTTACTGTTTAATTACACGTTTAATTTATGTTTATGCTGGCTGTTCCTTAGCTATAGTAATTATCTTACTGTTTGCATAACGTGATTAAGCTCTTATCGGATTTTGTGTGATATATATATATATATACAGTGGGAACGGAAAGTATTCAGACCCCTTAAATGTTTCACTTTTCTTTTCTTTTTTTTCCTCATTAATTTACACACAGCAACCCATATTGACAGAAAAACACAGAATTGTTGACATTTTTGCAGATTTATTAAAAAATAAAAACTGAAATATCACATGGGCTTAAGTATTCAGACCCTTTGCTCAGTATTTAGTAGAAGCACCCTTTTGATCTAATACAGCCATGAGTATTTTTGGGAAAGATGCAACAAGTTTTTCACACCTGGATTTGGGGATCCTCTGCCATTCCTCCTTCTGCCATTCCTCCTTGCAGATCCTGTCAGATTGGATGGTAAATGTTGGTGGACAGCCATTTTTAGGTCTCTCCAGAGATGCTCAATTGGGTTTAAGTCAGGGCTCTGGCTGGGCCATTCAAGAACAGTCACGGAGTTGCTGTGAAGCCACTCCTTCATTATTTTAGCTGTGTGCTTAGGGTCATTGTCTTGTTGAAAGGTAAACCTTCGGCCCAGTCTGAGGTCCTGAGCACTCTGGAGAAGGTTTTCATCCAGGATATCCCTGTACTTGGCTACATTCATCTTTCCCTCTATTGCAACCATTCATCCTGTCCCTACATTTGAAAAACACCCATACGACATGATGCTGCCACCACCATGCTTCACTATTGGGACTGTATTGGACAGGTGATGAGCAGTGCCTAATTTTCTCCACACATACCACTTAGAATTAAGGTCTCTTGGTCTCATCAGACCAGGGAATCTTATTTCTCACCATCTTAGAGTCTTTCAGGTGTTTTTTTTAGCAAACACCATGTAGGCTTTCATGTGTCTTGCACTGAGGAGAGGCTTCTGTTAGGCTACTCCCTGACTGGTGGAGAGCTGCACTGATGGTTGACTTTCTACAACTTTCTCCCATCTCCCGACTGGATCTATGGAGCTCAGCCACAGTGATTTTTGGGTTCTTCTTTACCTCAATCACCAAGGCTCTTCCCCCCCGATATCTCAGTTTGCCTGACAGCCAGCTCTAGGAAGGGTTCTGGTCATCCCAAATGTCTTCCATTTAAGGATTATGGAGGCCACTGTGCTCTTAGGAACCTTAAGTGCAGCAGAATTTTTTTATAACCTTGGCCAGATCTGTGCCTTACCACAATTCTATCTCTGAGCTATTCAGGTAGTTCCTTTGACCTCATGATTCTCATTTGCTCTGATGTGCACTGTGAGCTGTAAGATCTTATATAGACAGATGTGTGGCTTTCCTACTCAAGTCCAATCAGTATAATCAAACACAGCTGGACTCAAATGGAGGTGTAGAACCACCTTAAGGATGATCAGAAGAAATGGACAGCACCTGAGTTAAATATATGAGTGTCACAGCAAAGGGTCTGACTACTTAGGACCATGTGATATTTCAGTTTTCCTTTTTTTAATAAATCTGCAAATATGTCAACAATTCTGTGTTTTTCTGTCAATATGGGTGTGTACATTAATGAGGAAAAAAATGAACTTAAATGATTTTAGCAAATGGCTGCAATATATATATATATATATATATATATATATATATATATATATATATATACTGTGTGAGTTTACAATAAAATTGAGTTCTAGTTTGCACTTAAACTAGTGTTTTCTGGGTGCAATGATCCACTATAATACCTAGTTCTAGAATGGAGGAAGCTGTATCTTGATGGAGGCACCCAAGCTGGCTGCTGGATGGTCAGTTACAAATGGTATTATGGATTATGCATTTAGGTGATCAGAGATTATCAATATTTTTTTGTGATGCATTTAGGGATGGTCAAAATCAAATTTTCATTTTCTGCTAATTTTTATTAAAGCCAAGAAAGTTCAATAAAATGTAGCAATTTTGGCAAAATAATTTGGGGCCAGTAGGGATGGGAAAATGAAGGTTGTTATTTATTTGTTTATTACAATGAACTTTACAAGGCTTGCAGAAGCTCCTTTTATCTATTCTTCTTCTGTCTTGTGGCTAAAATATGGACCCACATTAGCCTCACTATTTTATTAATTTATTTTTATTTTTTCACAGAAAAAAGCAGATAACAAAAAGTAAAATAAAAAATGAAAAGCAGCAGTACACAAACAGTAATTATGTAAACAAAAAATAAAAAAATAAAAACACAAATACTAGGAACACTAAATGAACAGGACTAAATTACCCTAAATACAAAAAAAAACAAAAAAAAAAAACATACATACACATTCTAGTTAAAACAATAAATGAGAGATCCCATGCTAATATTTTATAACATAACATTCATAATCCAAACTAGCTAAAATCAGTGGATAATTAAATTAGATGCGTTTTCTTGTATATAAGTATACAAACTCTTGAATTCTTTTCAGTAGTACACTGTGAAAAAAAATGTGTTCTGTTTCCATCTAATTGCAGGGATGAGAGGAAGCAGATGCTTACTTTCTCCTATTTTTTTTAAAAAGCACTGTATATCTTGTATGTTAGTTAGCAAGAAATGCTGCCTACAGGTATTATCGGAAAACGTGCGAGTCCTATTTCAAGCAGCACTCTATGCAGAGATTTTTCTTCTCTTAATGACTCATTATGTCCATGGAAATCTATTAAACAGAAAACCATCAGTGGCCATGGAACCTTTTGTGAAGCTACCCTGCCAATCACTGTTACTTTGTGGAGCAGGATTCTGATTGACAAGTTGGCTTCCCAAGAGGCTTCCTATGAACTCAAGGCTTTCCTGCAGTGGTCTCAAGTGAGCAGCAGAAGGAAAAAAAAAAGATTGTGATGCAAAAGCAGCATTCATTCTCTGTATCCTCCAAACATACAGTCTCTTAGCAGTGACTCATACTGAACAATGAAGCTTAACCCTACAGCATCCACGTGTCATGTAGGCATAGCTGCCATCGACCTTAACTGTTGCATTTTTGGCATTAGTTTCACTTTAATCCTTTCGTGATCAGAATTTTTTTGAAGCTTAGACTCCCAGACTGATTTTAGCAGTGCTGGTATGCATCAGTTAACTTGAAAACATCGTTTTGACTACTCTGATTGACTGATTGACAGCATGTAGGCAGATTCAGTTTATCCTCCACTCTGTAGGTGGCGCTCTTTAGCTAGCCACCATACAGAGGGAATTGAGGTTGTGAGGAGCTTTGTTCCTCTGAAGCCTCAGTAGGTGTCATCAGGGGAGCAGCTGCAACACTGGTTGACCTCTACGGCCATCTTTAGTGAGGGCAATGCTAATAATTTGCGCTGACCCACTGCAGTTGCCCTGCATTTGTGAAGTTGATAGAGTAGGGACAGGATCCCTATCGGATAGGGACAGTGGGTATAGTGCTAAGGAGAGGTTACTGTCGAGGAGGGACAGAGCATGGATACCACTTCTTGCTCTGGTGTTTGGGGACTCTAGAGAACCGGGATGAAGATCTTCTTATTAGTCTATCAAGTGCGCCTACACCGCTGCTCTGCCTGTCAGCCAACCCCCTTAACCACTGCTCTGGTAATGTAAGCAATATAAGAGCATCTTATCAAGTGCTGGCAATGCGTTAAGCGCCACCAACTATGCTGAAAACTATTGTACCCGGGTTGGCTGTGGTATTAAGGCTTTGTTGTCAAATTGTTTGGGAATGTTGAGTAAGCACTCTGCCACTGTATTGTTCTGTCACCTGTAATTAACTTTTCTTGTTCTCTGTGTACCTTTACTCCATCTTGGGTACCAACTAACTGGCCCTGCAAACAAGCAGATCGAACAATTAGGAAGACACACAGCTGCACATTCCTAGTCCTCTTCTGCAGGGTTAATTAAAATCTAATTCTGGGAGGATTAACCCTTTGCAGTGGGACTGCACCTGTTTGTTTAGGTCTAGGGGCAAAGAAAAGTAGATTTTACCTAGGGACAGTCTACCACTGGAGCATGGGGAAGTGCCACCTTCCAGGGGGAGCAGATGATTGTGTAAGTTGAAGTGCAAAAACTCTTAACTAAACGAAATGATCAGTTACCCTTGTAGTATTGGTGCAGCCACACTGCAAGGGATAATTGTTGACTTTTCCCAGAGTTGGGCTTTAAAGGATACGTTTACCCTTTTCTTCTCATGTCAGCTCCCCTATGTACCAATATACCATTAATTGCAGAGAAATAAAAGCTTTCTATGTTTTTTAGAGCCCTGGTGTGTTCCATAGAAAAGTTCATGGATTTCTGGTATGTAGATTTGGAATGTGAAAACTGTTAGGACACAGGAAGGAGTTCACCAGCTGACCTCATTAGCATACACACCCTGCACCCATCAACTATGTTTGCACAGCATCCCCAGAATCCCTCTAGACATGCATTTGCCTGGCTTGTCAAAGTAGGCTGCACGGCATCCCCAGTGACCCTCCAGATGGGTCCTGGCCTCATGCTAAACTTTCTGGGGCTGCAGGTTGGACACTCCTGATAAAGTGCAAGGGCCTGCCAGATTGGATACAGAGTGTATGGATAGATAGGTGGGTCATTCTATTCCATAGTTTTAGTAAATCTAAAGGAAATTGTACAGAGATTGTACTGTACTGTAAATACTGTTGTGGGGATTTGTTTTAAAAAGACAAATAAATGGCCCTTCATCTACATGTAACTGGCCTTCACAGCAAGGAGCACATGGAAGTGCAATGCATGCAAAATAAAACCAAAGAAAATTCCCAGCTCAACTCACCAACCAGTCTACTTAACAACCAAATTAACTTGTCTAACAGTTTGCGGTAAAAACAAGGCTTTTAGTTAGCACACATTTGTAAATACATGCGTAAGCTGCAGAGCCTCTCAAAGTCGCCCCAGCATTATCTGCAGTTGTAACTCTTGTATTATCAGAGCCTCCATAGTGGAAGCACATGCATTCTAATTGATAGACAGAGGACAGGTGAGCCTGAAAGTAGCCCTTCCCTCCTTAAAGGCACTGGGGTACACTGGACACCCAGCAATGGCAGCAAAGGTGTCCAGTGTGTCCCCCTCACCAATATTACGTCAGTAACAAACAAATGGCCCCTGTCCCCACCTATAACTGGCATACACAGCAAGGAGCACATGAAGGGAGGCCCATGCAAAACAAAACCAAAGAAAATTCCCAGCTCAACTCACCAAGCAGTCTGCTTACTCTTTTAAAGTGAACCTGTTGTTTAGCAAAGAACAGATGCCCTATAAAGTGGAACTGTTCCATTCAAAACTAAGCAAATAGGCCAATTACCAAAGCCTACCCTTGCAAGCTTTCCCTGCATGATTTGTAGTGCATGTAGGCTGTGAGTGCACATGGTCTGCAAGTGCATGTAGGCTGCGAGTGCACATGGTATGCAAGTGCACGTTGTCTACATATGCACGTGGTCTGCGAGTGCATGTAGGCTGGGAGTTCACGTAGGCTGCGAATGCACATGGTCTGCGAGTGCACGTGGTCTGCAAGTGCACGTAGGCTGTGAGTGCACATGGTATGCGAGTGCACGTTGTCTGCAAGTGCATGTAGACTGTGAGTGCACGTAGGCTTGGAGCTCATGTTGGCTGCGAGTGCACGTGGTCTGCGAGTGTATGTTGTCTGCAAGTGCACGTGGTCTGCGAGTAAACATAGGCTGCGAGTGCAAGTGGTCTGCAAGTGCACATGGTCTGCGAGTGCACGTGGTCTGCGAGTGCACATGGTCTGCGAGTGCATGTGGACTGCGAGTGCACGTGGGCGGCGAGTACCTGTGTACTGTCTTGTTGAGTACCTGTGTAATGTTGAGTATTAGTGTCCGAAAGCTAGTTGTTGGGTTATTTGGACAGGGTATAATCCCCAATCCTCATCACGGATCTCGTGGACAGATTACTGGGGGGCTGGGGAAGACTTTTATGTGCATTTCCGGGACTGACAATTCATTATAGCCGCAAGTTTTAAATGACTTCTTTCCCTTAGAAATGTAATTTTGCTCTCAGACTGTTCTCAACATGGGAAACATGCACCACTTTACAGGCATACTATAGACAACTCCCAGGTATGAAATTTAAAGGATTATTACACTTTTATTGTTTCACTTTAAACATTATTAAAATCACTGCTCCCGAAAAAATTTCAATTTTTAAAACTTTCTTTTGCATTGATACTTGTCCCCTGGGGCAGGACCCAGGTCCCCAAACTTTTATGACAATAGCTCCCATACAAGCCTTTAAAATGAGCTCTTTTGATTATTCATATTCGTGTTCCATAGACTTTAACAGTGTTCGCGTGTTCAATCACATTTTTTGCATGTACGCATGTTCTGGATGCAAACCAAACAGGGGGGTGTTCGGCTCATCCCTACCAGTTAGCCTAACATCAAAAGTATGCAAGCTCTTGGAGGGGATGATAAGGGAATATATACAAGATTGTAGTAATGAAAATGGTATTATTAGCAGTAATCAGCATGGATTCATGAAGAATTGTTCTTGCCAGACCAATCTATTAATCTTCTATGAGGAGGTGAGCTGCCATCTAAATAAAGGAAGGTTGTAGTTGTGGTGTATCTGGATTTTGCAAAAGCATTTGACACAGTTCCCCATAAACGTTTACTGTACAAAATGAGTTTCGTTGTACATGGATTAAAAGCTGGATACAGGGGCGAGTTCATAGAGCAGTGATAAATTGGGAACATTCAGAATGGTCAGGGGTTGGAAGTGGGGTCTATGCTGGGACCAATCCTGCTTAATTTGTTCATAAACGACATGGATGGTGGGGTAAATGGTCCAATCTCTTTATTTGTGGACAAAACTAAGTAAGCAGGGCAATAACTTCTCCACCGGATGTGGAAACCTTGCAAGAAGATCTGAACAAATGAATGGGGTGGCCAACTACATGGCAAATTAGGTTTAGCCCTGGTTCACAATGGTATGATTTAACATGTGATTTGACATGTCATGTCAAATCTGCGACAAAGCAAACTGAATATTGGCATGTATTAAAAAAGCAGATTAACTCCAGAGATAAAGCGATAATTCTCCCACTCTACGCCCTTGTACACACGGTCGGAAAATCCAATGGAGAAAGTCTGATCGGACCTTGTTGTTGGATGATCCGACAGTGTGTGGGCTCCATCGGACTGTTTCCATCAGAATATCTGACCAACAAAGTTTGAGAGCTGGCTATAAAATTTTCCGACAACATGATCTGATGCGCGTCAGTTCTGATCATGTGTAGCCTAGTCCGACGGACAGGGTGCCATGCATGCGCAGAATAAATTTTGAGATGGAAGCGCTCGGTCAAGTAAAACTACCGCTCGTAATCGATATAGTACATTCGTCACGCTGCAATGTTAAAAATTCTTTAATGCAGCACACTCTCTTTTTCTTTAGAATGCTACAAGAATGAAGTTGTTTTGCTGCTCATATTCACACACACACTTCTCCCAAACTTATTTCTTTATTCTTTATCCTCATTTCATGAATACAATATTTTAATTCGTCACATCTCCCCATTAATTTTTTTTTGTTTTAAATTTTGTGGTTAATTTTTTTAATCAAGATCTCCTTTTTTGGCAGTTTGCTCATCTTTGGAATTTTTTTGGTGTGTTTTGTGTGTCAACTTACCACAACACCTTTATAATCTTTTTATATTATTGTTTTCTTTTTTAATCTCAAGGAGGTTGTTTGGTGTTGGTGCCCCTTGTTATTAATTTGACTTTGTATTTTTGAAATGTACCTGCCTACACACAAATAAACTGTCCTTTTTGAAATAAAACACATAGGCAAATATTTCTTGAACCAAAAAAAAACGTTATTTAGGTGTCAGTAACAAATAAAGAGGGAGGCAGCGCTGGAGAAACTGGGGAGATTAGTGAAGCCTTTGGCCCCCAGGGCACACATCAACTATTTAAATGCAAAAATTGGTGGGCAAAGGAGTACATATCTGAGGGAGAACAGTCTGGTCCTGAAGTCCAAGAAGCCCGGAACAGCAGCAGATGACATCTATGTCCCCAGGCTGTGGTCCTACAAGAGGCTGTATCTTCTATCAGACCAGACTGAACCCAGATCATCACTCTCTGGTCTTCCTTCCACGCTTCCTTCCAGGCTGTGGCTGTGGTGCTGGAGGTGTGGCAGAAGGAGAAGGAGGAGGAGAAGGAGCATGGTCCAAATCACACAAGTGTGTTGTTTGTGTGATTTGGCCCAACAAACCCTTGTTGAGTGTGTGGATAATGAGCTCCTCACACAAGAGGTGTTGCCCCTCCTCCATTTGCTGGAGTTTGCAGGCAGCCAAGGCGGCAAAGGCCTCTTGATATGTGGGGGTGGCTTTGAGGGCCAGTGAAGCCTCACCAATGAGCTTCAGAGCCGACTCCTCCACATCCCCCCCTTTCTTGCCCTTTTGAGTGGAAGGCCGAGGGGAGGGACCGGTGATTGAGTCAGGCTCCTACGCCTGCCCACCTCTTGGCTGCCGCTTACCCCCGCCTCCTCCTGGCTGCCACGTTCCACAGCCACCTCCTGGCTGCTGCATTCCACACCCTCCTCCTGGCTGAGGTCTTCCTGTGTATGAAAAAGGGACATAATTTTAGGTTCATCAAACACACAAAATTTTCAGCTCAAGACTGTTGCAAATTGTTATCTAGGCGAATAGGCTATCTTCTTATAGCCTAGGCCATCTTTATGTAGAGCAACAATTCTTTTTTTCAGATCCTCAGAGAGTTCTTTGCCATGAAATGCCATGTTGAACTTCCAGTGACCAGTTTGAGAGAGTGATAACACCAAATTGAACACACCTCCTCCCCATTCACACCTGAGACCTTGTAACACTAACGAGTCACATGACACCGGTCAGGGAAAATGGCTAATTGGGCCCAATTTCGACATTTTCACTTAGGGGTGTACTCACTTTTGTTGCTAGCAGTTTAGACATTAATGGCTGTGTGTTGAGTTATTTTGAAGAGACAGAAAATGTACACTGTTATACAAGCTGTACACTCCCTACTTTGCATTGTAGCAAAGTGTCATTTCTTCAGTGTTATCACATGAAAAGATATCATAACATATTTGCAAAAATGTGAGGGGTGTACTCATTTTTGTAAGATACTGTACATGCAGAAGGAATTTTACCTTACTGTAGTGAGCGCATTAAGCTAAAAAAAACATTATACCTTTAGAAACATTTTAACAATTCCAAAGGCATCTGTAGCTCTCCTTGAGGGCAAAGATCAGGTACAGCTCTTTTTTGTTCTTCTATTGTCACATTACGTAAACAGCTTAATCTCACTGCAGAGGAGCTCCAGAATTTCTTTGTATTTTTTTCAACCACTGACCTTTGGTGTTCCCAACCTTATTTGTTTTCTGTCTGACATGACACAATTCCAAATCCCTTTATCTTAATTTTTTCCCGGTTTGACCAACCTCTTTGTTTGACCCTTGGCCTCACCTATACCTCATCTTGACTTCTAGTACTGCTGTTGAGTTTCTGGTTTGACCTTTGTTCTGTTTTTTAATCTACATCTCTATGTATCTCTCTAGCAGTGGCAACAATCAGGTACAATATATCTGGTATCTAAAACCTAGGAACATCTACGCACCAATAGGTACATAAAGCCTTAAGATAAGGGCATGTTCAATGTTCTGGGACTGTACCCCAATCTGATTTGTCAAAGAAAGTCTAGTGGAAGCACCGCTCACTGCTAGGAGAATCCAATTCAGATGCAAGGTCCACACACAGGTGCCCAGGCTCAGCGTGTTCTTCCACACTGGATCAGGATAAAGGGATACATGGAGCCGGCAACCCTGTATTCTGTACGGAATACAGGGTTGCCAGCTCCATTAATTCGTTTTTCCAATCTGATTTGTGCAGAATCCTACATACGATTAACGTATTAGTTATTGCTTGTTTTTTTGACACTATGAATACAATTTGACATTCATTAAATTATTGTATTTGTATCACTATTATCTTTTTAGTGATTTTGTTTACTAAATTGGTTCAAAACTCAAAGCATTGTTTACTTTAATGCTTTCCTGCATTAGGGTAAAGAAATGCCCCACTAACTGTTTATTGAATCAGATCAGGCTGCTATTGCGATTGGTTGCCAGAGGTTTCAGTGTATCATTACCGCTTACTGACTGGTTGCTAGAGGTTACAGCATACATTACAGCTCACTGATTCGTTGCTAGAGGTTACAGCACATCATCTCCTCACTCCAGGGGTCATGCTATACATATGGATGTTGCCTTTATTTACATACAGTGGTGTGAAAAAGTGTTTGCCCCCTTCCTCATTTCCTGTTCCTTTGCATGTTTGTCACACTTAAGTGTTTCGGAACATCAAACCAATTTAAACAATAGTCAAGGACAACACAAGTAAACACAAAATGCAATTTGTAAATGAAGGTGTTTATTATTAAAGGTGAAAAAAAATCCAAACCATCATGGCCCTGTGTGAAAAAGTGATTGCCCCCCTTGTTAAAACATACTATAACTGTGGTTGTCCACACCTGAGTTAAATTTCTCTAGCCACACCCAGGCCTGATTATTGCCACACCTGTTCACAATCAAGGCATTACTTAAATAGGAGCTGCTTGACACAGTAAGGTCCACCAGAAGATCCTTAAAAGCTACACATCATGCCGAGACCCAAAGAAATTCAGGAACAATTGAGAAAGAAAGTAATTGAGATCTATCAGTCTGGAAAGGGTTATAAAGCCATTTCCAAAGCTTTGGGAATCCAGCGAACCACAGTGAGAGCCATTATCCACAAATGGCGAAGACATGGAACAGTGGTGAACCTTCCCAGGAGTGGCCGGCCGCCCAAAATTACCCCAAGAGCGCAGCGAAGACTCATCCAAGAGGTCACAAAAGACCCCACAACAACGTCCAAGGAACTGCAGGCCTCACTTGCCTCAGTTAAGGTCAGCGTTCATGCCTCCACCATCAGGAAAAGACTGGGCAAAAATGGCCTGCATGGCAGAGTTCCAAGGAGAAAACCACTGCTGAGCAAAAAGAACATCAAAGCTCGTCTCAATTTCTCCACAACACATCTTGATGATCCCCAAGACTTTTGGGACAACATTCTGTGGACTGATGAGACAAAAGTGGAACTCTTTGGAAGGTGTGTGTCCAAGTATATCTGGCGTAGAAGGAACACTGCATTTCAGAAAAAGAACATTATACCAACAGTAAAATATGGTGGTGGTAGTGTGATGGTCTGGGGCTGTTTTGCTGCTTCAGGACCTGGAAGACTTGCCGTGATAAAAGGAACTATGAATTCTGCTGTCTACCAAGAGATCCTGAAGGAGAATGTCCGACCATCTGTTCGTGTACTCAAGCTGAAACGAACTTGGGTTCTGCAGCAGGACAATGATCCTAAACACACCAGCAAGTCCACCACCGAATGGCTGAAGAAAAACAAAATGAAGACTTTGGAGTGGCCTAGCCAAAGCCCTGACCTGAATCCTATTGAGATGTTGTGGTATGACCTTAAAAAGGCCGTTCATGCTCGAAAACCCTCTAATGTAACTGAATTAGGACAATTCTGCAAAGATGAGTGGGCCAAAATTCCTCCAGGACGCTGTAAAAGCCTCATTGCACGTTATCGCAAACGCTTGGTTGCAGTTGTTGCTGCTAAGGGTGGCCCAACCAGTTATTAGGTTTAGGGGGCAATCACTTTTTCACACAGGGCCATGATGGTTTGGATTTTTTTTCACCTTTAATAATAAACACCTTCATTTACAAATTGCATTTTGTGTTTACTTGTGTTGTCCTTGACTATTGTTTAAATTGGTTTGATGTTCCGAAACACTTAAGTGTGACAAACATGCAAAGGAACAGGAAATGAGGAAGGGGGCAAACACTTTTTCACACCACTGTATCTATGCAGCTATTTACATATGAATGCTTCTGCTATTTACATATGGATGCTAGTTATTTACATGTAAACACGGGGTCTGCAGGTGAGTCATCTGTACACAACAATAGGGCAGAGCTGGGAAGCATTAGTAGCAGCACTTCACACTGAGATATTAGGAGACAAGGAAATTTAAACTGGGATAGTTGGCAAGTATGAGGCAGCTGCTTTGGGCCCCACAACAATGACAGGGCCCAGGGCAGCACGCCCCTTTTGCCCTGCCTTAAAAAAGGGCCCTGATTAGATCCTTAAAATGCATACTATTCTGCCCACTAATGGCCCATACATAATCACAAAATAATTAATTTTACTACAGATAACAAAATTGTTTCACAGTTTGCCTTCCTAATTCCTACCCTTCACCATGTTACATATGTGTTGGTCTCTTATTTTCAGGGCAAATCTTGCATGCTGATACAGTTGGAGGGGGTCCAATGGCAAATATACGACACATTTAAAGGGTACAAATACACCCCTTCTTCAGGTTCTGTGAAACAATACAGCAAAATCCAAAATAATCCCTTCCAGATAAAAGAAATAAAAAGTAAGTTGTATGGGATCTCCGATCAACTGAGGAAAAAAGTTTTACATTTGAAAAAAGGAACCTTATAGTTCCCAGCCTTGAAAACTTGTCAAACGTTGTAGATTTATGTCAGGGTGATACTTAGTAGGGTAGAGAAACCTGGGAACTAGGCTGGTAGTGTCTTAGCAACATTGTAGCAGCAAGGCAGGATGAGAGGATGCCATCTATAGGAGTTCTTTGACCATGCTTCAGGATGTATATAAATGGCCTACACCAGTGGTCCTCAACTCCTGTCCTCAGGACCCACTAACAGACCAGATTTTAAATATTACCTTGGGGAGATTCAGACTAAAATATTGCAATCACTGAGCAGCAAATTATATCACCTGCAATGTATTTCAGTTATCTTGCAAACCTTGCCTGTTAGTGGGTCCTTAGGACAGGTGTTGAGAACCACAGGCTTACACCTATAGCAAGCGCATTATTCAAAGCGGCACAGTTTGTTTTTATCTGCAGGAACCCCTTACCTGCATAGGCAATTTTTTGGTAATGTGAACTAACCCTTTAAGGTAGGTAAGGCCGCGTACACACGGGCGGACTGTTGGCTCAACTTTGTCCGCTGAACAGTGTTTCAGCGGACAGTCCGCTCGTGTGTGGGGCTTCAGCTGACAGTTTCAGCGGACAGTTTGACGAACAAAGTTTTTCGGAAATTCCGAAAAACTGTCCGCTGAAACTTGGTTTGAGCGAACAGTCCGCCCGTGTGTAGGCCACTTTGAGCAAACTGTTCCCGCTCGGAGGGAAGTCTGCTCATTTCGAGCGCGTGTGCAGGTAGGCGGGGGCTCCGCCGCCTGGAATGGACTTAAAGGGGAACCCCAACGCCGAAAAAAATCGGCGTGGGGGTCCCCCCAAAGTCCACAACAGACCCTTGTCCGAGCACGCTACCCGGCCGGCCAGGAAAGGGGGGCAAGCGAGCGCGCCCCCCCTCCTGAGCCGTACCAGGCCGCGTGCCCTCAACATGGGGGGTGCCTTGGGGAAGGGGGGGCCGCATGGCCCCCCCACCCCAAAGCACCTTGTCCCCATGTTGATGAGGACAAGGGCCTCTTCCCGACAACCCTGGCCGTTGGTTGTCGGGGTCTGCGGGCGGGGGGCTTATCGGAATCCGGGAGCCCCCTTTAATAAGGGGGCCCCCGGATACCGGCCCCCCACCCTATGTGAATGAGTATGGGGTACAATGTACCCCTACCCATTCACCTGTAAAATAAAAGTACCCAAAAAAAAAACACAACACACGAGATAAAATATTTTATTGCACAGCTCCGGGGGTCTTCCGTCTTCGGGGGTCTTCTCGCCGGACTCCTCCGCTATCTTCTTGTAGCTCTTTTGCTAGAAGAGGAGTCCGGCTTTCTTCCTCCCCGCCGCCGGCCTCTTCTCCCGACTTCGGGGGTCTTGTCCCCCTCTTCGGTTCTTCTGCCGGGCCACCGCGCCTTCTTATAGCTCTTTTGCAGGCGGTGGCCCGGTCTTCTGTCGCCGCTGTCGCCGCTGTCGCCGCCGCCTTCCGTTCTTCTTCTTCTTCTTCTTGTTCTTCTTGTTCTTCTCCAGGAGATGTTGACACGTCGCTCTCTCCGGCCAGAATGCCAGAGCCGCGCTGTGCGGCCACTTATATAGTGACAATGGGGCGGTGTCACATGGTATATGTCACATGGGTTGGTCACATGGGTTGATGTCACATGGGGACTATGACATCGTAAGGGGGCGGGGTCACCATGTGACCAACCCATGTGACATATACCATGTGACACCACCCCATTGTCACTATATAAGTGGCCGCTCAGCGCGGCTCTGGCATTCCGGCCGGAGAGAGCGACGTGTCAACATCTCCTGGAGAAGAACAAGAAGAACAAGAAGAAGAAGAAGAAGAACGGAAGGCGGCGGCGACAGCGGCGACAGCGGCGACAGCGGCGACAGCGGCGACAGAAGACCGGGCCACCGCCTGCAAAAGAGCTATAAGAAGGCGCGGTGGCCCGGCAGAAGAACCGAAGAGGGGGACAAGACCCCCGAAGTCGGGAGAAGAGGCCGGCGGCGGGGAGGAAGAAAGCCGGACTCCTCCGCTAGCAAAAGAGCTACAAGAAGATAGCGGAGGAGTCCGGCGAGAAGACCCCCGAAGACGGAAGACCCCCGGAGCTGTGCAATAAAATATTTTATCTCGTGTGTTGTGTTTTTTTTTTGGGTACTTTTATTTTACAGGTGAATGGGTAGGGGTACATTGTACCCCATACTCATTCACATAGGGTGGGGGGCCGGTATCCGGGGGCCCCCTTATTAAAGGGGGCTCCCGGATTCCGATAAGCCCCCCGCCCGCAGACCCCGACAACCAACGGCCAGGGTTGTCGGGAAGAGGCCCTTGTCCTCATCAACATGGGGACAAGGTGCTTTGGGGTGGGGGGGCCGCGCGGCCCCCCCTTCCCCAAGGCACCCCCCATGTTGAGGGCACGCGGCCTGGTACGGCTCAGGAGGGGGGGCGCGCTCGCCTGTTGTGGACTTTGGGGGGACCCCCACGACGATTTTTTTCGGCGTTGGGGTTCCCCTTTAAGTCCATTCCAGGCGGCGGAGCCCGCGACGTCTCCGTCGCGGGCCCCGCCTACCTGCACACGCGCTCGAAATGAGCGGACTGTTGCCTCGTGTGTGGGCGAGTCCGCTCATTTCAAAAGTTGCGCGGACTTAGTACGATGTACGCTCAAAAAGTGCCGTGTGTGGGCGTGTTCGTTCATTCAAAAGTTTGAGCGGACTGTTTGACGAACTTAGTTTCGGCAGACAGTCCCCGCGTGTGTACGCCGCCTAAGTGACATTTTTAAAGTAGTATGTGTGGGGAGTTGTGGGCAATGTTTTTTTTTTTTTTAGTAACATACCCAAACCCATGGCTTGGCTCCAAACGTGCTCCTTTCAACTCACATGGATGACACAGGTACTGGCTACCACAACCCATCTCCACTCTCAGTCAAAAGCAAATATAAGCCATACTTCAAAACTTCGTTCCTCTTTCTATATTTAAGTCTCCAAAAGATGAAAACTGCATACATTATTGTCTCCATCCAAAACAACCTTTTTGGTGGTGTTGGATGGATTTGGTGAAGTCTTCATCTTATCCTTGTGAGCAGTGGTGAAATGGGTCAAGGAAGGTGGTTTTGGGTGGAGACATTAATGTATGCAGTTTTCATCTTCTGGCGAATTAAATATAGAAAGAAAGAAGAGCTAAGTTTTGTAGCGTGGCTTATATTTTCTTTTGACCGAAAGGGAGTTTTTCTGGATATTTGCTTTAAACTGTGTATAAAAATCATTAAAACTTTATTTAAAAATGTAAACGTTCTGTTTCAATCATGCTATGAAAAGAAGAATCAGCTGAATGTTATATAGAACTGGTCAAGCCCACACGGCCTATTTTGATAAGTTCACGCTTTGTTTGTACTCGAGCCAAATTGCTTTTACACAATAGCCGCCCGCCTTCGATCCTCAGATGGCAGCAAGTACCCTTATCAAGTTCCTATTTATATACTTAAGATGAGTTAATTTTTCATAACACAAACGCTTGAAACTTTTGACATTTTCTGCTTGCACAGAGTCACCAGATCAGCATAGCTTGCAGGATAATCAGATTTAAAGGTCACTGTCATTCTGGGAAGGCTGGTTATAAATATTTTGAAATCCTATTTCTCTAATCAATATTTGTCATGCTGGGAAAATGTCCTTTAGAAGTACACAAGACACACTCTTAAACTTGCAATCAGATTTGTGTTAAATAATTGAAGATTTTAATTTGGTCCATGTGCTTGCTGTTGGTGGAAGTAAGCAAATATAATTTGTGAAACGAAGCTGTGTAGGAGCCCTAGTAATGTTATTAGTATATCAGATTGTCTGGGATGTAATCTATTCGACTGGAACATTACATAGATTTGATAGCTGTTTATCGGTCTGTTGTGCTGGGTATATTGCCAGATTGAAAGCATCACTTATCCCAACTGATCCTTTAAAGCAGAGGTATTCAAACTTACTAAACAAAAGGCAATAGTGTCCCATCATCGATGTCAGTCAGCGTAATAGTGTCCCAATGTTGGTGTCATTAGGAGGAATAGTGTTACATCCTTGGTGTCAGTGGGAGAAACTGTGTCCCATCGTTGGTGCCACTGGGAGGAACTGGGCTCCATCTTTGGTGTCAGTGGGAGGAACTGGGCCCCATCTTTGTTGTCAGTGGGAGGAACTGTGCCCCATCGTTGGTGTCACTGGGAGGAACTGGGCTCCATCTTTGGTGTCAATGGGAGGAACTGGGCCCCATCTTTGTTGTCAGTGGGAGGAACTGGGCCCCATCTTTGTTGTCAGTGGGAGGAACTGGGCCCCATCGTTGGTGTCACTGGGAGGAACTGGGCTCCATCTTTGGTGTCACTGGGAGGAACTGGGCCTCATCTTTGGTGTCAGTGGGAGGAACTGGACCCCATCTTTGGTGTCAGTGGGAGGAATATGCCCTTTTATTGGTGTTAGTGGGAGGAAAAGTGCCCCATTGTTGATGTCCTTGGGAGGAATAGTGTCCTGTCCTTAGTGTCGGTGGGAGGAATAGTGTCCCATTGTTGATGTCAGTGGAAGGAATTGTAACCAATCATTAGTGTGAGTGAGCAGAATAGTGTCCATTTTTGGTGTCAGTGGGAGAAATAGAGCCTCAATGTTGGTGTGGGAGGAATTATACCACACTGTTGAGGGCTGGATAAAGGAAAGCAAAGGGTTACCTCTGGCCCCCAAACTACGGTTTCAAAGGCAATATAAAAAATAAATATTCACTACATCTCCATAATACATACTCATTTCCCCATGTTTTATGAAAGTTGAGAAAATACCTATGGATCTGACAGAAATCCAGTTTGCTTCTAACTTCCTGATTGGACTAATAACACAGTGCCTTTACTGTACTGAAATCCCACCAAGCTTTGTCAACCCTTCCTGGTGGACTACAAAACTCCACCAATCCCCCACCTTTCCCTGCCCTTCTCTACATGCATACATTGATTTATTTTATAGCAAAACTATGCTGTTGCCTTAAATTCAAAGAATCTGCCCACACACACTGGCTTTTGGGAAATGTAGTTCTGGGGGGGGGGTGGGGGGCATGGCTACATCAGTAGGAAGTGTTGCTCCAGCAGCTGTCCTTGCAAGACATTTACAAGCCTGGTGATGATGTAAATATAATCCTGGGACATGATCTAGAGAGGGAGAGGAAGAGTTGGAAGCAAACTTAGACATACAACTTGAGATTAGAAAAGTTAACTAAATTGGAGTTACTCTTTAAGTCTTCTGCATTTCTGTACAGCAAGGCTGCATAGTACATACTTACATTGGTCCAAGCTGTAAAAATCGCCATACAGTACATAAACTTCAGCTTTAACCAGTTCTGGACCGCCTACCGCATATATACTGCGGCAGGGCGGCCCAGCTGTGCATAATTAAGTACAGGTACGTGAATTTGTGCGCATGGTTTTGGGGACGCACGCAAGTTGCCGGAGCCCCGCTCCCGCTGTGATGGCCGCCACGACCCGCCGATCATTCACTTTAGAGAAACAAGGCAAAATGGCGGATCAGTCAGGAAGGAAATGAGAGATCTTGTGACTCAACTAAGCTGAATCACGGATCTCACTTTTCCTTCAGTGTGACACTGCCCCACACAGTTAGTAAGCACCTCCCTAGGGAACATTTAAATCTTTGATTGCCCCTGGTGTATTTTATACAGTAATCAGTGCATTTTTATAGCACTGATCACTGTATTGGTGTCACTGGTCCACAAAAAGTGTCATTTAGTGCCAGATTTGTCCACCACAATGTCGCAGTCCCACTAAAAATCGCAGATCACCGCCATTACTAGTAAAAACAATAAAAAAAAAGTTCCTAAATCTTGCCCCTATTTTGTAGATGCTATAACTTTTGCGCAAACTAACATACGCTTGTTGGGATTAAAAAAAAAATATGTAACAGAATACATATTGGCCTAAATTTATGAAGAAATTTGATTTTTAAAGATGTTTTATTGGGAATGTTTTATAACAGAAAGTAACAAATATTGTTTTTTATTTAAAATTGACGGCCTTTTTTGTTTTATAGCGCAAAAAATATAAAGCACAGAGGCGATCAAATACCATCATAAGAAAGCTCTATCTGTGGGAAAAAAAAGGACATCAATTTTATTTGGGTACAGTGTTGCGCGACTGTGCTATAGTCAGTCAAAGTGACGCAGTGCCATAACGAAAAAAAATGGCCTGGTCGAGAAGTGGGTAAAACCTTTTTCGGAGCTGAAGTGGTTAAATTTTGAACACATTTTGTTGCAGATTCCTTCCGAATTCTCATTTGAACAAAAAGCTGTTTTTCATGTGCGGAATGAATCTGTACTGCCTTGTTCCTGGGTGTTTATGATTCCACCCCCTGGCGTGTTATAAATACAAGGGACATGCATTCCCCGAGGGACTAGTCCATGCTTGGGAACAGGATTGGACTAGTAAGAGAGATGTGAATGAACTGTAATGCCGTGTACACACACGTCCAAACTTTACGGCAGAAAAGGTCAGACGGAATATTCCATTGGATATTATGATCATGTGTGGGCTTCATCTGACTTTTTTCTTCAAAAATTCTGACCGACCTAGAAATAGCACATGTTTCAAATCTGTCCGACGGAATCAAGTTCTATCGGGAAAACCATTCGTCCGAATGCTGGTCTGACGGACCAAATACGACGCTAGGGCAGCTATTGGCTACTGGCTATTGAACTTCCTTTTCTAGTCCCATCGTACATTATCATGTTCAAAACAAACAGACTTTTGTCCGTTCACGTTTGAGCAAGCCCGTTTGGTCGGAAGTCCGTCGGAACTCCGTCAAAAGTCTGTCGGAACTCCACCAGAAGACCGTTGGATCTTTTCTGCCGGAAAGTCCGTCGTGTGTATTACTTCAAGCCCCTTACTCAGAGCACTTCCTGGTCGGGAGGAGACTCCAGAGGAACCCAGTGAATGATATCAGATGATGGGGGGTGTGGCTATGTGTTTCAAGGCATTTCCTGTCTCTTTGTCAAGCCAGGAACTCCCTGGCGTCTAATATCATCCATTTGGTTCCTCTGGAGTCTCCTGCTTACAGGGAAGTGCTTTTAGCTTCCTATGCCTACACAGTTTGGTGCCAGTGCTGCACAATCGCTGCACTGGATGTCTCAGCTACATGGTTATTATGCCCTACATGCCTTAAAAAATGTACGTCATGTGAGCTGCCAATTAGATTTTATCATACAATATTATAGTTGCCAACATTCTCAAGAAGTTTTTAAGAAAACCTTTTTTTTCTGTAGGCGGGGTATTATTTTAATTAGGGGTGCGGTATTCATTTGTAGGTGTGGTCTAGCAGGAGCTAAAAATGTATGCAGTTTAAATTACGCTTAATATTGTGTGTGGCTTAAAGGGGGTGTGGTTAAATAGGGTCTGAGATGAATTACATAGTAGAGAATGTAGTAATAATGTATATAGGGAATGTAGGTATGGCAGTGTCCAGAAGTCAGTAGTATGTAGGGCAGGAGGTGGGGGGATGCAGAAGAGAAGAGGTGAACAGAGTTGTAGTGGGGGTGGAGAAAAAGAGGGGATGTGAGCAGAGTTGGGGGTTAGGGGATGAGAAGGGTTGGGGGATCGAGAAGAGAGGGGGTGAGCAGAGTTGGGCGGGGTGGAGAAGAGCGGGAGGTAAATAGGATTGGTAAAGTGTGGAGGGGATTATGAGCAGAGCTGGACTGTTCTAGACTGCTGGGAGCAGTGGTGTATCTAAGGTATGGCAGCCATGGCAAGTGCCATGGGTGCTATGGGGGGACAGAAAAAAAGCCACCCCACGCACAAAAACCCCCCATCTGTCTCCATGGATTCCTGGATTAATAAAGCCCTCTGCGCCGTGGCCTGCCTTCTGGAGCGCGGCGCCGGTGTTCTATCAAATAGCCACTACTCGGGGGGGGGGGCGTGGCTACCAAGCTACTGCATGGACGTGTAGGCAGTTAGCTCCGTGCTGGAGTCGGGGAAAACACCGTTTTAAGGGGAGCATTCCAGCTCAACCTCGCACCATCTGCCCGGGAGACATCCCTCGCTCCTTCGCCATGGCCAAGAAGAGGAAGGGAACCTCGCAGCTGCAGAAACTCCAGCATTTTTTCCCGCAGAAGGATCGCGGCCTACTCAAAGATGGCGCCGGCGGCGCCTCGTCGCCCACATCCAGCGGATCCACGACATCAACGCCCAGCCCGGGCTCCCGAGCGCCCGCTCGCCGCAAGCCCCGGGAGATCTCCACCCCGCTGTCCCGAAGCCCGGCGAAATCCAAACCCAGGCTGACGACGTACCCAACCGACGACAAGGTGAGCGGGGACCATGACGGCTTAGATGACACCAGGGAGCTAGCTGAAACGCTCCAATCCTTTCCCACTACCAACCAGCCGGTGTCCGACACCACGCTGAAGGATATGCTAGTATCCCTTCGCAGCTCCCTCCACGCGGACCTGATGGACTGCATGCAGAGTTTCAGGTCCGACATGGGGGAACTAGGCGAGAGAGTGACACACGTGGAGGAGAAAATGGGGGAATATGCGACCTCATACAACTCCCTAGTAGATGCCCATAATGAACAGGCTGACGAGGTGACTTGGCTCAGGTCGAAGGTCGCAGACCTCGAGGACAGGTCACGCCGCAACAACCTCAAAATTAGAGGAGTCCCTGAAGCAATCACTTTTTACCAGACGTAACTGAATCAGACTTGGTGATTGATAGAATACACCGCATTCCCAAGCCATCACATCTACCAGACAACATCTCTAGAGATGTTCTCATGCGGGTGCACTTTTATCACGTCAAAGAAAGTTTTATGTCTGCCTACCGCAAAAATAAGCAACCGCCTGAACGCTATGCAAACATCCAACTTTTTGCAGATTTGTCCCAGTATACTATGCAGAAACGCAAAGCCTTGTTATCTGTTACCAAAGCCCTGCGTAACCACGCCATCATCTACCGCTGGGGCTATCCAGCTAAATTGCACATAACCAAAGATGAGCAGGTAACTGTAGTAAACTCGTTGGAAGAGGGTTTAGCACTACTCCGCACTTGGGACATCCTCCCGGATCAGTCTGCGACACGTGCATCTCCACCGCCTCCAATGGATGTCAACAACACCTGGCAGGTTGTCTCTAGGAAACATAAAGCTGCCTCCTCCAAGAGAAATACCTGAACTCTCCCCTGCACAATCCTACTGGAGACATGTATACCCAACTCTCAAAGCACGCAAGCCACTAAGTGTTTATACACCCCATGACATACAGCGCAGTACTTCTGCCACGGGCTCCTGTGAAGGGCCCTTCTCTTTTTACTGAGCAAGTTATGACTCTAATCTCTTTTCTTTCTTCTCTTTGCGTTTATTTTGGTTTTGTTTCCCCCTGCCTCTTGTTTTTCTTATTTCTTGCCCCATCCCCTTCCCCTCTCATCCCCAGGATGGACCCTGCTACATTACTCGGAGTTCCTGTTTTGCTTTTGAAGATCACTTCTACCACTGGACGTTGGATAAAACCCGTATGCTCTACTGAATTTAGGTATGTCAACTCCTATCTTTCCCTTGTGATTTTTACAAATGGTAAAAGTAGTCACCTTTAATGCCCATGGGCTCAATCACCCGGCTAAAAGAGCTGCCCTCTGGAAAGAGGCCAGTAAACTGAGGGCCGACGTCTTATGCATACAGGAATCGCATCTTACCCTGCAAGACCAACACAGACTCAAACATAGGAAATAGCCCCATGTTTTTCAAGCCTCTGTGGCGCATAAACATAAGGGCGTTGCTATCGCTATCAGTGACTCGGTAACCTTTACCCTCAAATCTCTTATCATTGACCCAGATGGACGTTATGTCATTGTAATAGGGGAAATCAACAACAAGCTCTACACAATAGCCAGTCTTTATGCTCCCAACTCCCATCAGCTAAGATTCTTAAAAAGGCTGCTGAAGAAAATTGCTGATGTGAAACAAGGTGCTCTACTAATATGTGGTGATTTAAACATTACTTCGGACTATACCATTGACACCACAACCAAATCCAAGAGACCTTTACCTACAATCCAAGCCACTCTTCACTCCGAAGAACTGTATGACGTCTGGAGATGTCAGCACCCTGGAGAAAAGGACTTCTCATTTCATTCGGCCAGGCATAACACGTATTCTCGCATAGACATGATTATTGTTGATAGAAATTTGTTAAGAGCAACATCCTCCTCCGCCATCCACAATATCTCCTGGTCAGACCATGCACCGGTTTCAGTTGTGGTGGCGGAGAAGGATACCCCTATTGGGGATTTTGTGTGGAGGGCCAACTCGAGTCTGCTCCGAGTACCCAGTTATGTGACCTCTCTGACAAATACGTTACAGGAATTTTTTAGCATTAACACAGATTCTGTTTCTAACCCTATGACCTTGTGGTGTGCCCACAAGGCGTATATGAGAGGCATATTGTTACAACTTAGCTCTAAATTAAAAAAAAACAGAGGTCTGCTAAGTTAGATTCTCTGCTTCAAGAGATTAAAAATGTTGAAATCCAAAATAAGGTCACTCCTGGAGCTGCTCTGGTAGACAAGTTGACAAATCTCCGTTACGAACTAAGGGGACTGCTTCTAGATACTCATGACAAATATATCAAAGCCTTAAAACTTAATCATTATGCTTATGGCAATAGAGCTGGAAAAATACTTGCTAACAAACTGAAAGAACACAAAGCCCGCGCTAGAATCCCCTTTATCAGAAACACACCTGAAGGTGCCAAAATATCAGACCCCAGAGGTATAGCCGATATCTTTGCCACGTACTACTCTTCTCTTTACAATATAGATAAGGACCCAACTTCAGACCAACCTTTAGAGGACGATATTCAGGCCTTTTTACAAAACCTTAATCTCCCGACTCTTTCCCACTCACAATTGAGAACTCTTAACGCCCCTATCTCAGTAAAAGAAATCCAAACAGCTATTCACAAATTACCCTTAGGCAAATCTCCTGGCCCTGACGGTCTTCCAAATGACTACTACAAGATATTTATGACAACCCTATCTCCCACATTACAAGACGTTTTTTCCAAAGCAATTTTGAACGCCTCCTTCCCTCCAGAGATGCTTAAAGCATACGTGGTTACTATCCCTAAGCCTGGTAAGACTCCAGATACCCCCCCGAATTTCCGCCCTATATCTCTCCTAAATACAGATGTCAAACTTTATGCCAAAATACTAGCCCTCAGACTTTTAGACATTCTCCCTTCACTGATCAGTCCTGATCAGTCAGGCTTTACAACTGGCAGACAACCTTCGGACGCAACTCGTAGAGTTATCAACTTAATCCAACATGCCAAATCCTGTCGGACGCCTTCTCTGCTCCTCTCTCTGGATGCGGAGAAGGCGTTCGACAGGATACACTGGGGGTACATGATACATGTCCTTAAAAAATTTGGTTTTGCTGGACCCATATTGTCGGCTATTCTAGCCCTCTACTCGTCACCCTCCGCCCAAGTATATACCTCAAACACACTATCCCGGACTTTTAAAATTACAAATGGCACGAGACAAGGGTGTCCACTCTCACCTTCCATCTTTAATTTACTTATCGAACCCCTTGCGGAAAAAATTTGATCACACCCAGATATAATTGGCTTCACCTTTCATAACACTTCCCATAAGATTAATTTATTTGCTGATGATGTCATTTTATTTTTGAACTCTCCCACACACTCATTACCCTGCGCTCACTCCATTTTGCAAAACTTCAGCCGAATTTCATATTACAAAATACATTTTTACAAATCGTTAATCCTTCCGATCAATGTCCCTCCGAACCTTCAAGCTACTTTACAAAGATTATTCCCTTACACCTGGAATGAGGACAGCATAACTTACTTGGGCCTCAAATTGGTTGCTGATCCAACTAAATTGGCTGATATAAATTACCACCTGCTTTCCGACCATTTGCTTAAAGAAACTACTCGATTATCTAAAGTGGAGCTTACGTGGTCGGGGAGACTGGCATCTTTTAAGATGCTCCTCCTACCACAAATCTTATATGTTTTTCGAACACTGCCTTTGCCTCTTTCATCCACACACTTGAGAAAATTAGAAACCATATTAACCAGATATGTTTGGCAATCCAAAAGACCTAGATGTTCGAAAACTCAACTAACGAAACGCAGGAATGCAGGGGGTGTGGGATACCCACTCCTTCTAGACTATTACAGAGCATCTATACTTGTCCAACTTAGAACGTGGCTCCGGGATACAGAGACCTCTCCGTGGGGTTCTATTGAACGAGCAATAGGCCCTACTAAAACACTGTCGTCTATGCTCTTGCTAGACATGTGGAAACCATTTCCACTTAAGAAGCTGCCTTTGACTATACAAGCCTCTTTGCAGGCATGGAGGGCTCTCTGTAATACCCTTTCACCAGATGATAATAAAATTGACATTCCCATACCCCTAGAAATATTAGCAGACATTATTCCAAATGTGCCCCTTGGAAGATGGAGGGCCAAAGGGATCGAGACTGTTGCTGACTTATTTCACAATAACTCCTTGCAGTCCTTTGATGCTCTCAACAAAAAATACGGGCTCCAAACTCATGACAGATACCCATATGGTCAAATTTCCCACTTTTTTGGGTCTCTTCAATCCCACAAACTGTATGTCCACGAAACTGCGTGGAAATATCTTACTTCATCACAGACCCAAAAGAAGGGAATATCCATATTCTACTTACTTTTTCAACAAAAGACGATGTTCTCTAAAACATCATCTTATTTGAAGTGGGAAAGAGACCTGGGGACCGTCTATACCACTCAGCAGTGGCAGTCCGCCTTTAGGACTCTGTATAAAGCAACTAGATGCATTAACCACTGGGAGCTTCACCAAAAAATTGTCCTGAGGTGGTATTTAACACCTTACCGCTTAAGTAAATTTTCTCATAATCACTCACAGCAATGTTGGAGGGGATGTGGTGAAATTGGTAACCTTAAACATATCCTATGGTCTTGTAAGAACCTAAACAGTTTCTGGAATTCAGTGTTTTGATTGATCTCTTCAGTCACAGGGATGATCACCCGCCCTAATGCAAGCCTTGCTCTCCTGAATCTGGGCATAGAACTTTTCCCCCCAGATCTCCGCACTGTGGTTATTCATGTGCTTTTGGCCGCTAGATCGCGATGGAGGAGTGATGTAGCGCCAAACATATCTGAATTATACCATATCATTCAGACTACCTCTGTGTATGAAATCCTCCTAGCCCGGAGGCGGGGATCGGAGGGAAAGGTCACACGTTTGTGGAAAATTTGGACAGAACAGTTCCCTGTATAAATTTCCCGAATAAGTCTACTGATGACTATTTATTGTAATTTGGTAATCTTCCCCCTTGGTATATTACATACTAGTGATATGTCCCTTTGATGTACGTCCGAACAAAATAGAGGTCCATCCGATACTTACCTATATAGTACCCTAATAGTCTTCTCCATCCTTCCCTGTCTTATCTTCGCTCTCTTCCTTCTGTTTTTTTTTTTGCAATAGATAATTGTGACTTTATATCCTAATACTAACACTATAAATGTTGACACTGATTTAATTGTCTAACCTCTTACTCGAATGTTACACGTTGTATATTTTTTTTGCCATAGCATCTTCTAATGTGTGTACCATTTCTGTCCTTTATTTACTAAAAATTTTCAATAAAAACTATTGTGAAAAAAAAATAGCCACCACTCGCCCCGGCCTATCGGTCTTGGCTTAGGCTGAGGGAGGCTCTGTCAGCAGGGAGCTCCACTAATGCTCTGACCCTGCCCTTCCCCGTCCCGCCCCATGTAGTCTATGTGCTCAGAGCAGAGTGGGAGCGCTGAGATCACCTCTCCTGGACTTCTGAGAGCCCTGCCCCGGACTGTGAAAATCCCTGCCCCTATCGCTGAAAGTCCCGCCTCTGCCACTGAAAGCTCCGCTCCCAGACCTCTAAGATTGGGAGGTGAGCCCAGATGGCCAGGTAGGTTTTTCTGCTAATACACACTGCCTATAGACACAGTGTTATGCTAAACCCTACCTGTCAATGTTGTTTACCCCCCTGTATAGCTGTGCATTGCTCAAAGTTAGAATTTAAAAAATAGCTACTTGATCATCTCATGTAGTCTCATCCACAGTCTGGTCACCTCCTGTAATCGCATTTGCAGTCTCTGGTTATTTCCTGTAGTCGCATTTGCAGTCTCTGGTTATTTCCTGTAGTCGCATCCGCAGTCTGGTCATCTCCTGTAGTCGCATCCGCAGTCTGGTCATCTCCTCTAGTCACAATCACGGTCTCTGGTCATCTCCTGTAGTCGCATCCGCAGTCTGATCATCTGCTGTAGTCATATCCGCAGTCTCTGGTTATTTCCTGTAGTCACATCCGCAGTCTCTGGTTATCTCCTGTAGTCGCATCCGCAGTCTGGTGATCTCCTGTAGTCGCATCCACAGTCTGGTCATCTCCTCTAGTCACAATCACAGTCTCTGGTCATCTCTTGTAGTCGCATCCGCAGTCTGGTCATCTCCTGTAGTCGCATCTGCAGTCTGGTCATCTCCTCTAGTCACAATCACAGTCTCTGGTCATCTCCTGTAGTCGCATCTGCAGTCTACATAAGTACATAAAAGTAGTACCTGCTGTTGCACTGCACAAATCACTTTATTACACTTTATTTATGATATCTATGGCTATGCATATTTATTGAATCCATATTGAGCACTATATTTGATTGGCTGCTTGCTTCTGCTTGGGCCTGGCACACACGCACAAAGTCATCATCATGTGCGATTGTGCGTGCGTGCCAAGCAGAAGCAGCCAATCAAATATAGTGCTCAATATGGATTCAATAAATATGCATAGCCATAGATGTCATAAATAAAGTGTAATAAAGTGATTTGTACAACAAGCTCATTAAACAGTCCACATTCAGTGAAAGTTCATGTAATGCAAACTTTGCAGTACATGAACTTTTACTGACTGTAGACGGTTTAAAGAGCAGGGGAGGACTGACCCATCGGGCACTTGGGCACTTTATGTAGTGCCAATCTATAATTTGTTAATTGAACGATTAAAGAGCTTGACTTGTAGTTTTGTTAGCTGTTTTTTTTTTTGTTTTTTTGACAGAGCCGCAGTTTTAGTGCTTGTCATAGGTGCCATTTTCACTAGATACGCCTCTGGCTGGGAGGGAAGACACTGGGACAGGATGGTCGGGGGACGGGCACACAAAAGTTGCATGCAGGACAGTCAGCAGACAGCTTTCTATAGGACTCACTGCAGCTGCAGCTTTGATTACCTGCCTCAAGTATCTCTCCCTGTTCACCACCTCACCGCCATTCTCTTCAGTAAGCCAGAGATAAGCCAAACAGAAGTGGGCAGCCCTGCAGCTTCATGAGGCACAGCAGACACCCAGTCCCTCCACAGCCGATCACACCAATCACAGGCTGTGTCGAGACAAGACTGGATTCTGAAAGGAGTGTGAGTGGTGAGCATTAGTCAGTGTGACAGGAGGGGGGTGATATGGCACCCCTTCAGCTATGCCATTGGTGTTGCCTAGAAGCAGTTCCCATCCCCATAGCGATGCACATGACAGAGCCTATTTTTGGGGATTTTGCCCAGGACAGGCTCGGACTGGGACATCCGCCTGATTTCCGTGACTGTCCCGGGCAATTCGGGACTGTTGGCAACTATGCAATATATGTTTTAACGCTACACTTAGATGGCACCCTTGACTTTTTTACTTCTTGTTAAATGGTGTTATATGTTAATGCACTAGACCAGGGTGCCCTCTATGTATGTAGTGTCTATGGACGACGAAGGAGAGCAGCAAGGGGTAGTAAACAACTGACAAAGAATGTCTATTTGTTATTAAAGTAACACACTGGAGTGCAGAAGATTGAGTACTGTTGTCCTTAAAAGCAGAAATACCCTTTAAGATGAGAACCCCTAAGCAGGTAGTCTCCAGAGTCAGTACAAATTCTGTATTTTTAGGTTTTTACTTGAATGTATCACCGCCAGCCCTGTTCCAGAAGAAATGTGTTTACTTTATACCTCAACATAAAAATAATGCACGTTGCAAAGAATCAGAGTTGGCACTTCAAAAAAAACAATCACATTTCCAACAACAGAAAGGTCTAACAAACTATCATGTAATTGTATCTCCCTGTATTTATCGCTTCCTCAGGATACACCAACAGGACCAGACAGGAGCAGTAAAGCCCATTTGTTTGCACTTATCTGAATTGTGAATCTAATTATCCGGCTCACATTAAATCACAGGCTAGATAGGGCTGTCCTGAGGAAGGATCACGAAAGGCGAGAAGAAGAAAATTGACTTTTAAGAATGCGTCTTCTTCACCGTTCAGTTTGGCAAAACGACTTCATAAAACAGTTACAGTGGTTTGCTTTAGCTACCGGCAGTTCATCAACACTGTATTAGTCAATTAAGGCTTCTTCTCTCTGACTTATTATTTGTTGCAGAGCAAATTAAAGCCACATCGCCAGGGCTGATGGGAACCTCATATCTTTGTCCTGCTTCAAGAGCAACTGCAGGCAACAAGTGCAACCAATGTAATGCTAATCGTATTCAGGAAACATAGCACTTCTGCTTAAGTCAAAGGGACCATTCAGTTTGCCTTTAATGGTAGTTCAAATGAGCCACTGCAACCAGATCCACAAGGATTTTTAAGGTGCCTCTGAGTGAGAAAACAACCTCTTCATGATCCCAACCTCATGGGACCATGATGTCTGTATTATCAAGCCTACTAGAGAAGGGATACCAGAGGATACACTGGCTTGAGCAAATATGGCTGTGTAAGGGCTCTACCACACTTGCAGTGGAGTGCACTACCCTCTGAAGAGTGATCTACAACCGGATAACTTTTCATAGGGCATCTGATAGGCGTGAGAAGGCATTATATCTCCTCCTTGCCCTCTGATTTAACCCTTTGATGATATATATATTAATATAAAATAAACTTTTGAAGATTTCTCTTGTGCTTGTATGTATGTATATATATATATATATATATATATATATATATATATATATATATATATATATATAACCAAAAGTATTGGGATGCCTGCCTTTACACACGTGAACTTTAATGGCATCCCAGTCTTAGCCCTTGTACACACGGTCGGAGATTCCGTTTGAATGTTTCCTATTGGACCGTTTTGTCGGATATTCCGACTGTGTGTGGTCTGCATCAGACTGTTTCTGTCAGAATATCCGACGGACCAACTTTTCCAACTTGCCGGTAAAATTTTCCGACAAAATGCTCCTATCGGACATACTCCGATCATGTGTAGCCTACTCTGACGGACAAAGTGCCACGCAAGCTCAGATCAAATTCCTAGGCCAAAGCTATTGGCTACTAGCCTGAACGCAGTCCCGTCGTAATGAAATAACGTCATCACGTTATGTACAATCGGATTTTCCGACAACTTAGTCCGACCGTGTGTATGCAACATCACTTCCGGACCTTTTCCGGAATTAATCAGTCGGAATTACTCAGACGGATTTGGTTGTCGGAATCTCCGACCGTGTGTACGGGGGCTTAGTCTGTAGGGTTCAATATTGAGTTGGCTCACCCTTTGCAGTTATAACAGCTTCAACTCTTTTGGGAAGGCTGTCCACAAGATTTGGGAGTGTGTCTATGGGAATGTTTGAGTCCTGACCTCAACCCAATAGAACACCTTTGGGATGAATTAGGGAGGAGACTGCCAGCCAGGCCCTCTTGTCCTCATCAGTGCCTGATCTCACAAATGCGCTTCTGGAAGAATGGTCAAACATTCCCATAGACACACTCCTAAACCTTGTGGACAACCTTCCCAGAAGAGTTGAAGCTTTTATAGCTGCAAAGGGTGGGCCAACTCAATATTGAACCCTACGGACTAAGACTAGGATGCCATTAAAGTTCAGGTGTGTGTTAGCCCTGGTTCACATTGATGCGATTTGGTGATCAGTGGCAATTGCCGACAATGGCACTACCCGAATAGGTGCGAAATTGCACCAATTCCCAAAAGTAGTTTCCGTACTAATTTTGCTGAATTCGGGGGGTGCGATTTCCATTGACATCTGTGCAGAAACCCACACAGATGTCTCTGAAATCGCCCCCCGAAATCGGGACTGACATACGGGAATATATCGTGCGAGTTCAGCTGAACTCGCACAATTTTATTCCCGCAATCAGTGTGAACTAGGCCTAAAGGATATATGTGTGTATATACTGTATGTATATTTATTTTATTTTTTTTACTTGTTTTGTCTAAGTATACTGTAGATCTTTGTGTATCCCAAGCATGTATGAATCCACTAACTGTTGACTGACTCATTCAATCTACAGAAAGTCTATTCCAATCATCAACAATTTTCTTGGCAAATTGCTTATTTATGAAATTTTCTTCCAATAAGGAAATGATAACTTCTGATGTTTAAGACCCACAGCTGGTAACACAGCAATGATAGACTTATATTCAGCTGAACCTGCATGCTTCAAAGCTGGCTTGTTCCTCTGTGGCATTAAACCACCGCCTTTTCTTTCTTCCTGGAGCCTTCACTATATATTGAACTTATTCTTTTATTGCATTCTTTATGTATTGTTTCGTTGACGTGACCCAAACTTGTGCACAGTTAGCAACTTATCTTGCCAAGACAAGGCAATAAAGGTAAATTCTAAGCAATGAAGGAAATGCAGAACTTTTATAAGTTAAATATCTTTCTTTACTTGGTGTGTGCCTTTGGGCTTTATAAAATCTAATAATAAGACAGTGTCTACAACTCCTCTAACGGCCTAATCCCTTGGCTTTTCCCCGGTGTGAATTTTCATAAAGCAGTCTCTTTTTACAATGTGTGAGTTGTGTTAAGAATGTATCAGGATTATTAGCCCGTCGTTCAGTGTCCTTTCACATATTATTACTAGTCTGCTGCTCGCTGAAGACCTCGGTTCTTTTACATTAAGTGCGGTCTATCTCATTGCCTGATGTTTATTCATTTTCATTCTTATTCATTTACAGTTTCCATTTCTTGCTTCAGTCCCTTAAAGGGACATTTCACCCACCCGGAGTTCAGAATATACCAGCTCAGGACAAACCTTTTCTTTGCAATGTGCTTATGATAATTAATTAACGCCTTCCCATCTGGTGTCAGCATTCTTTTAACCCCTTTGCACCCTTTAAGAAGCTTCAGATGCCGGAAGGCAGGGCGGGATTTATGATCATGTAACCGCCATAATTGCCTGTCTCGGTGATCACATAATCGGGAAGTTCCCTTCTTGGGATTGGGTGCTTTCCGTTGGCCAATAGACTTGTGCACAATGGAAAATTTTGTTTAGTTTCGGTTTGTTGTCATTCGTAAAATACATAATTTTGTTCTGTTATATTCGTTATGTTACGTTAATACGTTTTCGGATAATTCGTTATTATTCACAGAGTGTCGTATTAATTCGTTCGTATTCATTGAAATTCGCTATTTATGTATGTATAGACATTCATGATAATGATTCGTAGTTTGCAAAGTCGTTTGTTTATTGAATCTTTTAACACACACAATGACAACGTCTTTTCTCCTCGGCTCAAATACAATACAACACCCTTCTCACTCAGTTCTCAGGAATGCACTTTGCCAGTAATCCATCCTCCGGCACAAAATTAATTAGCTGATTGGACTATAAAATTTACTTTGAGCTGACCTTTTGTTTCATTAGATCTTTAAAGAATTACCGAATCATGTCGAATTCATTAGAATTTGTTTGTTATATTTCTTTCATATTCGTTGTTATTTGTTATTTTTTTATTCATACATTCAAATGCATCCGAATGTTCGAAAGATGCAAAATTCGGCCGAATTTCGATTTGTTACGAAACGAATTGCACAAGCCTATTAGCCAACAGTAACTTGCCGGGAGCACGCAGAGTGCTTGCTTTCAGCACAGCTTTGTCGGCTAACTGGTACACAAATATGTGGCTGCTCTGTGCCATGGTCCACCCACCAAGAGGGTGCATATTTGCATACTGTTGTCACCTAGGAGTTAACTACTTTTTTTCTGTGATCTGCACTGTGTCACTTTAACTGACAATTGCACGGTCCTGAGACACTGTACCCAAACAAAATTGATGTCCTTGTTTTCCCACAAATAGAGCTTTCTTTTGGGGGTATTTGATGACCTCTGTGGTTTTTATTTTTTGGGCTATAAACAATTTTGAAAAAAAATATATATTTTCTATTATATATATAAAGGGATATAATAATATAATATATAATATAATAGATAATATATAATATAAAAAATATAAATATATAATAAATAAATATATAATAAATATAAATATATAATATATATAACTTGACATGTCGCCTGCCAACAGATGCGGATTGTAACTTGACATATGCATTGGTCTATTGAGCACAGAGGCAGGCCTTGGTGCAGTGGTGGGTTTCAAGTGAGGGTGGAACAGCGGTGATGCAGAGCGGGCATTAAGAGATGATGTAATCTCTCTGCTCGCTCGCCACACCTCCAACAGTGCAGTCTTTGCGGCTCAGCTGCAAATAGGGACCCCCCTGCTAATACATTTATCACCCCCCCCCCCCTCAAGACTGGTAACGCTGCTGTCTGTTGCCCCTCCTGTGCTCATCCATCCAGAGTTGTGTCCCACTAATACTGGCCAAGCCAACGAAAAGAAAACTGATGCAACCAACACATCTAATGATTGGTAAGCTGCAATATAATACATTTTTGGTTTGGTGTTTAATACCGCTTTAACTTGGCTATTACACCTGGGGAAAGGGAGGGGGTGTCTATTCGATCAAGTAACCACTATAATTGGCTATCACAGTGGTCACATGTAAAAAGAGTTGAAATTAAAGTGTTACACCACTGCTAAGAAGTCCAGATACTCAGTTATATTCGGTTACAGATCAGGGGTGCAATTTAAAAAGTAGCCAACGCATTTTGGGTGTCTAAGTGCCCACTTCATCAGGGTTTTTCCGGTGTGAATTCAAAGCACAAGCCTATTCAGCACCTTATTTGGCAGTGGTCACATGATCTGAAGCTTGTCATGTCAACTCCTATTCATTAATAGACACCAGCAGCTGTCTTTGAAAGCTTGGTTGCTGTGCTGGGATTGCACAATGAGTGCGCTCTCAACACAGAAACATTTCCTGCCCATTGACAGATACTGTAGGTGCAGCGGGTGGCTGATCAAAGCCATCCTATTTGCCACACCACATATGTGTTATGTGGGCAGCAATGGTTTAAGAGGACCCTTCTAAAAAACTGCCAATAATATGTAAAAGGGGATATAAACAAGTAATTACCTATGTCCATGTGACTTTTTCCCCCATTCCTGTGCTGCCATTTTAATAGTTTCCTTCTTACTGCTCCCTGTCTTGCTTATGCAGCATATGACATTACATGCATCTGTTGAAATAAAATAAAAACCCTTACCCCAAAATATTACAAGATTTCAGGGAGAATTTTTTTTTTTTTATTATTATTTTTATTAAGATTTTATATATAACATAACATACAACACAAGACCATGTCTAACCACTTAAGGACCAGGACTCTTTCTGAGATTTATTGTTTACGAGTTAAAAATTGTTTTTATTTTTGCTAGAAAATTACTTAGAACCCCCAAACATTATTCATTTTTTTCTAACACCCTACAGAATAAAATGGCGGTCATTGCAATGCTTTCTGTCTCACCGTATTTGCTCTTTTGAATAAAAAAATAAGACAACAGTAGAGTTAGCCCAATGTTTTTTTTTATTTTGTGAAAGATAATGTAATGTTACGTCGAGTAAATTGATACCCAACATGTCACGCTTCAAAATTGTGCCCGCTCGTGGAATGGCGACAAACTTTTACCCTTAAAAATCTCCATAGTTTAAAAAATACTACAGGTTGCATGTTTTGAGTTACAAAGGAGGTCCAGGGCTATACTGATCACGGCTTGGGGAACCCAGGTTACCTTGGAGAGCACTGGAAGCACCCTGCCCAGCTCCCCTAGCCCCTTCTATGTGTAAGTCAAGCTGTGCCTGTTAGGGGCACAGGGTGACCGAGAACCCCAGTATGACCTCAACAATATATGAAGATAAAGTCCACCGTTCATCAGAGACCATTGCTAGATGGTTTCAGGTGGGGTGGGGGTTGCTATGTGTTTTTTAGGTGTGGACATATCCCATTGTTCTATTGTGTCTGTCTGCCTTAAAGTATTATGGGATGTACATGTGTATTTGCTGTGAGGGGGGAGGTGGGAATTCCTCCAACAGCTCTCCCTGCTGATTGGACAGTCCACTGAAAAGAAGTTTAAATATCCTTGGTTGCCTGTGTTTAAATAAAACAGTTCATGTTGAGCAGCCAAAATGAGTACTGCCTAGTTTGTGGTTGCAAGCGTTTGGAAAATCTGATATCTATATTCAAACTGGAGGGAAGCCGTATATGATGGAGTGTGGGACGTTTTGTTACAGTCACCTATGGAGATTTTTAAACACTGTCGTTTGTCACCATTCAACAAGCGTGTACAATTTTAAAGCTTGAAATGTTGAGTATCTATTTACTCTTTTTGACATAAAAAAAAAACTAAATTTGGGTATATAATGTGTTTTTTTTATTATTATTATTCATTAAAATGTATTTTTTCCCCAAAAAGATTGAGTTTGAAAAACCACTGCGCAAATACCGTGTGACATAAAAAATTGCCATTTTATTCCTCAGGGTCTCTGCTAAAAAGAAAATTATATTATTTAGGGGTTCTATGTAATTATCTAGCAAAATATACTGATTTAAACTTGTAAACAAAAGTGATAGAAAAAACCTGGTCTTCATGTGGTTAAACACTATAAATTCCAACAAATGCCACAGAGTTACATATTCAGTTTGATAGACATTAATATTGTCAGCTTTCATCTTCATAGTCTTACCACCACTTTTCTGTTACAGTAATTCCACAGGGTGTCTGACCACGTTACCCATTAAGTACCAAGCCTTGACCATGCTGCCCAGTGCACTTTGTAATCTTAGAGACCGGGTCAGACACATACTCCCAGCACTATAGGTCTGCAAGAAAAGGCTTATTTTGAGGAATGTGACTTCAACCATATATGCCAGAATAGAGCACTGGAGTGGGAGGTGAGGAAGATAACTTCCACTAAGAGAATGACAAAATTTTAAGGTGTCTGAAAGAGAAAATAAGATAAATTAGAGCACACAGTGAAATAGGACCAAAGAGAAAAAAAAGCTGTGAGTCAACCGGGCTTTTATAACCTGACAGATCCACTTTAAAAAATTGCGCTTGAAACCTGATTGACTAATGTGGTCAACAAATCAGGTTGCACCTTAATCCAGCTTTTATTACCCTGGTGTGATTACAGAATCAGTCCAAAGATAAATGCTTCTGTTATTTCTCTGGTACAATCTTGAACCAAGCACACTGAGGGGGTCAACTGAAGGTTCCTTTGGTCACTTGGCAGACACTGCCGATCCCATTAATACTGGCAATTCAGTTTAATGCATCTGCGATAAGGAATTTTTAGAAATCCCTGCTGCTTTCCTAAACCTAATAGCCATTCTCAATCAAAATATCATTAACTTTTTGCACAATAATAAGTATTTGTATTTTCCTCTTCATCTCTCATATATATTAATTAATTTACTCGCTGCCAAGATGCCACGCTAGATGCCATGGGTTTGGATTTATTCTTCGGCGTCTTAAATCACATTTGCATAATGGAATTAAAAGGTCTATTCATGCGCGTTTCCTCTTGGTATATTGGACAGAGTAGAGAGGTTGTAATTAGTGGCATCTGGCCTTCAACTTCATTAACATGCAAATAGAGGTAGACAGGAGCATCAGTTAGAATAAGTTCACAAGACTTTCTCAACTGTACTGTAGTTTATGGAACACACTTTCTTTTCTATTGCTTCTTGATCCTTCACAGTTTCATTTTTGTTTAGCTACTTGAAAGCTGGTAGTGCTTCTTGATTTGTCCATTGTGGGATCTTTCAGTATTTTATATTACCATATGTGCGCCAAATTAATATGAAGTCCATTTAAGGACATTCATTTTTTTTCTAGTGCTTTGTAAACAATATTTTAATATGTTTTGGTCATGGTTTAATTTTCTTTTTTTTTTTTGGCGAAGCTAAGATGAAATATTGCATATCAATGTTATATATGTTTCTAACAACAGTATTAACAATGTATGAAAACAATAAAAAATAAATGACTCAAAATGTCATTTAAAAATGTTTTTTTCTTATGTGATAACATGATCATAGCTATGTTAACTACTACAATGACAATTACAAGTGCATACAGAATCATAAGCCCTGTTAAAATATATATATTATAATTATTTACTCTCAATCTATTCATTATTATTATTATTATTATTATTAGTAGTATTATTATTATTATTATTATTATTATTATCATCATGTAATAATATTTTTTCTTTAACTTTCTATTATTATTATTATTATTATTATTATAATATTTTAATATTGTTTGTGCCCACATTTTGAAATAATGGTGTATTAACAGGTTCCTCCCCCCATAAATCCTACTCACGGATAGACTTTTTTTTGATTCCCCACGATCATTTACATTTAGTGAGTTCTTCTTCTATTGGTCACATTACCTGGTCGGATCATGCTCCTGTTGTGATCACCTATGTGCTTTCGGGAAACCCCTCAACCAGGTCATTACTCTGGCGACTGAATGAGAGTCTCCTTCAGACACCAGATGTCCTCGCAGATGTGACTAGAGCAATGGAACTTTATTTTGAGGAGAATGAACTGGAGGGTTCTGATCCGGGCATGATCTGGGAAGCCCATAAAGTAGTCCTTCGTGGGGTGTTGATTAAACACGGGTCACGCATTAAACGTGAGCGAAACGAACAGTTGCATGGCCTGTTTCAGGAGTTGGCCCGAGTTGAAGCACGACATAAACATGCTCCCTCACGACCTCTAGAGATCGAATTGGGGTCGCTTCGCTCCCAGATTAATGATCTTCTTCTTCTTCATTATAGAGCGAAGGCTGCACTCCAGTTCTGTCGTAAACTAACATACGAATCTGGAGATAAGTGCGGGAAGCTCCTGGCCAAGTCGGTTAAGGATCTGAAGTCGGCTGCTTTTATATCACAGATTTCAGATGCTACCGGCAAGATGGTCTCGACGCCGAAGCAGATATCTGAGACCTTTGGGAGATTTTACTCTGAGCTTTATAATCTCCCAGACACGGGGACGGGGAAGGAGGAGATAGACAGCTATGTGGCTGGAGCTGGCTTGCCCTCTTTATCGCCGGAGGATAGGGAACTACTAGAAGAACCAATCACCCAGCAGGAGGTGCAGGGGGTGGTGGGCTCTCTGAAATTGGGCAAAGCGCCGGGTCCAGATGGATATACCGCGCAATATTATAAAGTCTTTCTCCCCATCCTCGCCCCACGATTGGTCGATTGGTTTAATGCTCTGAGTTCCGAAAGAGACTTCGCTTTTGATACCCTTAGGGCACATATTTCCTTGATTCCCAAGGAAGATAAGGACCCAGGCCTGTGCGGAAGCTACAGGCCTATTTCCTTGCTTAACTTGGATTTAAAATTATTTTCTAAAATTCTTGCTATGCGTCTAGCTCACTATTTGCAATCTCTCATTCATGCAGACCAGGTAGGCTTCATTCCCTCGAGAGAGGCTAGGGACAATACCATCAAGGTCCTGGCTCTGATACACAAGGCCCAGGTGTCGAACACTCCGTGTGTTTTTGTGAACACAGACGCGGAGAAAGCCTTTGATAGGGTCCACTGGCCTTTTATGTTTTCGGTTCTCCGTCACGTAGGATTAGGTGAACGGATGCTTACCTGGATTAGTAAAATATACTCAAGACCCTCTGCGCAAATTAAGGTAAATGGGGTGCTCTCCTCTTCTATCAATATTGGTAATGGGACCAGACAAGGTTGCCCGCTATCGCCCCTCTTATTTGCACTGTCCCTGGAACCTTTTCTGGCGTCGGTCCGACGTAACCCAGATATTACGGGTTTGCGCATGGGCGGGAATGAATGTAAGATCTCTGCTTACGCAGATGATATGATGTTTTCTTTGACAAACCCAAGAACCTCTTTGCCGAATCTTCTCCGGGAATTTCAGATATATGGGCAGATGTCGCATTTGAAAATTAATCTCTCAAAATCGGAGTCTATGGGGGTAGCTGTCCCCCCAAGGCTACTTCGAGATGTGGAATCGAATTTCCGTTTAAGATGGACGACCACCGCACTTAAATACCTGGGCACTTATGTCCCACCGGACGTCGCAAATACGTTTAAGTTGAACTTCCCTCCTCTACTTATTAGAATACGTACCTTGCTTCAAAAGTGGCATTCCGGGCTCCACTCCTGGTTTGGGAGATGTAATTTGGTAAAAATGAACATACTGCCTAAATTTAATTACCTTTTTCAGGCCCTTCCCATTAAGATCCCTTCTTCATTTCTTAAACAGGTACAATCCGTGATCATGCAATTTGTTTGGGCGCATAAGAAACCCAGACTTTGGTGGACACAGCTGACGCTCTCTAAACAACAGGGAGGGCTGGCGTTACCAGACATACGGCGTTACTATGTGGCCTCCCATCTTGGAAGGATTTTGGATTGGAATCGCAACAGTGCTTCCAAACTATGGGTGCAAGTCGAGCAATCTCAGTCCCGCATCCCGCTGAGAAGCGCCATGTGGTGCTTCCGGGCGTTGCCAGCAGAACTGAGATCGCATCCTACCATAGGGGTCTCTCTAAGAGTGGGATATATGATCGCCTCTCAGAACAAAATCACGTCATTGTTTTCTCCCTTGTACCCGATCCTAGGTAACCCGCATTTTGAACCAGGGATCTACCCAGGAGACTATAAATCACTTAGTGAGCTACATGTAGACCATGCGTCTAGATTCGTAATTGATGGGAATTGGCCATCTATTGCCGACTTGACTGACCAGGCAGGCTTGTTTGGTCTTCCTTTTTGGAAAGCGGTGCGCTTAAATCATTTTCTGCGCTCCATACCCGATCCTCAGGTTTTTGCGGGCCCCATGACGGAGTTTGAGATCTTATGTAGGGAAGAGGGCCCGCTGGCTCACGTCCTCTCTCGGACTTACAATCTTCTGAATGGGCACCTGGACCACCCCCACCTGTTTTGTTTGTCTAAATGGGAAAGGGATCTCGGTTGTTCGTTCTCTCCCTCGCAGAGTCAGCGCATTATTACCTTAGCTCTTACGACCTCGTCATGTACAAAGATACAGGAGTTGAATTTCAAACTTTTAACTAGGTGGTATATGACACCGGCTAAATTGCATAGGTGTTTCCCATCTGTTTCAGACAGATGTTGGCGATGCGAAGTTGAGGAGGGTACATTGCTTCATGTTTTCTGGTCCTGTCCCGGTTTGACGAACTTCTGGACAGAGGTCCGTCGTATAACACAAGTACTTATGGATTATCCTATCCCGGACGGACCAGCCTTTTTCCTCCTCCATCACTCACAGATTCCAATAAAAGGTTATAAAAAGTCACTTTTGCGGCATTTGGTAAACGCGGCGAAATCATGTATTCCTTTTTATTGGAAGCAGCGCACCCCTCCGTCGGTTACACATTGGGTTAGAAGAATTGAAGAGATCAGGAAGATGGAGGATTTGATTCTAACCTCTTTGAACAAACAAGAAATCTTTAAACAGACATGGGACGCTTGGTGTGTCTTTCGATTCTCGTTGGAGGGCCGTCGACTGTTGGCGCCCTAACAAGATATTTCCTCATGGAGCACTCCCACATCTCTTCCATGTCTCTTCCGATTCCTTTTTTTTTTTTTTTTTTTGTTTTTTTTTTTTTTTTTTTTTTTTTTTTTTTTTTTTTTTTCTCTCTTTTCTTCTCTTTCCTCTTTTTTCCCCTCTATTTCTCCCTTTATTATTGGTAAAAAGTGAAAACTGGGTACGCCGGGCCCCCTCCCTACGGATAATAGGTGTGTGTGAGCAGGGCAGAGAGATGAGATGACCATGGTCGGTTGCTCTCATTTTGTTTATGGGGATGTAAGAAGGAATATTTGTACTTAGGATATTTATGTTACGTCTCTCCTTCTACTTTATGCCTTGATGTACTTTGTTTATTATGTACTGTGGGTCCTGTGTGCCCTTTCGGTTGGAGTTGAATAAAGTTATATTTGTAAAAAAAAAATAACAGGTTAGTGATCTTTTTTTTTTTCCGTCGATTATTTGAAATCATTACTGGCTGTAGGGAAGACCTGACCGGAAAGCATACCAAGGCCTACACCATTCTGGCCATGCATTGATATTTGATGTGCTCCCCAAATTTTAATTGTATACTGTATAATGTGTTTTTTGATATGTTGTAATAAAATATATCTTTTTTAATATACTGTAATTTATTTGAGTTGTTGGCACCGTAATAATCCCTATTTCCTCAAACCCCCACTTTTGTAACCAATTTATGGGATGAGGTGCCTTATCTAAAATGGACCCCACTGCCACTTTTCTCAATTACTGGCTGTAGATTGAGTTATACCACGTACACATGATTGGACTTTCAGGTAGACTTGTTCCATCATAATTATGAGTCTTTTCAGTCTCCTAGCTGCTCCCATCAGCCATGGGGTACCTAGTTTGGCCACACGACCCCTTAGCTGGATTCTTTCTCAGTGCAGAAGGCATCTTATTCAAACCTCATCAACCTATGTCTCTGTGCTTGTGATTGCATTCGCTTCCTGATGCTCTATGTGTTTCCCTGCCTGACCCATTGCTTTATTCTTGGATTTCCTTGATGCTGACCTTTGACTTGTACCCGGATTTCTCTTTGGACTGCCACCTGAACTGAACCTCATAGTGTTAACTGGACTTTGTTTTCTTGCTACCATGCTACCAGCCTTTACTTTGGATCTGCGTTTGAACTACATTTGCCCGATACCTGCCCTGACTTTGAATTAACCCAGGATTCTGCTACCAGCTTCTGTCTACTGCCTGACCAGCCTCAGGACTACAGGAACCCTTTCTTGTCTTGGACACTCAGTGCCAGTGCCATCTAACCAGGATCTATAGAATTGTGTTCTAAAGTCTAAGTGCAACCAAGTACCAGCAGGCCATCTTGCCTAAGGCTTCATGTACACTATGGCTCCTAAACTTCAGCTTAGGAGCTTTTGCATTTTTTTTTTACCATGGCTCCTAAGCTCAACTCCATAAAAGCCTATGTCAGTGTACACATAGGCTTTTACCAGAGTTTAGGAGCTGCTGTGGTTAGAGGAGCTTCAACCTCCCTCAACCTCCCTCTCCTGAACACGGACGAATTCGATCAGAATTCAGGATAGATATATTTTGAATGCCGGTGGTCAAAAAAGGCTGTGTGTACATGAAGCCTTATGGGAACAGAGGCTGCTGTAGGCAGAAGAAACACCAGCCAGCTATAGTTCCTGACCTAAGCATCCAGCTGTGCATTACAGGTGGAGCAACAATGACATTTTCATGAATTAAAATAATGCTAATATTTGTCTATTTTTATGATTTTCTTTACAGAAAATGAAACTCCATGATACTGTGCACAAAACAAATCTTCAACTTTCAATCACCTAGTTTGTAATATTTATTACTATCTTTTCTTTGAAAACTACCATTCCCACAGTTTAATGGGCTTTATGCTTGCGCTTTGCAGTACTAAAAAAAAATCATAAAAATATTCATAAAGTACTGACCCCTCTAATGTCTGAGGGTGCACATTCAAAAACTCCTTCGTGTAGCAAGTGATGGTGGCACCCTGCTGTGAATTTCCAATTTTTCATTGACAGATGAAATATATATATCCAATTTCCTATATCTAGCAGCATAACTGCATCACCAAAATCTCTCAATAGGATCATATAATATTCATTTTTTAATTTCTGCATTTGCATATAATTTCTCTCCGGAGGTATTTAACTGAATCGTAGATAGGAAGCTTAATGAGAAATATTAACGAGTGGTTTGTGATTATGATCAATAGTTTGTTTATAGATTTCCCCAGATGCTAGATTCCCGTCCATTGCTGTCTACAGTTTGTTGTGCTTGTGTGTCTTTGCTTTTTTATTAGCAGTCTAAGCTTAATCATTGTTAACACAACACTTTTGCTCTCAGTTTTCTTTATGAATGCAAATCTGAAAAATATATGTAAGAAGTTTAAGAACTTCAGTTTGAACAAAACAAGGATGATAACAGGCTTATAATTACATTCCATTGACTTCACACAATTACTAATGATTACTCGAGATTCCGAAAAAAACTAGGTTTAAAGCGGAGGTCCACCCTAAAGTGGACCTCCTCTCATTGGAATCCTCCCCCCCTCCGGCGCCACAATTGGCACCTTTCAGGGGGGAGGGGGTGCAGGTACCTGTACAGTATAGGTATCTGCACCCACTTCCAGCGTAGATTCTGCAGAAGGTACGCCCCTTTCCGCAGAATCTACGCCCCTTTCCGAAAGTCCCCCGCTGCCTGCTGGGAAACACATGGATCCCAGAGACAGCGGGGACCATCCTTATTGCGCAGCGCGACTCGTGCATGCGCAGTAGGGAACCGGGAAATGAAGCCGAAAGGCTCCACTTCCTGATTCCCATACCCAAGATGGCGGCGGCAGCACCCGAGAGACGATCGAGAAATCGGCTTCGGGTGCCGACATCGCGGGCGCGCTGGGCGGGTAAGTGTCACTATTTTAAAAGTCAGCAGCTGCAGTATTTGTAGCTGCTGGCTTTTTAAAAAAAAAATGGCGGACTCCCGGCGGACTCCCGCTTTAAGGTTAAAGTGAAACAAAACCCTAAAACATGATTTCTCAACCAGGAATCCTCCAGAGGTTGCTAGGGGTTCCTTGAGCAATGGTCAATTTCTGCCTCTCAGGTAAGTTCTCAATGACACCATTGATCTTTTTAGCTATCTGTCAGAGGGTAATTCTTAAAGTACAACCAACTTTGACCTACAGGTAAGCCTAGATTAAGGCTTACCTGTAGGTCCAAGAAATATCTCCTAAACCTACACGTAGATATAAAGTCGATCGCGACTTTTTCCGATCGTGTCTAGAGAATTCCGACACACAAAGTGGCACGCGGGCTCAGAAAAAATTTGGAGACGAAAGCCATTGGCTACTGGCCTCTACGTAGACCCGTCGTACGTTTTGTACGTCACCTTGTTCCGAGCGATCCGTTTTTCCGACAACTTTGTGCGACCGTGTGTATGCAAGAAAAGTTTCAGCCAAAATTAGTTGATGGATTTTGTGGTCGGAATGTCCGACCGTGTGTATGGGACATAAGACTGGGATGCCATTAAACGTCATGTGCATGTAAAGGCAGGCATTCCAATACTTTTGGCAATGTGCAGCGAGAGCCAAGAAATGCTCGCGTACCACGCATTTGTGTGCCTCCCATTGAACCATAGGGGAAACGTCTGGTGTTTCATTATGTCGGAAAAAATCACTTATGGCTTGTTTAATTGTTGCCACATCTCCTACATCTGTGAGAAGGGATGCACCCAGTCTCCAAGTTTTTGAATATGTAACCCTTTGGGGGAACCTGAGGATCAAGGTGACCGGATGATGGTCCGAGATCACCATGGGCTCTATGTTAGCTTTGTGTAGGTAACACAAGTCCCTCTGGCCCACGAATAGATAATCTAGGCGCGAATAGCGGTTATGAGGGGCCGAGAAGAACGTAAAGTCTTTCCCCGTTGGATTTAGGGTACGCCAAGTGTCATGGAGCGCAAGGGAAGCAAGTTGTATCTTCGCCTGTCGTAGAGTTAAAAATGGTATAGACGATGTGCCTGTGGAAGTGTCTAAAAGTGGATTGAGCGCCATGTTAAAGTCTCCCCCCAGAATCACAAGGCCTGACATAAACGAGGTCAATTTCAGTAAGGTTTCTTTCAGGAAGCGTAATTGTTTCGTGTTCGGACAATAGATGTTCGCCAAGGTCAGTGGCTTGCCTTTCCATGTACCTTTCAAAAAAAGGAATCTGCCCTCAGAGTCTACCAATTTATCCGTGGCAATAAAATCAAACGTCTTGCCAATAAGATAGCTACCCCTTTGGTCTTTGAATCAGCACAAGTTGCATGGTGCACTGTTGGGTAACGATGATTAGAAAGCCGGGGCACGGACCCTGTTTTGAAGTGGGATTCCTGAATAAATACAACGTGGGCTTTCTGCCTCTGCACCTCAGATAATAGACTACTGCGTTTTTCTGGAACGTTAAGACCTTTTGTATTTAGAGAGTAGACTTTGAGGGACAGGGGAGCTGAGGACTGCATCTCAAATGGTATTCGAGTACCACACTATAAAATAGAAAGCGTTCCCGCCAATGGCAGACGGAGGGGGCCTGAGGCAGAAGGGAGGGGGAGGATAAGGGTGGGTGAGAGGGGGGTGAGGGTAGGAAAGGGAAGGAGGGGGGGAGGAGGGACAGGTGGGTAGGGAAGAGAATGCGAGCTTAAACAGAGATCCGGGCAGGGGTTTGTGGACCCCAATCCGAGATCCGGGTTGACACCGTATTCCAATAGGATGAAATACGGGGCACAGTTCTCCTACCAAAAGTACACCTACTCAGATTAGAGAGGTGATAACCGGAGACAGCCTCAGCCTGCTAGGCTATCTAGGCAGGGTATCCCTGCGGGACAGTGATGGTACACGTCCCAACCGGAACTTTCCAGAGGGGGAACCAGCCTACTCTGGCTAGGGGAGAGAGTCTAACACCAAAACCAGTATAAACGTCCGTCCTCCGTCTCTCCATAAAGCATGGTGAATTTCCAAAGGGGAGTCCCCTGCATCGGCCCGCCAAGAATGTGTGGGACCCACCATCACAACCCACCCCTGATCAGGGGGGTGAGTCCCGACAGTGAGCGCCCAACCATTTTCAGAATCGTGCAGTGGAAGCCGCGAGCACAAGACTTCCGACTGTCCAATACACACCTCGATGAATAATACTTCACGGCTGGCATCTCAGCAGTCCGGTGTCCCGAAGCCCCAACCGTGGGGAGGGGGCTCCAGGAGACCGGAAAGCACAAAGCCAGGTCATCCAAAATCGTGTGCATTTGAGAGGTATAAACAAAAAGAACATAAGAAGAACATTGTCAAAAACAGTACAAATAAAAGCAATAAACCCAAGCACTTAATCCAGTAACTTATTGAACCTGTAACCAGAATTTCACAGCTGCTCCTTAACGGTTTCCAGCTTCCAACTCAGCGTCATTGGCACCCTAATCCACAACATAAAGCCATTTAGTTAGCAAGGATTTATGCTGTAGTCCCCCCCACCTAAGGGTCTAGGAACTACTCTAGTAAAGGGACGGGATACCATTTCTTATTGTGATCCAACGTGTGCCTCGCCTCCCACACTATTCAGGATAGTAAGGTACCATTGCTATTGCTAGCTAAAACACAAGAAGAACTTTTTCAGCTAGTTTTCCCTATGAACTTGTCAGACTACCACTATATCTACCCCTCACCTATTCGACATGGACCCTCGTTCCCCGGTGCCTCGGCCCTAAATTGGTGGGGTGCCTACATCTATGACTGATTCTCCCAATGTGGTGGATAAGTTCCTGGTAATCACAGGGGATAAAGATAGTGGTGTACAAAGCAGCATATTAAAAAACAACACAAGCAAAGAAAAATATACGTGTACATATATATAAAAAGGAAAAGGGGAAAAGGGGTGAATGGGTACAAAACCAGGAATAGCTACTGTACGAATTCCAAGTCCAGTACATCGGGGGGTGGGGGGTGGGGGCTCAACGATAAGCATATCGGGTTGTAGATGAGTAGGGCATAGACCGTAGCCGGGTCAGATCTTTAGGGGGGGATCGCATTCCCCCCATATACCAGATATGGCTCTGCATCGTACCAAACAAAAAAAAAAAAAAAGGCCACTCCTAAGGCAAAAGGATGATAAAAACGCCTGGGAGCCTGCGAAGTGAACGCACACTTCATATCCGCAGCGATGCAGCGGCCGCCCATAGAAGTCTCCTTCCTTGAAGCCGACTGACCCCAGTAGCATCTGGTACATGGGCTGAGTGACTTCTCCCCCTTCCCCACCTAGAGCGAAATAAAGGCATGACCGTATAGTAAAATCCCGGTAAGTCTCCAAGAACCTTAATCAATGTAAACTCGTAATCCCAAGTTAGATAGTTACCAGATGGAATGATCAGTTTAGGTGTAATCCCTGGGCCCAGGAATACCGGAGGATGAGGGAGTGAAAGTGTGGCAATGGGGAACAAGGGCTCAGTCAAACCAGACAGGGAAGCAGCTTACCAAACCAGTCCTGATGTTATAGCCGGTCAGTCCTACGTCGTACTGAAGATGGTGAGGCACGTGGGCTCTCTTCTGTCTCCATGTCACCCCGTCGTCTTGGTGGGGTAATGGACGAGGATCTTCTTCGTCGTTGTCTGCTCCTTTGGGTCCGAGGTGTTACTTCCTGCCGTGAGGAGATCCAGGGTTCCGGTTGAATAAAAGCGCCATACCAGTCTGGCACTTCCACATACGGTATGTTAAGAATATCACAGAATTGCCGGAGGTCTCCTGGTGTCCTCAACATCGCTGTGCGATTTCCAGCTGTAGCTTGCAGGCAGAATGGAAATTTCCAGCGGTAGGGAATGCGATGTTCTCTGAGCACCTGGAGAAGCGGCCGAAGGTCCCTTCTGTGTTGTAGGGTAATGGTGGACAGATCTTGGTATATCTGGATACGTGCACCTTCATGTTCTAGGTTAGCATGGTTACGTGCAAGTCGCAGAATTTCTTCTTTCTGTGCGAAGTTGACCAAGCAACATACAGCATCTCTAGGTGGATCAGTATCTCTGCCTCTTGGTCTTAGCGCTCTATGACACCTCTCCATCTCCACTGGGGCGTCCGGCGGTCTTCCCAAAAGCGTGTTAAAAATCGCCCAAACTGCAGCTTGTAGATGGGGGCTTTCCACTGTTTCTGGGATCCCTCTGATGCGGAGGTTGCGCCTGCGGCCCCTATTGTCAAGGTCCTCCATATGTCTATGCATGTCAATAAGGTGCTGTGCCTGTGTAGTGGATGCATGCTGCAGTTGGTGAATGGCCGCCCCATGTGTTGCTGTGGATGATTCAACTTGATCCAGCCTGCCAGCTACTGCTCTAATCTCTGACTTCAAGTCTGAGACTGCTGCGCTCAGTGAACATTTAATGTCAGCTGCCACTTGTTGGAGGTCAGCCAGGCATAGAAGGGGTGAGATGTGGGAAGCTCCCCTACCTGACTGGTGGCTGTCCGAGTGCTCCGGGTCTGCCATGAGGTGTCCACTCTGAGCCGCGGTTTGCGGTGCGGCCTGGGAAGCGGCCGACATTGCGGCCTGCGATGCGGCCTGTGATTCGGCCGTCTGCGAGCGGAACATCGCCGGTATGTTCCTATTAGGCGGCGGAGCCGGGTCCTGTTGAGGCCGGGAGGTAGAGCGGCTTCTCCCAGTCATCTGCGGTGCTTTCCGGGAGAGATCTCTGCGTATGCAAGGGCTTCTAGGAGGAACGGAGGACGGAGCTCTTCTCCTAAGCTGCCATCTCGCTCCGGTGCCAGGCCACGCCCCCCTACTTTTGGCAATGTAGTGTATATGTAAAATCAATATTTTTTGCTAGAAAATTACTTTGAACCCCCAACCATTATATATTTTTCATGCAGAGGCCCTAGAGAATAAAATGGTGGTTATTTTAATTTTATATGTCATGTATTATTTGCACAGTGGTTTTTCAAATACAATTTTTTTGCAAAAGATTCACCTTTAAATGCAAAAAAAAACAAAATTGTTTGGTAAAATATAAAAGATGATGTTATGCAGAGTAAATAGATACCTAGCATGTCATACTTTAAAATTGCGCATGCTCGTGGCTTGGCGCCAAACTACGGTACTTTGAATCTCTATAGGTAACATTTTATAAGCCTTTACAGGTTACCAGTTTAGAGCTACACAGGAAGTCTGGTGTTGAATTAGTAGGCACTACTACAGTGATCTTTACTTGCTTCATGTGCTGAGTGGCTGCCCTGCTGCATTATGAACACAGGAGGTTGTCTCAGTACAGGCGCTATTCGGGGGAACACTTTGCATTTTCTAAATAAATTCTTTGTTCTTTGATTGGATGAGATGGAGAAGCAGAGTGATGATGTTGTGATCTTCACCTCATCCAACCAGAAAAAAATACAAAGTGTTTTCTGAATGGTTCCCGTGCCGGGCGAGTGACCTCACTGTAGTTCTAGCTTCCACGGGAAATTCCACGGGTATGGCAGATACTTACATTGGTCTAAGCAGGGTTAAACTTCAGCTTTAACAGCTCCCATCCCATCATCTGGGAGTTAAGAAAGAAGCTACCATAGGGCTGAGGACTCTCCTTCTTCCATGAGGATCTCACGTATGTATGGAAAATACATGCTTACTTTGGCCAAGCTAGACCATGTGACAGCACTGGGCCAATTACCAGGCACCAGCACAATCACGCATCACAGTGGGGTTTAAGTCACATGTTACTCCATACCTATAAGTACGGGGTATTTTCTTTGTTCCCAGTGGCTTCATGGACTCACAATGCTGATGGTAAGCTGAATTTGCCCCAATCTCATCATTCCTTCTAATTCTTCAGGATCTTCCCTGCTTAATCAAATGCCAAGTATTTCTGTATTCCATTGTCTTAGGAGCTCCTCACCTAATGCTGCCATTAACCAGGCTTCTGAAATTTAGGTCACCACTTCTCTGCTCACAGTATGAGAAATGATCAATTTTAGTTTTTTTGCTGAATCTGTGTGTCTTCAAACCTTTTTGCAAGAAAGCCTCTATAACCTGCTGCTATTCCACTGTCATTCTCGTCTCTCATCCTTTTGTCTTCTCTAATCACTGATCCAAGATACCTAAAGCTGAACTGCAGAAGACACAGAGGAAATACATGTTTGGGAGTGGTTTATCTACTCGCCAACCGCAATATATATATATATATATATATATATATATATATATATATATATATATATATATATATATATATATATATATATATATATATATATATATATATATATATATATATATATATGTGTATGTATTATGTATGTATATATATGTATATATATATATATATGTGTATGTATTATGTATGTATATATATATATATATATATGTATATATATATATATATATATATATATATATATATATGTATGTATATATATGTATATATATATATATATGTATATATATATATGTATGTATATATATATATATATATATATATATATATATATATATATATATATATATATATATATATATATATATATATATATATATATATGTATATATATGTATATATATATGTATGTATATATATGTATATATATATGTATGTATATATATATATATGTATATATATATATATATATATATATATATATATATATATATATATATATATATATATATATATATATATATATATATGTGTATATATATATATATGTGTGTATATATATATATATATATATATATATATATATATATATATATATATATATATATATATATATATATATGTATATATATATATATATATATATATATATATATATATATATATATATATATATTTATGGTTTACCGGGATTATGGCTGAAGATATCAGTTATAACCTTGGTATCGTTTTGTTTTTTTACAGCTGGTGGCTGGCTTTCTCATGAAAGGAGTCCAAGCCAATGGTTTACTGGGAAGATATCAGCCATAACCCTGGTATTGTTTTTTACAGCTGGCGGCTGGTTTTCTCATGAAAGAGGTCTGACCCGGTTCACCCGAGAAATGATCCAACGGTGCCACAGGCTGGCCACACAGGCAAACAATGAATAGATCTGCTTTGATCACCTCTATGGCCTTGGAGGACCCCAGATCTCTCCACAAAGTGGACCTGTCATCCTTGTTTCTATTGCGAGGGATGTTTATATTGTAACAGGAATAAAAGCGATCAAAAAAATTAAAAATAAATAATAATAATTAAAGGGACAGTGTAAAAATAAAAACGTATAATAAATAAGAAAAATAATAATTAAAGCTCCCCATCCCTATCTGTACTTCGCGTATGTAAACGGTAGAGCAATAGCAATAATTCTAGAGCTAGACCTCCTCTGTACCTCTAAACAGGTAACCTGTAAAGGCATTTAAAGTGTCGCCTATGGAGATTTTTAAGTACTGTAGTTTGCCGCTATTCCACGAGCGTGTGCAATTTTAAAGCGTGACATGTTAGGTATCCATTTCCTCGACGTAACATCATCTTTCCCATTTTACAAAAAAATTGTGGTAAACATTGTATTTTGTTTTTTTAATTCATTAACCACTTGCCACTCAAGCCAATTCTGACCCTTCTCTCCTACATCCCAAATAATTTTTTTGCTAGAAAATTACTCAAAACCCACAAACATTATATATATTTTTTTTTAGCAGAGACCCTAGGGAATAAAATAGTGGTCATTACAACTTTTTATCGTGCACGGTACTTGCACAGATTTTTTTTTAATGCATTTTTGAAAAAAAAATTGTTTCATGCATTCAAAAAAAAAAAGGTAACAACAAGGTCTGGGGAATGCCCAGGGAAAAAACCAAAGCCTACTTACCACCAGCTCGCAGACAACCAAATTAACCTGTCTAACAGTATGCGTTAAAAACAGGGGTTTAGTCCGCACGCATTTGCAAACGCATGCGTGAGCCACAGAGCCACGTCAAGGCACCCTGGTATCTGTGGTCCTAACACTAACATGGTGTCCCCGCAGTGGAGGCACATGCATTCTGATGGTTAGATGAGGGCAGGTGGACTGAAGGGGAGCCACCCCTCCTTAAAGGTACAGGAACACACCAAACACCCAGCAAGAGCACAATGGCAGCAAAGGTGTTGGTGCACTGCTGGACCAATGCAAACACTACCGTGTTATCAAGAACTTGCCCACCGCCCTCATCTATAGCTGGCTATCGCAGTAAGTGGCTTTGGAAGGCTAAACAACAGGTAACAACAAGGTCTGGGGAATGCCCAGGGAAAAAACCAAAGCCTACTTACCACCAGCTCGCAGACAACCAAATTAACCTGTCTAACAGTATGCGTTAAAAACAGGGGTTTAGTCCGCACGCATTTGCAAACGCATGCGTGAGCCACAGAGCCACGTCAAGGCACCCTGGTATCTGTGGTCCTAACACTAACATGGTGTCCCCGCAGTGGAGGCACATGCATTCTGATGGTTAGATGAGGGCAGGTGGACTGAAGGGGAGCCACCCCTCCTTAAAGGTACAGGAACACACCAAACACCCAGCAAGAGCACAATGGCAGCAAAGGTGTTGGTGCACTGCTGGACCAATGCAAACACTACCGTGTTATCAAGAACTTGCCCACCGCCCTCATCTATAGCTGGCTATCGCAGTAAGTGGCTTTGGAAGGCTAAACAACAGGTAACAACAAGGTCTGGGGAATGCCCAGGGAAAAAACCAAAGCCTACTTACCAAAAAAAAAAAAACACTAAAGTTAGCCCGATTGTTTTCCATAAGACACCCCAATCATCTTCTTCATTGAAAAGGTTAAAAGTTGTTACAGTCACACTTAAGTAGTTGACAGCAGACAAACAAAGGAAATGTCTGGTGTTTGCAAACAGGAAAATGGCTGCTGCGTCCCAGCACACAAGTCGTGTCACACGTCACAGGCTCCTCCCTAGGCGTTTTGTCATCACTGACGTCACCGACCCTTTTGCTGCCAGGTCCATACGTCATACAGACCTGAAGCATTGTCAATAAAGAATAGTGGGTTTGTCACCATTTGACATGTTGGGTTTCTATTTACTTGGTGTAACATCATCTTTTATATTTTACCAAAAATGTGGGTAGTTAATTGTGTTTGTTTGCCCTACCACTTTTTTATTGTATAGGGTGCCTGCTGACAGAAAATATATAATGTTTGGAGGTTTTATGTAATTTTAAGGCCTAAAATAATTTTTTAAACGTGTGTAAAAAATGCAAAAATAACTCAGGCAGCGAAAAGATTAATGAATACAGAGCTGATTTAATCATTACTTTTTTTCTGAGAATTAAATAGTAAACTCCTGTCTCAATCCTTCACTGGCTTCAAAACTGTTTTATGATTTTAATCTTATATATTGTTTTCAGTTGTGTTTTACAAACTTAGCTGACACACCTTTCTTTGTCTGATATATAATTTTTCTTTGTTAACGCAGTCACAAGCTTACAGTATGTAAAGCTGAATATCCGTAAGATATGAAAACCTCCAATGAATGCAGTTATGTATAAACCGAAAATAATCACTTTTTATTTTTTGCAGGTAGGGTATATTTGACTTGGTATAAGCCCCCTAAAGTCTGGTATATGACAGCACTCTGATTGGCTGGCAGCAGCCAATCAGGTGTCTCATCTAGCTGTCTTGCTTAAAGGGGTTGTAAAGGCAGAAGTTTTTTTTTTTTTATCTTAATGCATTAAGATAAAAAAAAACCTTCTGTGTGTAGCAGCATCCCCAGCACCCCCTAATTACCTACCTGAGCCTCTTCTCTCGCCAACGATGTCCACGATCCCCTCAACCATCCATGACACTCCTCCTGATTGGATGAGACAGAGCGGGGGCACCATTGGCTCCCGTGGCTGTTAATCAAAGACAGTCAGCCAATCGGGAGAGGAGCGCGGGGCCAGGTCATGTTTGAATGGATGCACGGAGCTCTGACTCAGCTTAGGTGCCCCCTGTAGCAAGCTGCTGGCTGAGGGGCACTCAAAAGAGGGAGGGGCTAGGAGCAGCAAAAGGGACCCGATAAAGAGGAGGATCCAGGCTGCTCTGTGCAAAATCAACTGCACAGAGGAGTGTATTTCTTACACTGAACTTCTGCTATGATCTCTAACATCCAGTAAAAAGACAGGAAAGTAACCACATGACTTCAGCATGCCCAATCATGCTGAGGTGGGGAACATCCAATCCTGGCAGAGCAGCAGAAGAAAGGGGTATGGAGGGAATTAAAAAATAATGCATGTCTCTTAGGCTAGTGCACAAGATATGTAAATCACCTGTCACTCACAGCAAGGGGGAGGATTTGACAATTTTTTCTCTGTTTATCAAGATTTATCTCACTGAACAATAAAAGAGGATTGCTCAGGGGGGCGTGGCTTGGCCGCTGACCGGAATGGCCGCATAAGTGCTGAGCTCCTCTCATCCACTCAGCTACACATAGCATCCAGCGCCATCCGCCACCGCGATCGACTCCACGGAGCCTCAGGGATCACCCCACGTCTCCAGGGACATGACCCGCGGCAGATCCGCCGCCCACGGGGCGAAGAAGCTCACAGATTTTTACATTAAGCAGGCCGGCGCGCAGGCCCAAGATGGCGCCGTTCGGGACGAAGGCCTCACTCCGCAACAGACACCGACGGCCTCGGTGGCTCCTGCATCCTCTGAGGATCATCTTTCTGACATGGAGGACTCTGGAGAGCGGCAGCGTTCGCCCTCCATGTCGCCGGCTGACAGAGGTAAGAGAACAGCAATCTCCCCAGCACACTCTCCCTCTAAGCCTCCATTAATGAAGAAGCAACATGGCGCTGGCACTTGTAGTCCCACAGCAGCGCTGACTGAAACTAGCTCTTCACTGGCAGCTTACAGCACATCAGATAGCCCTGCATCTGAACATACCCTGAAAGCCATGCTTCTCTCACTACAAGCTGACATGCAGAAGGAGCTCAGATCCTCCATTAACCATTTGATGGACAGAATGGAAGACATGGAAGAGCGTATAGATCATATAGAGCACCATCTCTCTGCTGCCACTAGCTCTCACAACACTGTAGTTGACATTCAGAATGAACATACTTCTGCGATTCACCAACTGCGTCTTAAAGTCGCAGACCTCGAAGACCGCTCAAGGCGGAATAATATCAAGATCAGGGGAGTCCCAGAGACTGTGTCACCTCCCGATATTGTCCCCTACCTCCACCAGCTCTTTCACAAGCTTATTCCGGCTCTCACACCGCAGGATCTCCTTATTGACAGAGCGCACAGAATACATAAGCCGCAGCACCTCCCAGACACAGTTCCCAGAGATATCCTGGCTAGGATACACTTTTTTAACACTAAGGAGCAGATAATGAGGGCTGCAAGAACCATACGCAACCTCCCTGATCCCTTCACCAAGATTCAGCTATACAATGATATCTCAGCCGCCACCTCACAGGCACGCAAGGCCTTCTCTCAAATCACTGCGATACTTATAGAACATAAAATCGCATACAAATGGGGTTTCCCCACCAAGCTTCTTGTAAACTACCAGCAACAACAAGTCGCATTCTTGACCCCCAAGGACGGTTTCAAACAACTACACAATTGGGGCATTGCCCCTCATGTGCCCCCGGTTCCGCCTCTGAACTCTAGACCTGCAAAAATCACCCATCGATGGGACACGAAACCTAAATCCTGAGCTTCCTACCATAGGGGGCTGCCCCCTTGGGCACCCCCCCTTTTCTTTTTTTTTGACAAGGCGCTTGTCTTTTCAGGTTAAAGTGGATGACTGTTTCTCTCTCCTCTTTTGAACCCCTACACGCCGAACTGCCACTGTGTGCCAAGCACACGGCATTATTCTCTTCCCATATCTACTTGTGTACCTTACCCAAAGCCACCTTCTGTTCGTTCAGGAACCAACTGGATCCTTAGTTCACGTCTCTATATCTCCCGGTCATAGATATAGGTACATTACTACTGTTTGTGTGATTTATCGCAACTTCGCTTTTGTATTTTTGTTTTTTTTCTTTTTGTTACAGTTACTGTTTGGTTACTTGTACACTTTGACTTATAGTCAACGGTTATTGTATTCATTATCTGCTTGCAGAGTTAATATTTGCACTTAGTTCTGTTGAAAAGGTCCGTCAATTTCAGTACCATCTTGACAACTGACCCTATCTGCTAATGTCCCTTACAATCACGTCCCTTAATGTTAAGGGACTGAACAGTCCTTTCAAGCGCTCTCTCTTATGGAGGGAAGCTGCGACTTCTCATTCTGATATCCTATGCATACAGGAGACCCATCTCTCTTCCCGGAACTCACCACAATGTACCAATAAACGCTACCCACATATCTTTCATTCCCGCACAGATAAAAAAGTTAGAGGTGTTCTGATTGCAGTGCGCTCTACGGTGGCACTTACAGTTTCCAATGTAGAGCAAGACCCCGAAGGGAGGTTCTTAATCCTTTCCGCTTCCTTCAATAACAAACCCATGGTGATTGTGAACATATATGCTCCAAACACTCACCTAAAGCCCTTTCTTAAATCCATCCTCGCCAAAATACAACAATACCCGAAAGATCAAATCGTTTTGTGTGGAGACTTCAATGCAGTACCAGATCACGCATTGGACTCCTCATCCCCCCAAAGGAGAAGGTCCTCTACCCTCTCCTCTTTTTTACATCTGGAAGAATTCTATGACCCCTGGAGGTGTCAACATGGTACTGAAAGAGACTATACGTTTTATTCTTCTGCTCAGAGGTCATATTCCAGGATTGACTTGTTCCTGACATCCAAAGTGCTATTGCAAGCAGTTGCTTCCACTAAAATTGGTGTAATATCGTGGTCTGATCATGCCCCCATCTCTATGGTTCTCAATCTCTCCCCTCCTACCTCCCCATTCACAATCTGGCGACTAAATCCCAGCCTGATCAGCACCAAGGACATTAGGGAACAGGTCAAGACTGCCATAAAAGATTATTTTGATGTAAACCAGCATTCTGTCCCCAAGCCCACCACGTGCTGGAATGCACACAAAGCAGTCCTACGGGGAATTTTGTTACGACTGGGGGCTCAGGAGAAGAAAAAGCGCACAGCGACCCTTAACATTTATCTAGATAAGATAAAATCACTAGAGAAGGTCAATATGAAATCCCCCTCTGCCTCAACGCACGCAGAGCTCAGCAAACTAAGATCTGAATTGAGTACTTACCTCCAGAATAAACATGAATTCTATCTGCGAAAACTCAAACTAACTTGGTACTCTCAGGGTAACAAATCGGGGAAAGCCCTAGCCCAACAATACAAACACAGGACTGCCCAATCCACAATCTCCCACCTAATAGATTCTAAAGGTAACAGACTGACTAACCCTAGAGACATAGCCAACTGCTTTCGCGCATTTTATCAACAATTATATAACTTAAAAGACTCCACGACGGATCCACAGCCCACGACAGAGAATATCCAGACATTTCTCTCCAACGTTACCCTACCCTCCCTCTCCCCTTCTCAAACTGCTGACCTAGCCTTACCTTTTTCACAGCTGGAAATTCAAAACGCAATTAAAAGTCTCCCCCTACATAAAGCCCCGGGTCCAGACGGCTTTGGAAACGAATATTATAAGACGTTTGTAGATGAACTGACCCCGCATTTATGTAACTCCTTTAATCACATGCTGGCCACGGGAGAGATCCCCTCGGAATCCCTAGAAGCAACCATCACCACCATACATAAACCGGGGAAGGCCTCGTACGACCCGGCTAACTATCGCCCTATCTCATTACTTAACACCGATCTAAAAATGTATGCCAAGCTTCTTGCTACCAGACTTTCACAACACATGACTTCCCTCATACACCCGGACCAGGTGGGCTTTATTCCCCGCCGCCAAGCCTCAGATGGCACCCGCAGGTTTGTAGACCTTATCCACTGGGCAGAGCACAGTCGAACGCCTTCTCTGCTGATATCACTAGATGCAGAGAAGGCGTTCGACAGAGTCCATTGGGGTTATCTTGAGGCAGTTCTCCGGAAATTTGGCATAGAAGGCGAGTTCTTACAAGCTATTCTAGGTCTATATACCTCACCTACTGCGAGGGTCCGCACTTCTGGTATTCTCTCAAATCCCTTTAGAATCACTAATGGTACACGCCAGGGTTGCCCACTCTCACCTTTGATTTTCGCGTTAGTTATGGAGCCTCTGGCGCAGTCCATCCGTGCGCACCCCCATATACATGGTATTAATGTAAAAGACACCTGTCATAAGATAGGCCTCTATGCAGATGATGTCATCATTGCTGTCTCTGATCCAGTGAAATCCCTTCCTACCCTGACTGACGTCCTCCATAAATTTGGTGAAGCTTCCCTTTACAAACTAAACCACTCAAAATCAGCCATGCTTGGCATAGAGATCTCTCCAGCGCTCAAAGCAGAAATTACTAAATTAGCACCCTTCTCCTGGGCCCCCAGCTCATCTCTGCAATATCTAGGCATTCAACTAGTCTCTCCTTCCTCTGGTTTGTTACGAAGTAATCTTGTCTCGTTATTCACGAAACTGAACAATTTATCCTCTAATCTGACCTCCTTGAAAGCTTCATGGGCTGGAAGGATAGCCCTAACCAAAATGTTTCTCCTTCCACATGTGCTCTATTTCTTTCGAACCCTCCCGCTTCCGATTCTCTCAGCTGACCTAGCTAAACTGCAGCGTACCTTAGATTCGTTCATCTGGGCAGGACGTAAACCCCGCTTAAAATCTTCTGTCCTTAGCACTCCCTCTACCTCAGGAGGGATGGGATCACCGGACGTAAAAAAGTACTACAAATCCATCATCCTTGACCAAGGGAGACAACTATGGTCGCAAGACCCCAACACGAGATGGCATCAAATCGAGGCAGCTACTCTCCCAGCGGATCCACAACTGACCCTAGCAGCGATCTGGTTGTCTCTCCCGACCACACGATCCATTCTTCCCACGGTAAGGGCCTGCCTATCTCAATGGAGTGCAATACGCAAAGATCATCTGGGTATACACAGATCTGCATTGAACAATCTCCCCCTACTAGCTCTACAACTTCTCTCTCCGGACCTAGCAATTAAGCACTGGCATGAAGCCGGAATCACCACCATCGGAGCTTTGTTTCTTGGTCCGGATTTAAAAAGCTTCCAACAACTGATTTCGGACTTTAATCTCTCACATCGGGACTTTTACATCTACTTAAGGCTTCGACACATCATCTCTCAAGGCTCGACAACTCCTGACACAACCTCCAAGGAGCTCCTCCATTTCTATAACCGCCCTCTTACTGTGTTAAAGGGCATATCCTTTATCTACAAACTCCTCTCCAAACCCTCCTCTTCCTCAAAATCTTCGAGCATCCTCTACTGGGAATCCTTACTACATTGCTCTTTCACCATAGAAGATTGGCATAGAGTTCTTCGCACCCCTCTAGTCATCTCCAAAAACATCACACATTGGGAAGCGGTCATGAAACTGTTTCATAGGTGGTACTACACTCCGCAAAAGTTAGCGACCATCTTCCCCACTCATTCTCCACAGTGCTGGAGAAATTGCAACTCCACCGGGGACTTATTTCATATCTGGTGGAGCTGCCCGGTTATTGGACCCTTTTGGCTACAAGTTTCCGCTCTGGTTCAGACCTTAACCAGCTCCCCCCAACCGCTGACTTCGCGAATGGCTCTCTTTGGTCTGGACTCCCAATATTGGCCTTCCTCCTGTCTACCAGTGGTACACCACGTCCTAATCTCAGCACGCCTGCTTATAGCTCGTGGGTGGAAAAACCCCCTCCCTCCAACCCTAACTGAGCTTATTAACACACTTAATGTTCATTGTCACATGGAATTTCTTTTCTCCAGAGTTCACATGACAGAATCTAGATTCTACAAACAATGGTCTTCCTGGTTATCACACCCAAAATGTATTAAGCTTGTCTAACTAGTAATCCATCATCCCCAGACCAAGCAGAGCCGGCAGCGAAAGTCACTGGTTCAGTGTACTATTTTTTTATATACAGTATTTGTAAGTTAGCTCTGATGATCCTGCAGCTCAGGTTTTTCGATTCAAGCATCTTCATCAATCTCTTCCTATATCTTACCTGTTTCTCTTCCCTTCCCTTCCTCCTGATCCTTTTTACTACCGTATTGGGACTAAATCGCACTCCCACTTAACCTTACCTTACCCTGTTTTATCTGGCGTGGCGCCCCCACTCGACACAGCCCATTGGGGTGTTGAGAGGGGACGAGATGCCCCCGGACCTAGGGATAAGGAATGTATAGTATACAGCAACTGGACCCCAGACTCGTAGCCCTTCTTTTTCTGTATCTTGCCTATGTTGGTAACACATGTTTCTCAACTTATCTAGGCACTCTCTGTTTATCTTATTTTTCTTTGACCTGTCAACTTTTTGTATCGCATTTGTATGGATTGTTATCAATATTTGTTATTGTATTATTCTACAATAAAAATTTTTGAAAATAAAAAATAGCTCTTTGCTAACTCAAAAAAAAAAAAAAAAAAAAAAAGAGGATTGCTCAGAACTGGATTAACTTTTTGTGGCAAGACTGGGCTCAAATGATAGGAAATCTTATACTCTACATTATGACAATGATCAAAAAAATAATAATTCAGGTTTACATCCACTTTAACTGCAGTCAGGTCATCAGACTGTGCTGTGTGCAGGACTGTGTACATCAGAACTGGATGGACATATATAAAAAACCTTTGGCAGCCTAACTAGCTCCAACATTCAGTATGCATTCCAGCTGTTTATTGATCTCTTTGCTCTTGTTAGTAGTTCTGCTTTACAGCCTCATGGTCTTTGCTAAACTCTAAGTAGGATTTAGTCATAATAGCATTCACACTGTGCTTTATTATGCACTTGTGGAACATGTTGGCACTAAATAAAAGAGAAATAAAATACATTACTAGGTAATCTTTTCTCATTATACCCTGAAGAAGTAATAAATAAACTTAGAAAAATTGGAAAGAAATAATGAATGTCCAACTGCCTGATCCAGTAAGCACGTAGGGCAACAATGGTCATGGGACAACCAAAAGATAGGTTGCATGATCTCCTCTTTTGGATATGTGGGTTACAGGAATACAATCATTCTTTTAGAAATTATAAGGTGTTGGCAGGTGCAGTTCTCCTCCATCCAGCAGATGGTCCCTTGCCCCTCAGAGATGGAGTGGAGACCTTTGAGGAAAATGTTCCTCTGCAACTTACGTAGGTGTCACAGGAGAGGCCACTGTCTGATTGAATGTTGCATTTGCAGTGACCTTTGGTGGTCATCTTCTTTGAGGGAAGTGCAAATAAATAGCAGTGTCCTACTGGGTTTGGCTCCAATTTTGCATGTGGATAGTGTAGGAAGAGGAACCCCATTTGGCAGGGACAGAGTATTAGAGCCAGTGGAAGGTTACACTGTGTGTAAGGCCAGAGCAGGAGGACACCACTGTGTTCTGCAGTTAGCAACGATCTCAAGTATTGCTGACACCACCTGCTCTAGACCATTTTGAGCCATCACTGTGCCAACAACCTGCCACCCAACCACCTCTTAAGCAAAAATACTGCTATACTGCTATGATAAGACCCACTCAGTCTGTACTGATTCCACTGTACCTGGGGATACTTCACTGTGCAACTACACTAGCATGCAACCTCCTGGGGGCAGCTGGACAGCTATACTGCTCTGCCTCTCTTGTGCCCTAAAGTAGAACTTCAGCTTTTCCTTCCCAAAACAACAAATGCATTTTTTATGTAAATTAATCTCAACCCCACTTTTATTTTATCTGTATTTTACCTTATTTAGCCATAGAAAGCAAGTTTGTGTCTGTGCTGTCACTCCTTCTCCTGTCTGAAATTCAAAGTTCTCTGATGTCTTGTTTTGTTCCTATACCAAGCCTGATACTACATGTCCCATCATGCTTTGAGTATCTGTAGTTTCAGGGCAGGCTATAGAAGTCACTTGTAGCCATTCGAGGAGTTGATGTGGGTGGGTCTGAAAGCAGATCACTGTTCAGTCTGTAAAGCAGGTGTAAATTGGTCATACTTCCTCCTGTGTAATTCCTGTCTTGCAGCATGCCAAAGAATAATGGCTGACTGCAAGACTACAGAGGAAGGTCTATGGGAGGCTATTATGAAGGTGTTTTCTTCATATGTAAATCAATCAGATCAGAGAGAGCAGGGCTCTGAGAGGGCAGGAACGGAGGAGTGGGGCTCTGGGAGGGTGGAATCTGAGGGGTAGGACTCCCCCTGTTCACACTGGTCTGCATATTTAACTGGGCAGGTTTGACTTCTAATTGTGATTCATTCAATCCTGTCCAGCAGCAGAACAGCTAGCTATCAGAACAGGCTGTGTATGAAGGGGATTCCTTTTGAATGACACTGATATCTGTGGGGTGGGACTTGGGAGGTTTGGACTCAGTGGTGGCCCACTCATTCAGGGTGCAGGGGCGCTGCCCCCCAATCCATGTGTCCGACCCCTCCATCTCTATTCAGGGTGCTGGATGTATGGATTTCAATGTGAGTTTTTTGGGGGGTTTTTAAGCACGTGTTTAGAGGCTCTAATTGGCTTCAAAAATGGTGGGCTCTGTGCCCACCCACGTGTGTGACATTAGCAAATTAATATTTGCTAATGTCTTCCTGCTTCTCCTCCCCACCAGTCAGGAGTCTTAGGAGTCCCGGCCCATCGGGTCTCAGGACCCGCTTCCTGTTCCACCTGAAAGAGAAGCAACGATCCTCTTCCAGGGGCCCTACCCCGGATTCAGCAGTGTACTGGGGGGTAGTGTGAGTGAATCGCTGCCTTCCCTCAAGCGTCGGAGGGGTGGGAGTGCGAGTGAGGGGGCCAGGTTTGTTTGCGCCCCTTCCAAATATTTAGCACCAGCTGCCACTGTTTGGACTCCTCCTGTAGGTGTGACTGGGCAGGATTGAATGCTAATTAAGATGTATTCTATCCCACCCAACATCAGAGCTGTGAAGGACGTTACATGATTTGCAGACTCTGAAAGACTACAGAGGGGTATGCTCTAGGCTAGAGATTGAGCATGATGTGGCTGGAAGCTCCTCAGTCTACATCCAGACTATACAAAGTGTCACACGGTACAAAGCATCAACCAAACTCACAATATCAGAAGATCTGCAGACAACAGAGCAACGTGGTAAAGAGTTATAATCTATTCTGGGACTGATCATTCTATTCAGTTCTAGTGAAAAGAAAGTCAGAGTTTAGCTTTAAGGACGGTGATAGCATTCGGTTGGGACCTGCATTGTGCCTGAGTGCAGTGATTGGTCTACCTAGTTACTGAAGGTTACTGAGCCTCTATCTCCCTCCCTATAGGTTGACATCATTTTACATTTTTCACCCAGCCTACAAAACCCCATGTTCTTTACATGCTATCGGTTGTAGAGAACCCCCAGAATGTGTTAAGTGTTGGGTGTCCCCAGGTGACCTAGTACACCTCTTCTGGTGATGTCCAAAATTAGTTAGCTACTGGGACACAGTAATCCTCAAAATTAATGTAGTATATGGTACTTCCATTTGCAACCATGCACATACTTGTATATTCAGTTACATGGATTCACCCGACTTTGATGCTCACACCGCCATTGCAGTGCAAAGGTCATTATTCGCAGCACTTAGAGTTATTATGCTTATTGGGTGACCAATGCTGCACATACTAAATGATCTCTGAACTTAACAAACTATTAGCATTTGAAAGCACATATGAGCAAAGGGGATATCTTAAAATAATAGATCATTTGGGGCTGATGGCTCAAGGCTGGGGATGACCTAGACGTATAATACTTGACTAAGGCTGTATATAATAGATGTAATCAAGACTTTTAGGAGTCAGTTGTAACAGTACTGAATTCTGGCTTCCTTAAATGTTTAAACGGATACATATAATGTTTATGTGTACCTACTTATGATTAATTTGTCTGAATTGACCTTTTGATATTATTCCATGCTCTGTTGCCTCATGGTCTCTCTGTCTTCCACCTCTATCGGTACTTGTGTAGTTGCATTGTTTGTCTTTTCATTGTTTGATGACTAAAATTGCATTGGAAAATAAAATGTAATTAAAAAGAAAAAAAGAAAAAAAAAGGAATGTTACTGAGCCTGTTGCTGAGTATTACTGAACCTGTTACTGTGTGTTACTGGGCCTGTTACCATTAGAGATACTGCACCTGTGCAACACAAAGCTGCTAGTGCAAGTGTTATATTTGGAACTGCAATTAACCAAATACTTCCAAACTGCCTTGGGATCTACAGTAAGTGTGCAGTTTCTTTGCGTTGGGTACCGTATGGCTAGCCCCACCTACAAAGTGGGGAATATAAAGAAAAGATCTGCCTGAAAGCTTAGAATCATAATAATGTGGAGTGGATGTTTTTAAACAGTTTCAGGTCTCTTTTCTATGGAAAATCATGAAATCATTTTAGATCAGTTGGTTTAAGAGAGTCCGTGACTTTTGCAGTTATTTTTAAACTGTAGCGAAATTCAAGAATAAAAAATAACATATGGCAGCTTACCTGTCCTTGTAGTGGCTGGACATGTCTTCTTCATTATGGCATTTTCCCCTTTATTTTCGCCTGCATGTAACACATTTCCTAGGGTCCATAGCATATTAGGCAAATACGAGAAGTTTGTTATTAGAGTTTTTATAAACTTGAACTATGCATGCTACCTAGGGGTCAATTCACTAAGAGTTAAAAAAAAATAACATTCATAAAATGCAGTAAAATACTGCATGCAGTAACAATTGTGCAAGTGCATAATTAATTAAGAATTTTTCGTTAAATACGGAATGCAGTATTTGTTCTATTTAGCAGTCATTTACCGCAATGAGCTGGTTGCTAAGGAGCGGGGCGAGAAGACAGCCGCCGCGTCCTTAACAACGGATGACTCAGCCTGCTTACAGCTGAATTTAAAAAAAAGCAGAGAATTAAACATTAAAAAAAAAAAAAACAGTTTGCGTATGCAGCCTGGCAGGTCAGGAAGGGGGGGGACTCATACTAGGCCACATGCCCTCAATATGGGGGGGGGTTTGGGTGCTGATGGGGGCCTCATCCCCACAATCCTGGTCAGTGGTTGTGGGGGTCTGGGGGCGAGGGGCTTATCAGAATCTGAAATGAGTAATATGATACTCTTATTGCATGCAGTAAACGTTAGTGAATTTACCCAGTAGTTACATAGTTGTTAAGGTTGAATAAAGACTTTAGTCCATCCAGTTCAACCTGTGTGGGTGTGTGGGAGTATTATGTCCCTATCGTTTCCCATATCCCTGAAGATTTTTTTTAAATTAGCAACATTACCCACTGCAACCATCGATTGTGGAAGGGAGTTCTAGATCCTTACCGCTCTAACAGTAAATTAACTCTTACACCGTTTATGGTTAACCCTTTTCTGGTCCAACTTCATTGAGTGGCCACATGTCTTCATGAGTAACCTGAGACTGAATAGTTTCCTCCCTAGAATCACCATTAAGATATTTGTATATCGCTAACATATCCCATCTTGGGCGTCTCTTCTCCAGGTAGAATAACTTTCTAAACCCAGAGGAGGCAGCCAACTGAAGAATCAAGATTCAATCAACAATCAAGACAGGACTGAGTCTCGGACTATGTCACTCGAACAGCGGATCCAAGCAGGACAATGTTGTATTTACAGTGGGGTGAGTATGTATTTTGAAGATAACCCAGCACCGCGGGTAAGGCCGCGTACACACGCGGGGACTGTTCGCTCAACTTTGTCCGCTGAACAGTGTTTCGGCGGACAGTCCGCTCGTGTGTGGGCTTTCAGCGGACAGTTTCAGCAAACAGTCTGCTGAACAAAGTTTTTCGGAATTTCCGAAAAACTGTCCGCTGAAACAAAGTTTCAGCGAACAGTCCCCTCGTGTGTAGGCTCGTTCGTCAAACTAAGTTCCGCGCATGCTCAGAAAGGATTTACACGCCGAAGTTTGCATTGCAGTGTATAGGACGTCGTTTTCTAGTCCCGTCGTACGTGCCGTTCACGTCATCGCGCACGGTTTCAGCGGACTGTTCGTTCGTCGTGTGTGGCCAAGTCCGTCCATGCTAATTTTGAGCGGACTGTCCGCTGAAACTGTTTGACGAACAAAGTTGAGCGAACAGTCCCCGCGTGTGTACGCGGCCTAAGAGGGAAAAAAATATAAAACATTGAGGGGGACTTAAGTACCACTTTAACAATAAAACTAGGTAATTATGTTTGTATTCAGCTGTTTGGGTGATATCAACTTTTAAAATAGCTCTATTCTAAGTACGCTCTCCTAGATCTTATTTCAACAGACACAGCTACCGTATACTAAATGATTGCTTTGTTCCTGCAGGTCTCATTGGTATTCCATGTTTCGAAGCATAAATGTCCTCTTTTGCCAGATTTTGATGCCTCCACAGATGAGCATCTGGTAACTCAGTATGAAAATGAAGCGTTGGTGGGCTGAAAAAAGCCTGGGAGGATCCACAACATCTGTTAGCGTGAGATCAAGTCAAGCCACAGGTGAAAATGACAAGGTGCCCTGTTACAGATAACAAAACACCTTGCTAAACTAAGCATTCACATTGTAAGTGTCTTTGCGCAGTCATCTGGAAGCGACTTGCTAACAAGGCTTCCACATCCTTACCGCTTTTATCAAGAGCTTTAGAAATACACCTAAACTGAGCAAAGTTGTTACTACAAAGAATTTGTGTCAGGTTCATTTTACCATATATAAGCCAGCTGTTCCTTTTGCTTTAGATAATTTAGCTTGTTGGAGCTGCTGACTAAGACTTTATTTTTATCTTATTTTTAGCAGAAGTACGAGTATCAGTGGTAGCACCCTTCAACGTGGCAATGTATATTAGCAACAAAATTGTGGTCCAGTGCCTGGGACAAGGATGAAGCACTGAATAACTTGGTGAAGTGAGTCTGTATGAACCTAAGACATCCAATCATGTGCAGAATTAATTCTATTTTTCCCACAATAGATATAAACTGTGCATAATGCTGACAGATGGGTTGTGCTGATAGATTTGTATTGTGCACTCTCCCTTTAACTACTTTAGCCCTGAAACATTTCACCTACTGCTAACACTGCGGCGGACAAATTGGACACTAAGTGACACTTTTTGGGGACCAGTGACACTAATACAGTGATCAGTGCCAAAAAAAGGCACTGTCACTGTATAAATGACACTGGCAGGGAAGGGGTTAACATTAGGGGCTATCAAAGGGTTAAGTGTTCTCCTAGGGAATGATTTCTAACTGTGTGGGGGGTGGTTTAATTGGAGCAAGAGAGACATCTGTGCTCCTGATCAGCAGGAACACAAAATCTCTCTCTTTCTCTATGACAGAATGGTGGTCTGCCTTGTTTACGTAGGCAGACCACAGTTCTGCCTCTCCAGTGAATGATCGGCGGATCCCGGTGGCTATCACAGCCACCGGACCCGCTGATTGGCTCCTGCTGTGTCCAATCACAGCGGAAGCGGGCCATCGGTGGCACGTGCCCCAGACCCCAAGGAAGAAACAAGGTACAGGTACGTTGTTTCTCGCTGACGGGCTGTCCTGCCACAGTAAATGTGCGGTGGATGATCCAGAAGCGGTTAAAGCAAAGCATATCTAAATACTACATAGGCCTATCTGTAGGCTGGAGGGGGGGGGGGGGGGGGGTCAGGTGGTAGTTATCCCCAGGGGAAGAAACGGCACACAGTGGTTGGAGTTGCAGAAAATGTATTAAGAGCATTCTAACAGGCAACAACAAAGTCTATGCAGCACTGGTAGCACTGGTAGCAACACTCAAAGAAGATTATAGAGCACTTGAAGAAAGCAATGCTCGAAGACCGACAGCATTGGAGGCGGCTGGTAGGCAGCAACCAGCAAAGGACTAGTAGTGGAAAGGGTTTCTCAATGCAGCACTGCGAGTGCTCCCTTTGCTGTACCTTTACCCCTCTGAAACCTCTCCCTACACTAGACACACTTTATCCAGTGGGTTCCTGTTTCTGACCTAGCCACACGCAAAATGCATGACAACTGCATTGAGCCAATGCTTTTTAAAGTACTGCCTCACTAAATATGGCCGCAGGATGGCTGCGTCCAATCAGACAGCAGCTCACCTGATGACACATATGGAGACCTATAGGAATAGGCATTTCCCTTGTCCCTCACTCTCCCTGCACGGTGGTTGCAACAGCACCAGCTGTGTAAGCAAGGTCAACCTACACCTGCCTACATGCCTGATTGGATAACTACTGTTTATATAACAGATTCAATAGGTAGGGCCACAAGTAAGGATGAGTATGGGTTCACACCGAACCCAAAAGCTCTCACTGTTGCCAAATCGGCACCCAATCAGCCATGGCCAGGGCATTCCCTACAAATTATTGCTTTGTTCCTGCAGGTCTCATTGGTATTCTATGTTTCAAGGCATGAACTTCCTTTTTTGCCAGCTTTTGATGCCTCCAGAGATGAGCATCTGGTAACTCATTACGAAAATGAAGCATTAGTTGGCTGAAAAAAGCCTGGGAGGATCTACAACATCTGTTAACATGAGATCAAGTCAAGCCACAGGTGCAAATTACAAGGTGCCCTGTTACAGATAACAAAACACCTTGCTAAACTAAGCATTCACATTGTAAGTGTCTTTGCGTAGTCATCTGAAACCCACTTGCTAACAAGGCTTCCGCATCCTTACCGCTTTTATCAAGAACTTCAGAAATACGCCTAAATAGAGCAAAGTTGTTACTACAAAGATTTTGTCTCAGGTTAATTTTACCATATATAAGCCAGATGTTCCCTTTGCTTTAGATAATTCAGCTTGTTGGAGCTGCTGAATTTTATTTTTTAGCAGAAGTACGAGTATCAGTGGTAGCACTCAACATGGCCATGTTTATTATTAACAAAATTGTGGGCCAGTGCCTAGGACAAGGATGAAGAAGTGAATAACTTGTTGAAGTGAGCCTGTATGTATCTAAGACACCGAGTCATTTGCATAATTGATTCTATTTTTCTATAAACTATGCATAATGCTGACCATATAAGGTTAGATTTGGATTGTCCTTCAAGCTAAGTGCATCTATATACTACATAGGCCTGTCTGTAAACTGGAGGGAGGCCAGTTGGTAGGCACCCCCAGGGGAAGAAACGGCACACAGTGGTTGGAGTTGCAAACAACAAAGTCTATGCAACACTTAGCCATAAGACAAGTATTTGGCGCAAATCAAAGATATTAGGTTCCCACTAGAGAAAAGAGTCTATGAAAGTACATATAATAGTGAGTGCAAAAAATGCACTACTTTGTCAAGTCCAAAAAAAAGGAAATGAAATGCACTTTAGTTCGTGAGGAGAGGGGGGGAGAGAGATGGAAAAGGGGGGAGGGATCCCCATACAGGGCTGCCACCTTGGAAGAGCTGAAACTTAAGCTCCTGGATTGCTGTAGATAAAGGAGAAAAAAAGAGAGAGAGGGGAGCCTCTGGGTGCAGATTTTTCAAAAGGTTTCATTTACAGTGTAGAAATCATAAAATTTTGCACTCATTTAGTTTCAAAACGAGGCTTGGGAGGCAGAGATGACCAGGGCGCGGAGCTGTGACGTCATAGAATATGCGACGCGTTTCTTGAGCGTGCGGGTCGAGATTGTCGGACGACCGCGCTCTTTCATCAGGCAAATCCTTTGGAAAGAGCGTGGTCGTCTGACAATCTCGACCCGCACGCTCAAGAAACGCGTTGCATATTCTATGACGTCACAGCTCCGCGCCCTGGTCATCTCTGCCTCCCAAGCCTCGTTTTGAAACGACACATCTTGCGTCCACCATAAGCCGGCTGCTTCCTAAACACCTGTAGTGGACCATATTGAGAGGAACAGGAACAACTAGATGACAGATGTGGCCCGGATCACTGGCTGACGTTTTAAATCAGATACACCAGATGACCCCCTGTGTTTAATGCCTACTTTTTGCCTACTAAATGTGAGTGCAAAATTTTATGATTTCTACACTGAAAATAAAACCTTTTGAAAACTCTGCACCCAGAGGCGCCCCTCTCTCTCTTTTTTTCTCCTTTATCTATGCAACACTTAGCCCCTGTACACACGGTCAGAGATTCTGCCAACCAAATCCGTCAAATTTTGTCCGTCGGATTTAGTCCGATGGATTGTGTCCGAAACTGTTATACACACGGTCGGACTAAGTTGTTGAAAAGTCTGATCTTTCAGAACGTGATGACGTAATTTCGTTACGATGGGACTACATTCAGGCTAGTAGCCAATAGCTTTGATGTAGGAATTTGATCTGAGCATGCGTGGCACTTGGTCCGATCAAAATTCGCTACACATGATCGGAATATGTCCGATCAAACCAGTTGGTCGGGAAATATTTCCAACAAGTTGGAAAATTGGGTCCGACGGAGATTTGGACGGAATCAGTCCGATGCATACCACACACAGTCGGATTATCTGACGACACGGTCCGATAAGACGCATTCCGACGGATTCTCCGACCGTGTGTACAAGGCTTAAGAACTGGTAGCAACATTCAAAGAAGATTATACAACACTTGAAGGAAGCAATGCTCGAAGACTGACAGGCTCAGCACTTGGCACAGGAGGCGGCTGGTAGGCAGTAAGCAGCAAAGCACTAGTAGTGGAAAGGGTTTCTCAAAGCAGCACCGCAAGCGCTCCTTATGCTGTCCCTTTCCTCTCTGGAACCTCTCTCTATGCCAGGCACACTTTCTCTACCCAGTGGGTTCCTGTCTCTGACCTAGCCATATGCAAAATGCGTGATAACTGCAGTGAGCCAGTGCTAAAAAAGCACTGCCTCACTAAAGATGACCACAGGGGTCATCCAGGACAGCAGCGTCCAATCGGAGAGTAGCCCACTCAATGACATGTATGGAGGCCTAGAGGAATAGGCATTCCCCTTATCCACCACTCTCCTTGTATGGTGGTTGCAACAGCACCACCAATGTAGGTAAGGTCAACCTACACCTGCCTACAAGTCTGTTTGGATAATTATTGATTAGATAACAGATAATATAGGTAGGTTTCGAAGTAGGGATGAGTATGGGTTTCAGACCAAACCCGAAAGCAAGCTCTCACTATTGCCAAATCAGTACCCATCAGTACCCAGCCAGGGCATTCCCTGCACGTATTAAGGGATACTTGTGACATCACTGACCTAATATGGACTCATGGCTATATTTGGACATTATCATTGACCAAATATGAGACCATATGCAGTCAATAATGTAACAAGCATCCCTGACCCTTTGTTACTTAGGCTGCAGGATACAGGATGCCCTGGCCATGGCAGATTGGATAGGTTCACCAGTTGCATTCAGTCCAACCTAAGTTTGAACCAAACTAGTTCTTATCCCTAGGCTCAATAATACTATTCAAAACTCCCTCTAATGTACTCCATCAAAATAAATATATAAAAAACTGCAGCCACTGTGCAAAGGTGCTGTAACCTTAAAAGTGATAAAAAACAGCGCTGGCAGCACATGTTATTCAATACACATCATAGTGATTGATGTCATATACATCAATGTGTTTCTGCCATACAAAATCAAAATACAACAAAATGATATGTAATAATATGCATAAATCTATAAAGTGCTTGGTGCTTATATGAAAAAAAGAGCAATGGTGCTCTAAACTTTGCAAAGTGTGAGGTGACTTTCTCTTCGGTGACCCCACCCACCAGAAATAATGGACCCTCGGCTTCACAGTCTGGGGTCAAAAAGGCAGTGTGTACATCTGTCTTTCCAACAAAAGCCAGTCTAATGACCAGATTTAGTTGAAGGGACATGCTGGAAAACCAGCATCAAATCAGCACTTGTAGCCTTTGGCTGCAAGCACTAATCTTTTTGTGTCCTGGTTGCAGTAAATGGAAGATCCATTCTAGACCAGTATACCACCCTTCAAACAGAACTCACCCCTGCAAAGGGTTCACTATGCTGGATTTGAGGAGCGTACACCACCAGAACCTATGATTCCAGAAGACATAGAGAAGACTACCTTCATATGTCTACTGTGTTTCTGCGAGTTTGATAGAATGTCACGAGGTTTGGTTAGGGCTCCTGTGACCTTTCAGAGGCTGATGGAACAAACTGTGGGAGATCTGAACCTAATATAAATGCTAATGTATCAAGATATCCTTCAGAAGGATGCTAGAAGAATGGACCGAAAAAGTTTTGAACTGGCTTTTTCGAAGAGGGGCAGAAGCTTTCCTTAGTGAAGCGTCAGTTCTGCCAGCCACTTGTCACTTATCTGGGACTTTCTCCTGCTCCGTAGCTCTCCACCTGAGAGAGTAGCCACAGATCCCAAGAAGTTAAAGGCTGTTACCTCTTGGCCGAAGCCCTGAAATGTCACAAAGCTGAAAAACTCACAAGAAAAGTTTCATTGGAGATACATGTTTGGGCTTGTCATTAAACTATTGCAGGGACCAAAGACCTTTGCTTGGAGATTATGTTGCCCTGTCAGGCACACTTTTAAGAAGAGGGAGCCATGTGTCCTTTCATTTCCAGCCCCACTGTTGCTTGTTTTTTTGTCTCCAGCTGCAATATTGAATTGTATAGATTGAGATGGGAGCAGAGGACAGAGAAGGATTTCTATTACCTGCATATAGGGTGAGGGTCGTGGGTTGGTAGTCATGCTCTCCAAGTTTCCCTCCTCATCACCGAGCAAGGGTCACATGAGAGGCTCGCCCCTTCTGGGCTATGCTAGGCAATCTGTTACAGAGTCACTGCCATACACATGGGGTACATTTACTTGAGCCATGCTCATGACCCGGACATATGACTAAACATGAATGAACACTAACAAATTCTCTTGATGTACTAAGCATCAACTCAGTTACTTGTGCATTTAGGAAGAACACATAGAGCAAATGCCCTCTCCACTGTCCAGTGTATCACTACCTCATTCCCAGTAACAATATGGGGTTCCGCCATGCAATATACTTAACTCTTTGTCCTATGTACGGGTCAAAGGGCCTCAGTGGTGCAGATCTGCTCCTGTTGCTACAGGAGATGGATCGCTGCTGAAGGAGTGCCATGCTTAAGGTCAGGCTTGTAGAATAACCTTCATTATTCTTGGTAACCACGCTGTCTTAACACTGTATGAACTCCTTGTACTGATGTCTTCATATACCAAGCTGTAGACTATATGTGTGGGTTACTTACATCGCACCCCTTTAGTAACAGGCCAGGCAAAGGCAAAGTTTCAAAAGCTTTACTTAAATAATAGGTTAAAATGATGACAGCAACAATTGACAGTCCAAAATAAGGTGCATTGCTTAACCACTTCAATACCGGGCACTTAAACACCTTCCTGCCCAGACCAATTTTGAGCTTTCAGCGATGTCGCACTTTGAATGACAATTGCGCGGTCATGCTACACTGTACCCAAATGAAATTTTTATCATTTTTTTTCTCACAAATAGAGCTTTCTTTTGGTGGTATTTGATCACCTCTGCGGTTTTTATTTTTTGTGCTACAAATAAAAAAATACCGAAAATTTTGAAAAAAAAATGTTTTTTTTTTGTTTCAGTTTCAAAACTTTGTAAATAAGTACGTTTTCTCCTTCACGGATGGGCACTGATGGGGCTACACTGATGGGCACTGATAAGGCGGCACTGATGGGCACCAATGAAGTGGCACTGATGAGGTGGCATTGATGGACACTGATAGGCGGCACTGATAGGCGGCACTGATAGGCGACACTGATAGGCGACACAGATGGGCGACACGGATGGGCGACACGGATGGACACTGATAGGTGGCACAAATTGGCACTGATAGCTGGCACGGATTGGCATGGATGGGCGGCACAGATGGGCATGGGTAGGCGGCACAGGTGGGCATGGGTAGGCGGCACAGATGGGCATTGGTAGGCGGCACAGATGGGCATGGGTGGGCACTAATAGGCGGCACAGGTGGGCACTGATAGGCGGCACAGGTGGGCACTCATTAGCGGCACAGGTGGGCACTCATTAGCAGCACAGGTGGGCACTCATTAGCAGCACAGGTGTTATACTGTACTAATGGATGCCAATCAGTGCCAAACAATAATGCATGCCAATCAGTGATGCCCATTGTGGGCACTGATTGCCATCCATTATGGGCACTGATTGGCATCCATTGTGCCTGACTGGCATCCCTGGTGGTCTAGGGAGGATTACCTCTGCTGGGCATCCCTGGTGGTCTGGTGGCGTCCCTGGTGGTCCAGTGTGGGCATCCTTGGGGGGCTGTGCTGATAATCGATCCGCACAGACCCCCCCTGTCAGAGGAGCAGCCGATCGGCTCTCCTCTACTCGCGTCTGACAGACGCGAGTGAGGAAAAGCCGATCACCGGCTCTTCCCATTTACACTGTGATCAGCCGTGATTGGACACGGCTGATCACGTGGTAAAGAGTCTCCGTCGGAGACTCTTTACCGAGATCGTAGTTGCCGGGTGTCAGACTGACACCCCACAACAACGATCGCCGTGATGCGCGCCCCCGGGGGCGCGCAGCGGCTCATAATCCTGAGGACGTCATATGACGTCCGGTCAGGATTATGAAACCACTTTGCCGCTGTCTATTTGTAATAGGGCGGGCGGCAAGTGGTTAAAATACCTACTCCCTAACCACAGACTTGTGGCTGCCCCAGCATACCTGTTCAGTATAAGTCCAATGTTGGCTGAGTCAATATCTGGAGTTTAACTCCGGCTTCGGCAGGTTACAGGCCATCCATAGTCTGGCAATGGAATCAGGCAGAGTGTCCCTCTCTGACTATGTGGGCGTGTCTCCCCTCTCCTCCTCTCAGGTTCCAGGCCTTTGTCCCTTTTTATAGTACAAGATCAGACCTAAGAAAAACTCAGGAGTGTAGTTAACTCCTGACTTCCCATGGGGGCACCAGTGATCACTACCTGCCTACTTGCAGTCACACCTTTGGATTGTACAGTGGCCCACCATTGCTGGAAAGAGGAAAAAAGAGCTCCACTGTAGCTGGACTGGGCCTCAGGGAGCGGGCTTGGATGCAAAAGAACCAGGAATCTGTGCTGAGAAGGGAGCTGCGTGCTGGGAGGGGAGGGAAAGGCTACTGGGAGAGAGACTGGCTTCTGAGGGCTGCTGAGGTAGGATCCTGGGAGGACAGAGCTGCAAGGCATGTGTCCAGAGCTGCCAAGGACCCAGAAGGAGAGAGACTGGCTACACGGAGCTCCTGTGGCAAAGCAATATAGAGCAGAGCCACAAACAAAGGTGATCAGAGCTGTTGCAGTGGTGTCTACAGTTTCTGGAAGACCATATACTCCAGGTGTGCTACTACTGGACTCATGCTGGCTTGAGAGTGGGGCCCCATGTGTGTGGCATGACCTTTCACATGGTCTGTTGGGAATCTGACCAGGATCAAATCTGTGGTGAGAAGCTACTTGGTCACTTTACTGCTCTTCAGAGCTCCTACAGCAGAGTCAGGACCTCAATGCTGATAGACTGTATTAAGCCTCATTGTGAACTAGCAAGACCCCGTTGGCCCTTAGATAGGCCATATAGATGTCTGCTATATTTCTGTTCAATTTTAAATTCATTATTGAGTGTGTAATTGCCAGTATATTTTTCTAATGTTCAACTAAACTTTAATTTAAGTAGGACTCTAACCTGTATATGTGTCAGGAGTGTTACACTCTGTGGATGGCCTTAGGCAGTCAAAACTCTGGGGTCCCCTCAAAGGTTTCTGGAGTTTTCATGCACATGCGCTCTAGTGGGATAACATTGAACTAAGTAGTGTGCAATTCAGCCACTAGATGTAGTTGACCATCACAACTGTACATCACACGTATGTAGGTTGCACCATTTTTTTATGACAACTGAAAGAAGGTAAGCTTTTAGAAACTCTGTGATATATAGCTTTACAGAACAGACAGTGCACAGTCCACATGGGCTTTGCTGCTTAATCTCAGACAGGAAACAGGAAATGTTATTCAGGTAAAAGACATAGAGCATACCATAGATACAGCTACAAACTTATAAACACTACAAACTACTTATTGAAGACTATATCTCCATTCTCTACTAAATACTGATGTACAGTAGTTGTTGCACAAAATACAACTCTGTATTCTAACAAATGTGAACTTGATGCCTATGATTTATGTACTTTAGTTTGTTATTGGGTACTTTACATTATTACAGTATTTTCTCTATATAATCTTTAATGTAAAGTTTTCATTTCTTTGGGTTGACTAATTTGTTTCTATCCATTGTATCCCAATCCCAATTCCATCCAATATCCGTACCCAACAAGTAATCCTGATAAATTTTCACTTTGATGTGATCATGATTTCTATGGTTTATGTAATTGTTTTTGGGTACTTTACATTAATACAGTATTTTCTCTATAGAGTATTTAATGTAACATTTTCATTTCTTTGAGTTTATTAATTTTTTTTATATCCTTTGTAAACAAGTTAAAAAAAGCCTAATGCCGTGTACACACGGCTGGACTTTTCAACAGCAAAGGTCCGACGGAACGAATCCATCAGACAATTCGACCGTGTTTGGGCTTCATCGGACCTTTGCTGTCGAAAAATCTGACGGACTTTAGAACACGTTTCAAATCTTTCTGATGGACTCAAGTCCAGTCGGAAAAATCCATTTGTCTGTTTGCTAGTCCGATGGACGAAAACCAATGCTAGGGCAGCTACTGGCTATGAACCCCCTTATTCTAGTGCGGTCATATGTCATCACGGTCGAATCCATCGGACTTTGGTGTGATTGTGTGTAGACAAGTCCGATTCGACGGAAGTCCGTCGAAAAGTCAGATGGAATTCAGTCAGTTGAAAAGTCCATCATGTGTACACGGCATTATTGTACATTTCTTTCAAGATCAAATCAGTATTATTTTGATCTGTTGTTGAGGGGCCCTTAAATGGCATGTAGCCCATAGGGTAGTGCCTACTCTGCCTACTTAGTAATCCGGAACTGTGCGTCAGCAATTTTGTTACATTATATTACAAAATGTAAGGAATTGTATTTGTAGAGCTACTGATCATTCTACTTTAAATGTCTTTCTCCAATCCCATCCCATATCTGTACCCAACAAGTAATGCTCCTGATAAAATGTCACTTTGATGTACTCCAGACAGTACACAATCCACATGGGCTTTGCTGCTTAACTGCAGACAGGAAACTTTATTCAGGGAAAAAAAACATAGAGCTTACCATAGATGCAGCTACAAACTTATAAACTTATAGACTGGTTGAAGAACATCTCTCTACTAAATACTGATGAACAGTAGTTGTTGCAAAAAATACAATTCTGTATTCCAACAAATGTGAACCTGGTGTTGATGGTTTATGTACTTAATGTTGTTATTGGGTACTTTAGATTAATACAGTATTTTTTTCTATATGGTCTTTAATGTAAAGATTTCATTTATTTGAGTTGACTATTTTTTTTTCTATCCATTGTATCCCAATCCCAATCCCACCCCATATCCATACCCAACAAGTAATGCTCCTGATAAAATTTAACTTTAATGTATTCCATGTTTTTAACCTTAAAAGTCAACTGTATCCAAAATTGATATTTCAGGTTTGAATAATTAACCAGTACCTGGTAATGTTATGTTTCTCACATAGACTTTAATACAGTTTAATTGTCTTATCTTACCTCCCACAAAGGTGTCCCTCTCTCCCTGCTAGATTCTTGATATATCGATGAAGCATGACACCGACAGGCTGCATCAGCAGGGACGAACTAGAAAATCCAGCGGGGATGTAATGCCACTGTAGGTCCCAAGAGATGTGATAAGGCAAAATGCAATTTATCTTGCTATCAACCGCGCCATACTGAATTATGAGTCTTTCTGTGATGTTGGCAATTCACTACATAATATAGGACCCAAAAAGTGTCTGCAATCCTTTCCTTTTGGAAACTCAAGGTATTAATTGCACGTTTGTACATTTTTGATACTAACATCATTCAGTTCTTCGGTTGGTATTTTACTCTTTTCATGATACATTTTAATGTTTTCTGCCTGAATGTTGGTTTAATACGATTTCAGGAACTGACTTTCATGTCTGCACAGTGCTTTAGCTTGCGTCACAAGTACTCCCTCTACTGGATGACTGCAGCTCTTCTTTTTATTTTTTTTTGTATTTCCAGATATAACCTAACTGTATGCTGGAAGGAAGAAGTGAAGACCACATTCTGTGCACATGCAGCAGCTGTAGTAGTTATATGACGGGATGCTCTTTATTTTGCATTCAGTAGGTGAATGGATTTTGATTGAACAAGATCTTTTTTTTTTAATTACCTTCTATGCTATAGAATAGGCTTAAAGTCACCCAGGGAAATGAGCAAAGGATAGCATACAGTATGTAAATCCAATCACTGAAATTTGCTATATGTTATAATTTGTTATAGAAGAGTACTTTTGAAATGGCATTATTTTTTAACCACTTCAGCCCTGGAAGAATTTACCACCTTCAAGACCAGAGCACTTTTTGCGATTCGGCACTGCGCCACTTTAACTGACAATTGCGCGGTCGTGCGACGTTGCACCCAAACAGAATCAACGTCCTTTTTTTCCCCACAAATAGAGATTTCTTTTGGTGGTATTTGATCACCTCTGCAATATTTATTTTTTGCACAAAAAAAGTGTGACAGTTTTGAAATAAAGCAAAATTGTTTACTTTTTGCTATAATAAATATCCCCCAAAAATATATAAAAAAAATGGCATTATTTTTTAACCACTTCAGCCCTGGAAGAATTTACCCCCTTTGTGACCAGAGTACTTTTTGCGATTCGGCACTGCGTCGCTTTAACTGACTGACTGCACCCAAACAGAATTGACGCCCTTTTTTTTCTCACAAATAGAGATTTCTTGTGGTGGTATTTTATCACCTCTGAAATATTTATTTTTTGCGCTTAAACAAAAAAAAAGTGACAGTTTTGAAAAAAACTGTGTACTTTATTACCATTTATATCATGTTTGATTATGTGTTTATGTGCATACATATATGAAATACAAGATAACTAACTGACATTGTTGTTACTATTCTTATATATTTTTTTTATTTTTTATTTTTGTACATCGATAAGGAATTGGCAAACGCATCCTTGCATACCTATTTTGCAGCTATGCTTCATTCAAAGTCCTACTTTATTTCCCTCCTAAGACAGTTTTGAAAAAAAGCAATATTGTTTACTTTTTGCTATAATAAATGTTCCCTAAAAATATATAAAAGAAAAACATTTTCTTCCTCAGTTTAGGGCGATATGTATTCTTCTACATATTTTTGGTAAAAAAAAAAAATTATTGCAATACGCGTATATTGATTGGTTTGCGCAAATGTTGTAGCGTTTACAAAATAGGGGATAGATTTATGCCATTTTTTATTATTTTTTTTTATTAGTAATGGTGGCAATCTGTGATTTTTATCATGACTGCGACATTATGACGGTCACATTTTAACACATTTTTGGTACAATTAGCATTAATACAGCGATCAGTGCTATAAAATTGCATTGATTACTGTAAAAATGTCACTGGCAGTGAAGGGGTTAACCACTATAGGGCAGGGAGGGGTTAAGTGTGTCCTAGGAAGTGGTTCTAACTGTGGGGGGGGTGGGCTACCACTGGCATGACAGCGACCACTGCTCCCAGTGACAGTGAGCAGTAGATCTCTGTCATGTTGCTAGGCAGAACAGGGAAATGCCTTGTTTGCATAGGCACCTCCTTGTTCTGCCACTCTGTGACGTGATCACTGGACACACGCGGACATCGAGTACGCAGGTCCCGTAGGCATGGTCACGGAGGATGCGGTGGGCGCGCGCTCACAATGCTGTATCTTAAAGTGCCACTGTGCCAACGTATATCGTCGTGCACTGGTCAGCAAGCGGTTAAAGCAGATCTCCAGCCTCCCTTTCCACAATCCCTCTACCCCTGCACCTATTTTCTATAAATAAAAAGACTACAACTCCCACCTGCTACCATGCTTTAGAAATTGTGTGTCTCAATGTAATGCGATGACATCATTGCACTTGTAGCCTATTGATAATTTTCTCCAGCCCAAAAACAAAAGGATTGCATCTCGGTACAGATCTGCAGTTGGAGAAATAGTCTGTATGATCTTGTGCATTGAGCTCTCTGATCGCAGTTGGAATACTTTGCATGCTTCACACGAAAAATAAAACGCTTATTGCTATTTTGTTGCCAAAAATATGTAATAGAATACATATTGGCCCAAACTGATGAAGAAATTAGTTTTTTTGCATTTTTTGGGGGATATTTATTATAACAAAAAGTAAAAAATAAGATTTTTTGTTTATAGCACAAAAAATTAAAACCACAGAGGTGATCAAATACCACCAAAAGAAAGCTGTATTTGTGGGGAAAAAAGGACGCCAATTTTGTTTGGATACACGACCACGCAATTATCAGTTAACATGACGCAGTGCCGTACCATCAAAAATGGCCTTGTCATTAAGGGGGCAAATTCTTCCGGGGCTGAAGTGGTTAACTGACAATTGCGTGGTCATGCAACGCTGTACCCTAATTAAATGTCTCAATTTTTTTCCCCACAAATAGAGCTTTATTTTGGTGGTATTTGAGCACTACTGTGTTTTATTTTTTATTTTTTGTGCTATAAACAAAAAAAGAACGACAATTTGATTTGAAAAGAAAAAAAAGATTTTTTACTTTCTGCTATAAAACATATCTAATAAAAATGTTTAAAAATTCTCATTTCTTCATAAGCATAGGCCAATATGTATTCTTCTACATATTTTTAGTAAAAAAGAAAAAAATCCCAATACACGTATATTGATTGGTTTGCGCACAAGTTATAGGGCCTATAGGAATATATACTGTATTTTTTTTTTTTTATACTAGTAATGGCGGTGATCAGCGACTAATAGCAAGACTGTGATATTGCGGCACACAGTCAAACACTAACTGAGACTTTTGAACACTTTTGACACTTTGCGGGAACCAGTGACACAAACACAGTGCTCAGTGCTAAAAATAAATACTGTCACTGTACTTATGACACTGGTTGGGAAGGGGTTAAACATCTAGTGCAATCAAAGGGTTATCTGTGTGCGAATCAGTGTTGAATCTGAATCTGCACCTGAACTGCACCCAAAGATGCCCAGGATACTTTTTCAATGCGGCTGCAACCATCCTGGACCTCTGTGAACTGGCTCCATTGTGAGCCGTTCACACTCGCATGTCATGCGAATTGGATGCGGGAAAACTCAGATCCAATTCGCACATATGTGAACCCAGGCTTAAATTGTTTCGCTAATATTGCGTGACCCAAAAAAGTGGAGCTACAACCATTTTATTCTCCAAGGTTTCTTCTTTCGGAAAAAATATACACTTTTGGGGGTTTTAACTAATCTTCAGGCTAAGTTCACACCTCTGATGGATGGGGCTCACAGCAGGGGGTCCAGTGCGTCCCAGTTCTCTGTTTCAAGGACGAATCAGGGCCAAATTTTTGCCTGAATTCGGCCCTGAAACCGAGTCAAAGATGCACAGCGTTCCTCTGCAAGCCATTCCACAACGGAGATATGCAAAACTGGCTCCAGATGATGTCCCAGTGACGAAACGCTTAGGGTGGTGCTTACAGCGGCATTGCATTGCTTCCGGTTTTCGGACCGTGGAGCGCAGATCGTTCCGGCTTTCTGATTTTAATCTTTCACTTTGTATTTGCTTACCTGTGAGTACCCATTGTTTATGTGAATAAATAATGTTTTAAGGTAATACACTATGGAGCTTTTTTCTTCTCTATATGTGGGCATTATAAGAGGCTAGCGGCAAGGAGATCACTTATATCGCAAACTACTGACACAGGACAACTTTCTTATTCTGTATGCTACACAGTGGCTCATACTGTGAAGGTGAAGTACCTCCTTGTGGGGTGAATAATAGTGATGAGTGTGTTTCCTATGGCGCACTTTATAAAGAAGCACAGAATAACCTTTTGGAGGAGCACTTTCTCACTTTATTTTTCATATGATATTTGCACTTTGTTGTGCACCTGTATCCAAGGATATTATATGCATGCTGAGTCTAGCACTATAGCATTATTATACATAGGTTCACTTTATATAAGTGGCACATAACAGTGTAGACACTATTTAGCGTTTTTGTGTTTTTTCATCTTTTTTGTGTTTTTTCACTTTTTTGTTTATATGATAGTTTTTACTATACTCACCCAAATACCTGCACTGTTAACACTTTTTTGCACATTTGCACTTCCTATACATGTATAGCACATACCAGCATTATGATTCCACTACGCATTCAGGTGGTCTGGAACACCAAAAATTAAGAACAGCGCCATTTCTATCCCTTTCTTCCTACGGCTCCACAGAGAAGTCGGTCACAATCTCCTGTAAAGCAAACTGGATGCGGGTTTGCATAGGCGTGAAGCCAGCCTTATGCCTGTACACACGGTCAGAAATTCCAAAGAAAAAAGTCAGATTGGATTATGTTGTCGGCAAATCCGATCGTGTGTGGGCTCTATCGGACTTTTTCTTTCGGATTTTCAAACGCACAAAGTTTGAGAGCAGGATCTAAAATTTTCCGACAACAAAATCCGATCGCATAAATTCCGATCGTGTGTAGACAATTCCGACGGACAAAAGTGCCATTCATGCTCAGAATAAACTAAAGCCGCGTACACACGGGCGGACTGTCTGGCCAACTTAGTCCGTCGAAACACATTTCAGCGGACAGTCCGCTCGTGTGTGGGCTTCAGCGGACTTTTTCAGCGTGCAGTCTGGCGGACTAAGTATTTCGGAATTTCCATAATATTGTCCGTCGTACTTTGGTTTCAGCGGACAGTCCGCTCGTGAGTAGGCTAGTTCGACGGACTAAGTATGGCGCATGCTCAGAAAGGATTTACACGGCGAAAGGTTGCATTGCTGTGTATTGGACTTCCTATTTCTAGTCCCGTCGTACGTGCTGTACACGTCATCGCACAAACTTTCGACGGACTGTTTTGCATCCGTGTGTGGTCAAGTCCGTTCATTCGAAAGTAGGACGGACTGTCCGTCGGATTGTCTAACGGACTAAGTTGGCCATACAGTCCGCCCGTGTGTACACGGCTTAAGAGACAAAAGCTATTGGCTACTGTACAAATACAAAGAAGAGGGGCACCTCTGGGTGCATATTTTCTTTAAAAATTGAAATTTATTATTAAGCTGTTAAAATTAAACTCACATATTCCATGAGTAATATGGACATTATGATCGATTCACAATAATTCGCTCTGTCATTCTATCCATCCAGTCCACGATTGTTAGCTGCTCCTTCCTGTGTCCCCACTGTTAGGTTGAAACTGCCGGCTACAGTGGTAGCAGTGTGTGTTCAGCGAAAGCGAGGCTTGGAGCGCTGTGGCAAGTGGGACGTGGGAAAATGGCGTCACTACTTGGAGGCGCGTTTCCTGAGCGTACGGGTCGCGATGGGGAGGCGACCGCGCTCTTTCATCAGACCAATAGTAGATGTCGATGGGGGCAATGAATAAATAAGGAAATAAATGAAGGGGGCGTGGCCAGAACTGATTACATCACAGGGAAATCCCGATAGGGAAAAAAATGAAAGAAAAAAGCAACAAGCAATTGAAGACAGGACAGGGGAAGGGAGAAAAACACGGAGGTTGATTGATTAATGAATTAAACAGCGGTGTATAGTAATAATAATATTGGATGAAAAATGGGATATAATAAAACGGGGAAAAAAGAAAGATGGTAAAAAAAATTGAAAACGGACTGAAAACAAAAATGGTAATATTCAGAACATAACTGAGAGTGGTGGAAAAAAACTAAAATAAAAAAAAGACAATAATAAAAAATTGTAATAAAAAATTATTTAAAAAATTTAATAAATGGAACAATAGTGAGCGGTAATGATAATAAGATGCTAATTTTATGAATTTAGTAGGGACGATTACTAATAGTTAAATAGCTGAAGTTCAATAAAAAATATATATTTTTGTAGTGAAAAAAATAATAATAAATAAATCAAAAAAGGAAAAGGGAAAAATTCAGCTATAGGAATAATCCACCCTCTTGCCACAGTACCCAAACATCGCCTTTGCATGTTTAGTATATATATATATATATATATATATATATATATATACATTTAGAGAGAAGTATATCAAATACATTATATATATATATATATATATATATATATATATATATATATATATATATATATATATATATATATATATAATGTATTTGATATACTTCTCTCTAAATGTATATATATATACACACATCCTTCATAAGCTCATATAAAAAAATTTATTAAATGAGCAATGAGACTCATATGTATATATTAATAATAAACAAATACAACATTAACAGGAAATACTAGTACTTAAAATTACCATATTAATATCGCTGCAACTGCAACATCTAAATATAATCTAAAATGACATGAGAGTCTACAAATGTGTCAACATAAAATCATGCGTAAAAAAAGACGCATACACACATGCGACTATGGGCCATAAATACAGAAATAGTCAATATTTATATATATATATATATATATATATATATATATATATATATATATATATATATATATATATATATATATATATATATATATATAACATTCCACTAATTCTATACCTCAGCTTAAAGCTGAAAGGATTTGTAGGGAAAGAAATTTTTCAGAAAGGAAATGGTAAAAAAAACTATATTATATATAATGAGAAATATATCATATCCAGCATTGGAAACCTGCATGAAACAGGAAAAAAAAAAAATGGGAAAAAACAATAATAAATGCTCTCGAAGAGAGGGGCACGCCTGGGGTTGGCACTATAATATGGTGGCAATCTCAATGCATTCATTAATTCCCCCAGGTGAAAGAGCGTCCAAGGTGTAGATCCAAAAAGTTTTGCGGGCACACAACTTCTTGAATCTTTCGCCCCTTTTTGATTGATATTACTTTTGGTGTTTTGCACCTTTACTTGTCTTATGGCTATTGGCTACTGGCCTGTTTATAGCCCTGACGTAGGTGCTTGACGTCACCTCGTTCAGAACGATCTGACTTTCCGACAACTTTGTGCGACCGTGTGTATGCAACACAAGTTTCGGAAAAAATCCGACGTATTTTGTTGTTGGAATGTCCGACCATGTTGATTGGGGCATAAAGGCCACATTCACACCTGAGCATAGCGTTTTCAGGTGGACAATCTCGCGATTTTACTGTGATTTTGCAGCGTTTTCTACAGCGCTTTTGTTTTTAAAGCAATTTGCCGCGATTTTGTGCAGGGCAAAAGGTCACCAATGTAAAGAAGAAGAAAAATGCCCAAATCTGCCTTAAAAAAAAAGGTTCCAGAACTTGTTTGAGCTTCAGGCGTTTTGTAGCTTCTGGCTTCAGGCGTTTTGGAGTGGATATGTGAACCATCTCCATAGAGAATAATTGATTTTTTTTCTACCTCCAGCGTTTTGTAGCTACAAAACGCTCAGGTGTGAATGGGGCCTAAGCCTAAAAAGATCATTTTAACATTACAAAAATGCAAAAAAAATTGCTTCAACAGGAAAATAGTTAAAAACGAGCTCTTGCCTTTAATATTGCTGTCAAACTTCCAATTTAATGCATCTCAACTGTTGTAAAACACATGATTTTTTATTTTTATTTTTTTCAAAACAGGCAGTTTTACACCTATTTTAATGGCAAAACAGTTATTTTGTTGAATTATATATCCAGGTGGTGGTCTCCATTTCCCAAACACGACGTACTTGAAAAATAATAAAAAATGAGCTCTTTAGATCCTGAGACGATAAAACACGGGAAGGTAAAAAAATCTCAGCAGAGTTATTGTTTATAGATGATGCTATTCTGAATGTTGATGACAATATTGATCTCAGAAGTTTAGGGCAGACAAATATATTATTGTCAAACAGTCCCATAAAAAAAAAGTTATATACTGGCTACAAACCGCAAGCAGCAACAGACGCAGGTGTAATTAAATTGAGTTTGGCTTGCCGATGCCTTTTAATCTTAAGTATGGCACTGTATTTTCTAAGCTTGGGTGAACAATTAAATGAATGGGCCTTCAGTTTCTTAGGATCAACCATAATGTCATTTTGCTGCTCTATGTGTCTTAACCAAATAATATTTATTGTAAGCGCAAGCTTGTTACAATACATTGTTTGTTTCATCCATCAAACCTTAGCAGGGTTCTGCGTATCTCACTTGGATTTGGCAGATTTTCAATAGCATCCCAAAACAGCCCCTAATCCAATATTCCCGCTACACATTTGCTAGTTGCAAATCTTGCTCTTGTTGATCTGTGCTATTAGAAGTGATAATAACATTATTATCCACACTTGCTGCTCGGTATACTAATAAACATAATTATAATGCAGCAGCAATGTACCGGTTTATTGAGCAGAAACTATTTTGAAGGGATGTTAGATACTTAATGCTTAAAGCTCAACACCAGGAAAGCAACTGAATATGCAGTTTAAACACACATATGGGAGCCGTTTCATCTGCCGAATAATTTGTCGTTCTGTTTAGGCAGTTTTGTGATCCAAGCATCCCTGCCAGACAGCTTAGCCTGGTCCCTGACCTCCACTGCGGTGGTATAGGCTGATTAACCACTTGATTGTAGGGTTATTGATATTTCTGCTGTCTGTATTCTGTAAATTTCCATGTTTCTCTCTCATAATTCTAGTATCTGAATTTACTGTATTTATTGGCGTATAACACGCGCCTTTTCATTGGATGGAAATAGTGTGTGCATGTTATACGCCGATACTTCAATTTTAGCTGCCTTGGAGGGGACAGGGAGGAGGCGGTATGACCACCATCAGATTACATGCAGTGAGAATCCCCTGTTTACTTGGTGGCCTCTGTAATAGGAGATGTCCCTCCTCCTGGGCCACCATTGGACCACTGTTCTGTCTATCTTAGGAGATTCTCACTGTATGTAATCTGTCGGCGCTCGTCCCGCCCACCCCTCCCTGTCCCCTCTAGGCTGCACATGGGTATCGATTACACTGCATTGATGACAATGGTGAGGCTGCTGCATTGATAGCAATGGTGAGGCTGCTGCATTGATGGCACTTGTGAGGCTGCATTGATGTGGGCTGATGGGGCTGCATTGATGGCACTAGTGAGGCTGCAGATAGGCATTGATCAGGCTGCATTGATGGCAATGGTGAGGCTGCTGCATTAATGGCACTTGTGAGGCTGCATTGATGTGTGCTGATGAGGCTACATTGATGGCACTTGTGAGCCTGCAGATAGGTATTGATCAGGCTGCATTGATGGCAATGGTGCCACCACAGGCTCCTCCACAGGCTTACCCCTATGTGTTTCGTCACGATAGGACTGGGGATTGGCCAGTCCCCAGACGACATCCTATCATGACGAAACGCATAGGAAGGAGCCTGTGGCTGTGAAGTCATTATGTTTGATATCCGGAGATTGATGGGACATAGTTGATAGGCGGACAGAAGCCTGTGGAGACGCCGCAAATTCCGAGACTATCTGTTTACTATTACGCTGGTTGATGATGATCATCTTGTAAGTGCAATTCCTTTACCTTATTAAAATTTACTTTTTACTTTCCCCCAACAAATGTTGGCTAGCAGGTGCTCAAATTTTCCGCCAACAAATGTTTGTTGTCTGACTTTCCGATCGTATATACACAAGTCCGTCAGACAAAAGTCCACACATGCTCGGAATCAAGTACAAGCCGGAAGCACTGGGTCTTGTAAATCTAGCGTTCGTAATGGAGATATCACGTATGTCTTGTATGTCTCTACGTTTGTAATTGTTGGCCAACATTTGTGTGACCGTGTGTATGCAAGACAAGTTGGAGCCAACAACCTTCAAACAACAATTCACGGTTTTTGTTGTCAAAAAGTCCGGCCTCGTGTCTAGAAGGCATAACAGATTAGAATGTCTGTATTTGTTATATTGTTTTTGAACATATTGGAACATTCTGATATGACATTTCAATGTTTGCCCATCTCACACAAAATATGATGAAATAGCACATTACATGGAAAAAAACACTTTTTTGATAGAAATTGTTAGTCTATTGCTTTGCCATTAAGTTTTGAATGTATTGCAAGCCATCCCGTTTTTACTGCTTAAAAAACTGCATTTGCCCAGAATAAAGGTGAACATATTTTGAGATCCGACAGTCCTATCAATTAAATATAGTAAATAGTGATGTGGCTAAACCAAATAAATGTGATAGACAAAAAGTCTGAAAAGCGACAAAGAAAAGTCTCCTTACAAAGTGCTAAACTCCTTAGTTGCTACAATTTACATGTGTCATAAGTGTACCATGTGACATACCAAATATTAACAATGTTATAATAAGCCGTGATATTCATACAGTGCCAGAAGTAAAACCAATAAATCGCATAAATAATCGCATAAAAAATATTGCATGAAAAATGAGTAGATAAATTATAAAATATATGCAAATGTGAGATAAATAAATGAACCAAGTCCAGATTATAACATCCAACACCATGCAATGCTAACAAAACTAAAACCAAAGTTTTTGGTAATTATAAAGTGCTCAGTGACTTCCTATTGTAGTGAACACAGGAAAATGTCCAGGTGACTTTCGGTACTCCCCCTTTGTCTTTCCCCACTCACCAGCTGCAGTAACCCCTGCAGGGGCATGTAAGGAGGGTTGGTGCCCAGATGATGTTATAATCCTAAACATCCGATATTCAGCTGTTATAAATCATCCAAGGGTATCTCGCTCATGGATCCGTTAGGATACACCTGATGTACTCAGGGGGCAGATCTCCCAGCTGTAGTAGTATCCAACTCCAACTCCTTACCACTCTCTGATGCAGTCAAGGTATGCATACAAGAAAAAATAAGGGCTCCCATAGTGTAGTAAAAGGTTTTTGGAAAAAATATTTATTATAAAAAGTATATATTATATAAAAAACACTAACAAAAATCATAAAAAATCCATGAAAAAACTGGTAAAAAGCAGGTTTTCCACAAATAAAGATAAAAAGTCCTCAAAAACCCGATTTACATCTATGGGACAAGCATAGGTGGCTTCTAGGGTTGTGGAGTAACGCTAACAGTGTGTGTTTCAGCTCCACTCCACAAACACCGGAAGTGACGTCAGCACGTTGACGTTAACAGGCATTACCACATACTGACGTCACCAATTCCAGCAAGGAGAACAATGAGCTGCACAGCAGCGACATCACCAATTCTCAATTCAGTGCTGTGGACTGTAGTCAGCCTAGGCCTGAATACTGCTTACTGTTGGTTTTCTTCTAAGTTTAGTTTTTTGTTTTTATATTCTCATACATATCTATTCTCATATTTACTTTATATATGTAGCAGGGAGCTGGATATATACATATTCCTGAATTCAAAAGACACTTTGTAACATTACTGCAGTGAGATTGTTTCCCTCTAGTGGCAGCAAAGACTGTGTCATCATATCCTGCCAACAGAGTGATTAACACCAGGAAGTAAAGCATATATTGAAATGTAGTCCCAGGGCTCAAGTGACACATTCTAGTGAACTGCTGGGGAACAACATCTACCAGCCGGCTGGCATTAACAGAACAGACTGCTGGGAGAGACTATAAGAGAGATGAATTAAGACCTAGCATGTTCTCTTGGGACCCCGACCTGGATCTGTGAGCAGGGACTTGGCCATTGTGTGTGCTGTGACCAAGTCGAGGCCTGTGCGAGAGGATTCACCAAGCAGGTGACAGGAGGAGCATTTGTGGGCAGCATCAAATCACTGTTCAGCGGCAGCCTGGAGACCACTCCAGCTTCCTCTGTACTACCAACACATCAGATCCGGGTAGGTCGCGGTGTGGCAGAGGTCAGGCGCTCATGAGCCAGGACCCCGAGGGAGGATCCAGAAGGAGCCACTTTCATCCGGAGCACCCTCTGCATTTTCGGTCACAGGAGTGGTGAGATGGCGTTCACCCATTTAATTGAAATAAAACACCATATACAGACATCTCTCTTCTTGCTGCTTTGCTGGTATCACTAGTGCTACAGGATACAGATTCACTGAGCCTCATACTGTATACACTGTATACAGACATCTGTATTCCATACTGCTGGTATTTACAGTCCCTCTGGATACAATTCCTTTCCAGCAAGCAGTCATAGGGCCACCTTGTGTTTAGTTTACACAGGAAGATCCAGCATTCTCTTCTGGCTAAGTTCATATTAGCTTAACTGCTCTGCTCTACCATTCAGGATTACAGTTTTCTTAAAGTGCTAGCTGAAGACCACAAGATTCATCTTTACTACGGAGTTACTGTTAACCCCCTTGTTCTTCCTGACCCTTTTTCAACAGACTATTGCTGCCTAACCTAAAGGTGATCCTTCAGGTAGCTGGAGCCAATCAAGCCACGGATATAACTGTTCTTACTGAATGTTTGTTATTTGTCTTGTTGGGGGCCTGTGGGTTGTGGTACAGGGGGGAGAGGTTTGACACAGCTTAAAGAGGCCAGTCCTGTTCTTGGGGTTGAGGGGCAGAGTGCAGAGTCCAAATATACAATAAACGGCTCCACCGGGGGTAGCGCTACATATTCTCATATATAGCTTTTATATTTTTTTGGCCAACCACTATGAGGTTTATTGCTAGTGGAGCATGCTAGGGGAGGTTATTCATTTTCAAGGAACTTTCTGAAATCTCTCTTGCCTCCCAGACTTTGCATGGGGAGGATGCTTGTGCAGTTGTTTTTTGGCCTCCCAGGCATGCCGCCTGGGGAGGACACATCTGTTTGAATAAGAAAGACCTGAGTCTGGGGCCTATATGCTAGAGTTGCTTTTCTAGAGGCACTACCCAGGAGACATGAAGCTGGATGTTAGATAGGAGCACCAGGGAGGAACTTTGTCTGCCAGAAGGGTGTCCCAAGAAGCTAAGTACATGGCAGTACATAAGCAAGGCAGGAAGTTTGGTGGCCCATTCTGGAAGTTTGTGTGCTGCAACTGCTTTACCCCTCTGACTTCACTGACTTTTTTCTGTATTGACTATAAGTAAGAGTCAACTGTCTATTTGGGTATCCTGTATCCTAACCTCTCTCTTTTTTTCAGATTAAATGAACTCTGTAAACCTTTTCAAAAGTGATGTCTGATTCTCCAAACCACACAACAAGTCAAGGATTAAACACTAGTGTGAAATGTCAGCCCTTCGGACCGCTAGGGGTCATAACAACCTTTATAGGGTAAGGGGGTGGTGCAATAGTTTGTTTTCTGGAAGCCAAAGAAATAGAACATTACTTGGGGAGAAAAAAATTCTGCTTCAGTTTTGAATCAAAATTGGTAAATAGTTATTCACTTAAAATATTAATGAGTGAGCAGCGTGTGTTGCAAGAAGTTCCCCTTTATATCCAGTAGAATTCCATCCAGGTTCTTGTCAAAACTCATTCTGTTGGACTTGCAGATACATTTTTCATAGCCTGATTTTGCCTTATTTTCATGTATAAGAAAGCATTTACTTTTTTATAATACCAAGAAAGTATTCAGCTCCATTATTTAAGACCTTATTTACGTTTCTCTAATGAAAACCCACACAGGGTAAAATGGCAACCATTTTTATTTATAATGTGACAGAGTATAATAAACATATTAATTAATCACATAATTAAAATAACAACTAACATATAAGCATCATTCACTCGAGTTCAGCAAGGAAACTTGGGGCAACCAATTTATTTACAAATTGTTCATTAAAACCATTATATGCTGAAGAGGTGTTGGAGGTCAGTAACTCTCAATGTGACTCTTAGGTACTGCCAGCAACAACCATTAGTGTTGCCTTCCAGTTTGACCTGTATTTGTACTCATATAGGCTCCAATGTGTTCATTCATGTGTGTCCTAGATGGGAAATAGCATCATGGATTAAGAAGATGACATAATCATGGCAATGACAATCTATGCACAAAGGACAAAGGTAATAATGTGAACAAAATGGAAAAAGGTTATATCACAGCAGAGCAACTTTAACTTTTATTGTCTGTTTTTCTCTAGAAAGATAGATAATCAGATACAGTACATATAGACATAGGGAAGAAACATAATAAAGGCAGGCATAAGAGTAAATTATATGTCAGCGCCACTACTAGAAACCTTTTTGTCAGATGGGCTTCAGTTTATATAACAATTTTATAAAGCATTTGCAAAGGTTTGTGAAAGCTTTTAACATCTTTGGTAAAGTATACTTAAAACGAAAACTTTTTTTTTTTTTTTTAATAATTCCAAAATGCACTTATCTTTTTAGACACTCCCCTCAATGGACCCCAAAACTTTTTTTTCATGGGTAAACCAAGTTTTTTCTTCCTTCATATGGGGATCTCATCCCCCAAGGTACAAATTGGCTACATTGATGAAACCAGCCTCGGGGGGTGAATAAGCCCTTCGGGACTGTCATAAATACTTTTTAGCTTCACAGTTGGTAACGGCCAAATAGTGGCTGTATCCCAAACAGTCCAATACCTCCATGATCTTGGAGGTGGTGGTACTAAATTTTCTGGAGGCCATCCAACATCTTATGCTCTATGGGTCTAAGTCCCCTTAACCCCTGACCCCCTCCAATGGTTACTACTCTTAAGGCCTGGAAAGTGAATATTCTGTTGTGGTGCAATCCGACCTTATCTCACTTTTATACATTGCCAGATCCACAAGTCTAAAACAAATATAAAATCACACTTGTTTCCTATGTAGTGACTAATCACACCTTGCGCTCCTTTGCCTCTATCTCCACTGTTTACAATATCCCTGCCTCTTATTTATTCAGATGCCTTCAGATGTCCCATACTTTCAGCAGATAATTCCAATATGCTTAATTAAGGTTGAAACCAGTGTTGGCTGGTGTCAACCACCCTCACCCTCGGCGCTCGATTGATCAATCGCCGCCACCCCACCCATCGCTCGATCAATCAATCACTGATTCACTTGCCGATTGCCCACAAGGCCCCTGGCCAGCCCTGCACCTGCCCCATGGCCACTCATGACTTAGGACTCATGGCCAATCGTGTCTTAGGACTCCTGGCCAGTTGGGTCTCAGGACCCACTTCCTGATTGAGCATGAGGAGAAAAAGGAAGACATTAGTGAATATTATTTTGCTATCCTTAAAAAAACTTAGGCTCTAATCATGCTCTTAAAAAAAAAAGATCCCATTAAAATAAATGCGTCCGGGGTCCTGTATGTAGATTAGAGGCCGGGCGCATAGATTAGGGGGGTGGTGCCCCATATGAGCGTCTGCCACTGGTTGTAACAATCTGATTTGTAACCTGCTCCGGACCGCAGCATGCTCTGAGAAACCTACCTCCTGTTCTGTATAACTATCTCCAGTAGTGCTAATTAAGACAGCTCTCATTGACTAACATGGGATCTCACATATAATGCGACTTGGGGTCTCACAAGTCGAAATCCAAGTCGCAGCAGTGTGAATCAAGTCTAAAAATTCCAACAGAACTGCCAGAAATGTGCAAAGAGCTTTTCAAATGCTTTGAAAAATCTCACTGTACACACTGCCCATATACTAGAGATATACCTCATGCAAACAAAGAAACATCACTAGACACTTTTGGTGCAGATAAGGAAACTGTTCAAACTTAGAGTATTTTCATGGATTAAGGTGTTAAGGTGTAACTTGCTGGTTGTTGTATTTTGATATAGTTATTCTTCCAATACCTGTCCCCCCTCTAAACACTTACTTGAGTCCTCTCACGCTCCGGCTCTCTCCCAGCTGAAGCACTGTTGCCCCCTCTTCCCAGTCATAGGCTCATACTGCTGTCAGTCAAATCCTGTGAGGGGGGAGAGGTGGTGTGTCTGAGTTTCACTGTGTGTGTCTATGGATGCACACAGCCTGGCTCAGGAGTGCAACCTCACAGATGCCCCCATACCACACAGCTTTCTAAGTGGGCAGAGAAGGTAAGTGTAGCAACTTTTTTTGACTTTAACAAAAAAAGAAACACAAAAAACTTTTAATATCACATTAAGTTGGTTATAGATGGATTGAAATTTGGCCAGTTCAGCAGGTAGAGAAGAAAAATATTCATCTATGGACAGTCTTATACGCACATATACTTGAGCCTGCCAGGTTCCTTGCTGTGGAAGCTGCTTTAGCTTTCTCTGTAAAATCAATGGGTTCATGGTCTTGAGTCAGGCTCAGAGGCAAGTGGCTGTCGCAGTTAAGAGACTTGCAAGTAGTCAGCTGGATTAATACACAAACAAATACGCTAGCAGATGACACAGGCTTTCCCGAGGCGTGAGGTCTAAGCACCAGCTGGTCTTCACCAGAGCTGCTCATGGTGGACATGGGTTTCACTGCCTGCCAATGCCAGGATTGCCTCAGCAGGGGAAGAGCAAGCAGGAGGCAGGTAGAGTATAAAACAGATAAGGAACAAGCAGAAGCATAGTGGTTAAACAAGCCAAGGGGTCAGTACCGAGTAGTAGCTGGAGGGTATCAGACGGGAGCGTAGTTGAGGAATAAAGCAAAGGTTGGTAATGAGTGGTAGCCAAGATGTGGATGGCAGCAGGAGTGACAAGAGTGAGATTTGGGCTGGCACACAATATTCTGGAAAACAGGAAGTGCAACAGTATGGCTTAAATAGGAAGTTAATGGAAGAAGCAAACAGTTCAAGGTTGATGAGAAACAAGGCACATGGCAAGATTATTTGAGGGATCATCCAGGGAGCTGTCCAGCATCCCCTGTGGCTCAGAAAGATGAGACATTGCCACAGCAGACCCAGCAGAACTTGCAACTTCCGATAAGGGTCCTGATAAGGGGATGGGCAACTTTCTTTTTTTATGCACAGAAAATTTAATTTATTTCCATGTTATGGATCCTAACTGTGGATGGCCTCCATAACTAATGACAAATATATAAATCCCTATCTTTAATACAATATAATAAATATGGAAGAAGAAGTCTGAAAAACAAATTTTAAGCAAAAACAGGACAAAAGGTCCCTGCAAAAGAAGAGCTTTTATACTCATCTCTGGGGTCTGTCTTCTGCCTTCTCACCTTTCCAGCAATGTAGCCTCTGTAAGATTCAAAGGTATTTGACACATGAAATTTTGGGATTATTTAGATAGGGCTTCTACTAAATAGTTTTGGTAGTTTTGGTATATCTTAAGGAGACTGGATAAAGAATGCACATTTAGATTGAAGTGGGTATGGTCAGCTTTTCAGAGGTTGAATGGTAGGAGACAGGAGCTTTCAGAAAGATGAGTGTTAAAGCTCTTTTTAAGTAAGGAACCTTTTTAACCTAACAGGGTCACTTTAGGCTAAACACTGCAACAAAAACTCATTGGAAATACATTATACTCTTTTTTTTTTCAACAGCTGTTCTCAGATTTTCAACAGGTACAATAAATATATCACAGCTACATAAATGCTTAAATCATTGTGGTGCAGGAAGAGCAGCATTTATAGTTAGTACAATATGTGCAGGGATTGTTAGCTATTTCATGCTGCTTCTCAACTATTTTATCTGTCAGTCAATCTGCTAGGAGCCTTTTCTGTATTCAGAATTCGTGGACTTTTTGGTTGCCTTCAAAAAACACATGCTATGTTTTTTTCAATTCCATTTTTTTATTTTTGAAATCCATATTTATACTTTAGGTTTTGCAAGGGTGTTTATTTAAGTATGTTTAGACAGACATAAAAGATTTCAATTTATTCTAGTTATGTATTCACTATAAATATTTATATGTAGGAAGGTTTGGGTTGGCCACTACCATGGCTTCATGGTGAATCCTACAGTTTTGAAATGTGCGGGTTCTGGCAAATTTATGTGGAACTTCACAGAATCAAATTCTTAGCAGCCATAATGCACTGCCTGGCCTTATAATTTAAATCAGCAGACTTAAAGGGGTCAATAATGGAGGTTTTGGATGTGCTAGCCACCTCATTATAAAAAGGGGGCACTGGACATAGCACCCAAAAATGACAGTGGGCTTCACCTGTACAAAGAAAGCATAGATAGTACTTAGAAGGAGATAATGTAGAGTTTGTAGGCAGATCAGCTAAAGTAGATGCAAACTCTTACTGAATGTCATATAGATAGATCAGTTCATAAACTATTGGGTTGATTGAACGGAGGAAAATGTTTTCACTTTTTTTTATCCTTTGTTACATTTTGGACATATCAGTGCTACTGAACTCCTGCAGCCTCTTTACAGCCTATCCCTGTTCACATGCACTACAGTGATGGTTGAATATTTTTTTTTTTTCACAGGGCATGTTTCCTAATGAAAAGGGCAAGTGCTTGTGACATAATTGTGACATAATTGACCTAATATGGCCACATGACATGACACAGACCTAATATCCACTTCTATACCTTTTTTTTTTACATGTAACTTTTGACATGTTTACATATAACAATCAATATCATTTTCTAGAAAATTACTTAGAACCCCCAAACATTATATATATATTTTTTTAAAGCAGAGGCCCTAGAGAATAAAGTTACAGTTTGTGCAGTGTTTTTTTCAAACGCACTTTTGAGGGAAAAGATACACTTTTTCAAATTTAAATGCAAAAAAAAAAAAAACATGTAACCAGTGGCCGTGTACCATCACACAGACCCTCCTCATCCTCCTCCTGGCCAATCAGGAAGTGGTCCTGAGACCCATCACATGATTGGCTGCAAGGACAGGCAATCCTATTGAATGCCTAAGAGGAGGAGGGAGGAGACGCACGGCGGAAGCCACTGTGATGCAGAGGAGATGGAGACACTATGGATGATGCCACCCACCGCCGGTAGAATGGAAGCCAATTCCTTAGAAGTGGGCAACTTCTTAAGTGGAATGCAATGAGACATCTTTGAGAACCGGTCAACCACCATAAGCATAACTGTGTTGCCCTGGGAGTTGGGTAACTCCACAATGAAATCCATAGACAGGTGGGTCTCTCTCCATTGTGTATGGGTTGTAGGATGCCCACTGGAAGGTGTCATGGAGTCTTACTCTAAGCAAACAGGGAACAGGCAGCTACGAAGATGGTTACTTTAGCTCGTAGACTAGGCCACCAGAATAATGGAAAATGGCCCAAAAGAGTTGATTCTTCCTAGGGTGGCCAGTAGCCTTGGGAGACTAGTAAGTCTGGAGCACGGCAGTACAGAGACTCTCTGGGACAAAGCAGCGGTCACAAGGTTTCTCAGGAGGTGCATGGACCTGAGCAGAAAGAATTTTGTCACCCAAAGAAGTAGTGAGACTGGTGCGAACCGTAGCCAGAATACGATCAGGAGGAATCACAGGATCTGGAAAAGACTCCATCTTGTAAGTGGAGGAAAATTGTCGTGACAAAGCATCAGCCCTTACATTCTTAGTACCGAGTAAGAGTGAGACAGTGTAATTGAAACTAGACATGAAAAGAGCCCATTTTGCCCTTTTGGGAGAGAGGCGTTTAGCCTCAGACAAGAATGTGAGATTCTTATGGTCGATAAGAATGAGAACCGGCACAGTGGTACCTTTTGAGATGTCTCCATTCTTCCAGGGCTAAAATGATCGCTAACAGCTCTCTATCACTCCGTCAAGAGCCGCAATAGCAAGTGGAGTGTCATGAAGCTCCAGTGGAATTGAGTGCTTCGATACAGCATCATTGAACAGGCCTGCAGCCCCAGAGTCGATTAGAGCCTGTATCTCGACGGATGACTCAGCCCAAGAAAGAGTAACCAAAACCAGGTGCTTATCTTCTGCATAACTGGGGACAAAACAATGCCCTCAAGGTTTGGGCGTTTCCTGGACGGGTAGGACACGACATCAAAAAGTGACCTGCCTGGCCACAATAAAGGCACAATCTCTCCCTCCTTCTAAGAGTTCTCTCATTCGCAGAGTGAAGCCCAAGTGCATGAGTTCATCTTCACTGACCGACTCAACATCAGTAGGCATGGGAGGTGAGGGAGGCAAGGGTGGGTGGGACTGCAAAGCTCGGAGACAAATGTACAGGAGGCTTTTGCAAGCACTCATTAACACCTGAGCATTTTGTAGCTTGAAGCCTGAAGCTAAAAAACGCTGGAGGGGAAAAAATCAATTATTCTCTATGGAGATGGTTCACATTTCCACTTCAAAATGCCTGAAGCCAGAAGCTACAAAACGCCTGAAACTCAAACAAGTTCTGGAACTTTTTTAGGCAGTTTTGGGCTTTTTTCTGCTTTTTACATTGGTGACCTTTTGACCTGTACAAAATCGTGGCAAAAACAGGTCAAATCGCTGCAAAAAATTGTGTCAAAATTGCAGTAAAATCGTGCAACTTTCTGCCTGAAACCGATATGTTCAGGTGTGAATGGGGCCTTAAAGAGAGTCTTTCTCTGAGTCTGGAGTCAATGAGGATGGCAAACGTGATCAACTTGCACCGTGCAACACAGAATTATTACAATAGGTTCAAACTAAACACTTAAGTACCTTCAGAACAGCGCCACACCTGCAACCTCTTTTAATCAATCCAAATACACTTCACCTAGGTGAAGGTGTATCTGCAGGGGCAGCACTTCTCTTCTTTCAAAATTATTTTCAAATCTCCCTGCATTCATTTTCTTTGCGTGGATTTATTCACAACTTTTTTCTGTAATCAACTTCTCCAGCTCTGTGGGTATATCTCGGGCTGCTATCTCATCCTTTATGGTATCCGAGAGACCATGAGAAAAAGCCACGGGGGCCTCATTGTTTCAAGCAACCTCTGCTGCCAGAGTACAGAATTCAATGGCGTAATCGGCAACAATTCTCGTTGTCTGATGGACATGAGGCACTTGGCAGCAGAAGTGGAGCATGCAGGAACGTCAAATACCCTTTTAAAAGAAGCCACAAACTCAGGGTAACTCAAGACAACAGGTTTTTGCATCTCCCATAGAGGGTTTGCCCAGGCCAAGGCTTTCTCAGAAAGCAAAGATATCATGAAACCTACTTTGCTTCTGTCCGTGGGAAAAGCCTGGGGCAGCATCTCAAAGTATATCTAAACCTGGTTGAGAAACCCTCTGCATTGGACTGGATCACCCCCAAATCACTGGGGAAGAGGAGTAGAACTAGACATACTTCTATACAACTATAATAAAAACTATACAAGATACAAGAACAGTTGAAGTGACAGTGATTTTTTTTTTTTACAGAGGCACAGTGCAAAAACTGTTTAATGCTTAATTACTGCACATATTTTGAACAAAAAAACAAAAAGAACACCCATGCCTCATATATTTTTTTTGTAACCCAGCATTAATCATTGTAGTTTATCATACCAGTTTATCTTTAAAAGGCTCTATATTTGTATTTTCCTGTCATTCATTCATTTTAGAAATGTATGTGTGTGTTGAAATACAGAAGGATAAGTGGTATACACATTATTTTTATGCTAGCACTTTCTGAGTTTCTCAGAACATGCAATTAACAATGGCCTTACACCAAACCATTTTCTGTAGCTACTACAATTGTTTCAAGGGCTTATTGAAGCCATTGGACCAATTAGAAAGTGAGCACACTATCTCTTTCTCAAGCTATCTGAGGTCGTATACTTATTTTCAATAAAAAAATAGTGAGACTTAGTAGATGTAGAAATCAAGTGGTGAAGCTTTTTTTGCCCTGTAGACAATTCAGAGAGGTTTGATTTCTAAAAGGTGTGCTTAAAGCGGAGCTCCACCCTAAAGTGGAGCTTCTGCTCATTGGAACCCTCCCCCCCTCCGGCGCCACAATTGGCACCTTTCAGGGGGGAGGGGGGTGCAGGCACCTGTACAGTACAGGTATCTGCACCCACTTCTGGCATAGATATCTGCAGAAACTACACCCCTTTCCGCAGAATTTACGCCCCTTTCCGAAGGTCCCCCGCTGTCTGCTGGGAAACACACATATCCCAGAGACAGCGGGGACCATCCTTATTGCGCAGCGCTACTCGCGCATGCGCAGTAGGGAACCGGGAAATGAAGCCGCAAGGCTCCACTTCCTGATTCCCATACCCAAGATGGCGGCGGCAGCACCCGAGAGACGATCGAGAGATCGGCTTCGGGTGCCGACATCGCGGGCGCGCTGGGCGGGTAAGTGTTGTTATTTTAAAAGTCAGCAGCTGCTGGCTTTAAAAAAAAAAAAAAAACAGCGGACTCCCGCTTTAAATTAGACTTGATGTGATTTTTAACTGATGCCTTTTGCTGGGGTTGCTTGAGTCATAGAGTTCCATTTGGAAGTGTGCATGCTAGGCCCCACTGTGCATTTAAAGCATATGGCAAATTATTAACTATATAGGGTCATACATCCTCTTTGCATCCAATGCAGGCTCAGTTCCCAGCACTTTTAAAGTTTCTCTCTAGAGCAGGGTTAGGCAACCCCCATCACTGGTGCTGCAAAGGCACTCGAAGCCTCTTTTGCTGGCACTCGACTCCCGCCCCAGCAGCGCAGAGAAGTGTTGGTGAGACACTAATGCATTCCAATCTCAGAATTCACCTGCATTGAGGGGGAGGCACTGTGCCCCCACACATTGTAAAAGATGGGAAACATTGTTTTGTTCTCTAACAGTAGCTGTGAACATCAGCTTTTTTGATGGGGAAGAGATTGGGTGCAGTTCTGCTAGGGGGGCGGTCCCCCTATTTCAAGGATTAGGAGGACTGTCATTGGGCACTGCTAAAGCTAATCACAGTCCTGCTAGCCCCGCCCACCATCTGGAGAAAGATGACTCGCTTAGTTGCCACTACCAATCTCAGAAAGAAGAGATTTCACTGTGATTGAGAACACCCCAATCAGCTGACAGTTTGTGGAATTACTGTTCAGCTTCTGGGTACCTTGTTGGAATTATTCCTGAACCTATGCATCTATTACTACTGAACCCCGGCACTCTGTGTCCCTTTAAGCCCCAGCCAGTATTCAGTGCAATGAAACCCAACCTTTGCTGCAGCACGGAGCGCCACACTTTTTCTCAGCTGCGGGGGCCGACTTATGATCCTACACACAGGCCCACTGCTTTCCGAAAATGCCCCTGACCTGAGCTCATCATTGTGCATCCATTCCATATGCATGTATGTGACATCACATACATCACATGCAAGCACAGGCTGGATGCGAGAGGTGGATCAGCAGGATGAGTGTGCCAGGACAAGTAGATGTGTATCATCCCTGCTTCCTTTCACCCCTGCTGCATATCACACATATCATAGATGAGAAGAGGGTAAATCGGTGTAGCAGATGAGCAGGAGCATACAGCGGTGGGGAAAATGAGCAGAAGGGGTTCAAAGGTGGGGCAGAAGAGCAGGAGGAACAACAGTGGGACAGATGTGCAGGGAGGTACAGTGGTGAAAGAGATGAGAAGGAGCTTCAGCAGTGGGACAGAAGAGCAAGGGGGTACAGTGATGGGGCATATGAGCAGGGGGTTCTGTGTTGGGCCAAATGAGCAGGGGGTTACAGTGGTGGGACAGATGAGCAGGTGGGTTCAGTTTTGGAGCAGATGAGAAGGGGGTTTAGTGGTGGGACAGAAAATCAGGGGGAACAGAGGTGGGGCAGGTGTATTGGTGGGACAGATGAGCAGGGGGAACAGAGGTGGGGCAGAAGAGCAGGGGGTACAGAGGTGAGACAGATGTGCAGGGGGTACATTGGTCAAGCAGCTGAGAAAGGGGGTTACAGTGGTAGGGCAGAAGAGCAAGGGGGTACAGTGGTGGGGGAGATGTGCAGGAGGTACTATAGTGTGAGGGATCAGAAGGGGTTTCAGTGGTGGGACAGAAAAGCAGGGGGGTACAGTGATGGGGCAGATGAGCAGGGGGTTACAGTGGTGGGACGGATTAGCAGGGGGTTTCAGTGTTTCAGTGTTGTTGGTACTGTGGTGTGGCAGATGAGCAGATAAGTTCAGTGTTAGGACAGATGAGAAGATGGTTCAGTGGTGAGACAGAAGAGCATGGGGGTATGGCAGTGGAGCAGATGTGCAGGTAGGTACACTGATGGGGCAGATGAGAAAGGGGAACAATGGTGGGACAGAAGAGCAGGGTGGTACAGTGGTGGGGCAGATGAACAGTGGGTTACAGGGGTGGGACAGAAGTGCAGTGGGTTATAGTGGTGGGACAGATGAGCAGGGGGTACAGAGGTGGGGCAGATGTGCAGGGTGGTACAGTGGTGGGGCAGATGTGCAGGGGGTTACAGTGGTGGAACAGATGAGCAGGGGGGTACAGTGGTGAAACACAGAAACAGATTTGCAGGGGGTACATTGATCTGAGGCGTGAAGGTGCATGAATTGGGGCTGATCTGAAGTGTGGAGTTGCAGGAATTGGGGCTGATCTGACATGTGAGTGCAGGATGTTAATTTTTCACTACTACTCAAGTAGTTTACAGCATTTACTTTATATAAGAAATCCTTTTCATGATTGAGAGTGTGAAGTTGACATTTTTTAGTTATAAATCGGCACTCTCAATTTCTTTGAAAATATTTTTCGGCACACTGTGCTCAAAAGGTTGCCTACCCCAGCTCTAGAGTCATGTATTCCCCTTGAACTATAAAGTACATATGAGTGCAGATACGTTCCATGTGCTTCATGTTTAGTAGCACTGTACACTGTTATGCCTTTCTTGTCCTCTTACCTCCTTATAAGTCTTTTGACAGAACCTGTCTTATTGAAAACAGAAAAGAGTTAAATGAACTGAAAATAACATGATCTTTGGAGCAAATAACACATGTGAAAGATAGATGAGGCCTAGGCAGGGAACATATCACAGGCAAAACACCTTTTTTTACTATTTCCCTGCAACTGAAACCCATGCATACTAATAAACAGGCAGATAGATCTCAGGGGTCTATGGGCTTTCTCACTTTTTGAAGAATTCACCTGGTAAAAAAAGTATCATTTTTGCAAACTTGCTGTACCCATTGCAGGCATTACCAATTTATAAAAAAAAAACACATTGATGTAAAAAATATTGAACCAAGCCATTACGCATTTGGCAGGATAGGGGCACCTCCCTGTGCTCCTACATTGCCTTATATCCAAACAATCCTCACTCCTTCACAATAATGTTCTAATTGGAAACATTCGGAAATCATATGCACTATCGTTATACTTTTTGAGATGTTAACCAATTAAAAATAACCCATCACTGCTTTTCACTACTAGCAACTCAAAGATTGACTAATTTCCATCAACGCGTTACAGAAGGCTTATATAAATCATATACTTTCCAAGGATTGTGTTGAAAATTCTATATACCTTTCATAGAGTATCTGCATTATTCCCAGGTCAAAAGTTTCTGAGAAAATATCAACGAAAACTCCAAAAAGTAGTAAGGACTAATAACCATGCCTTGGACCTCCATATCCATCTTTGAATAACATCTATGTCCACCTACATTGTAAGCTCTAATGAGCAGGGCCCTCTGATTCCTCCTGTATTGAATTGTATTGTAACTGTACTGTCTGCCCTCATGTTGTAAAGTGCCTCACAAACTGTTGGCGCCATATAAATCCTGTATAATAATAATAATGTCCTCTACCTAGAAAAATTCAGTGTAGTTAAACGGGTAAAGGATTTGCCAGCAGAGGCCATAGCTCAAAATTATTAGATGGATACCATGCTATACACAAAATCATCACTCATGACCTACATAGAACCTTTCTAGCTGTCCGATGCAAAAGATCTGGTGAGTGTGGAACCTCTTGTCCTAAATGTAGGGAATAAAAGCCTCACTTTTTCCCTGTCTATGGAGCTTAACAAAAATCTGTACATTTTGGAACCTACTTAAATATTTATAGTGAACATTACAGGCTCTATCCTAGATGTGGACCTGCTACTGATGCTATTTGATCACTGGCCAAAAAAACAACTTCAGCACCCACATCAACAAACCAGACATATGGATCCAGCTCTGCCTTTTGGCATCCAGTCAATATGATGTGAGCATTGATATCTACCAACTCCCCATGAAAAACAGTGGTTCAAGAACTGACACATCTACCATACATGAAAATGCTGGAGGCAGAATTAGTGACAAATAAAATATCTCACAAAATGTTCTTTCCAAAGATGGCTCCACTTAATAATTAAAACATTTGATATATAAGAAAAAAAATAAAAATATCTGGTCTGTATTTTGTTATATAGCACATAATGCGATGGAAGCGTTAAAAGGAAACATTGGTAATTTTGGGTGTTATTTTCTTAGAACAAGTGGCCTTTGAATCCCCACACTATTTCATTAGCTTCATGTATGGTGAATATTTTTTGGGAGCCACTTTCCAGTCTGTAAATTGAATAAGAGCCATAATTCTTCAGTTAACGCTTTTATTTATTTATTTATTTATTTTTTGTTGCTGGCACCAACACCAGCAGCCTGGGTAGTATTTCAAAGGAAAGCAGCCACTCTGCTCGCACCCAAGCTGACCTTCATTCCAATTATTGACTATCGTGCCCCGAATGTGACGTCACCAGAACCGGAAGTGATGACTGAAGACTTCACCGCCCTGGGCTGTCTTTGTTGGTGCTGGAAACAGGCACTTTTAAATGTGAGTACATCTGATTTTGGTTAATCAATAAATACTACACTATCAATCTTGATTTTTTGGGCTCATGTACAATTTGCTCGGTGGTATGGGGAGAGCCACACGTGGATTTAAAACTTTTCTGAAGCCCTTGGGGGAACAGACATTTGCAGGAGAGGAGAACCTATAATCCAAAAAGCGCAATTTGACCTTTTTTTATTTAAAGAGGTCAAAGTGTTCTGGTGAGTGATCACTTTGGTCATGTGGTAAATTTCCATGGAAGTGTGTGAGAGGTCACAAGCAAGGTTGGGCACCACGGTTGGATTCTCTTTTTGATGGACACATGGATAGGATAGTTGCTTCCTGAATTCACGACACTTGGGGACTTTTGTTGTTTTTTGTTTTTGTGTTTGATGTATTTATTATGTTATATACATTCTACCTGCCTTAGACTTTATAGACAATATTATGTTATATACATTCCACTTACCCTTTATATAATTGATGGAAATGTGGATGGTGGTTTCACATACCCACGGTACATGTTTTTTTTTTTTTGGTGTATTTATTGAGAAACAGTTTGTTCAGTGCGCCTGCGTGCCGCTGTCTACGGTGCATGCGCCGTGGACAGTGGTGCCTGTCTTTTGGCAAATATCTCCTAAACCGTGTAGGTTTAGGGGATATTTCTTGGACCTACAGGTAAGCCTTAATATAGGCTTACCTGTAGGTCAAAATTGGTTGTAAGAGTTTACAACCACTTTAAGGTGTATAGCACCATTTTTTATGTAACTATTTTGTTAGTGTGACACATTACACTTTAAAGAGACAGCTACACATATTTTGAATACTTAGTGTGATATATTGCACTTTAGAAGTGTGATTACTTATTCTTTGTTTAGCACAAAGGTGTAACATTGATCTAGAATGGTGTAAATCTCAGGACTAGATATACAGAAATACAAATCCTTTGGCAGGTAAAACAGCTCCCTTATATATGCATTTCATTGGTTCGTTGAGATGTTTGCTTGGCATTCAGTTTTAAGAGTATTGTGCCTTTAAAGTCAACAATGGTTGTTGTAGGCAGGGGGATGCTGGTACTTTTAAAAGGCAGAGTTCTCTTCTAATCCCTTGACAGCAGCCAGAGGGGTGCCCGTAAAAACCAAAGGGCTGGTGGAATGAGATGACATGTGACATCGGGGCAAGATTTGAACTGCTACAAATGAAATCTGTCAGCCATCTCCTCAAAGGCTGCCACAGTTTATCACTGCTTGGTTGAACTGGCGTGATACATAAACTTATTGTATTATTCTGCTAGTTTGATTCTCTTTTCTTTATGACAAGTCTTCCCCTGAGAATATCCATCTCCTTTCAAGCCTCCGAGAAACGACTTGCGGAAGAATTATACCTTACATCACTGACAAACTTATGGTATAAACAAAAGTAATACTTGTTCACGCCATTAGTTTGAATTTTAATAGCTGTGTGCCGCCTCTTTATTTATTTATGTTGGAAGTCAAATTAGTATCGCGGCTTTGCCGTCATCATTTGCCATAAACTGATTTATTATCCAAGATAGGTGGCTTGTCAAATTGAAATGCAGAGTTGGAAGGTTTCTTGTTTCACAGAACATAGCCTTGGATTTAATTATGGATGTAAAAATTATAACTACAGCTGCAAAGAATTATTAGCCAGCATTTTAAATTGTAGTTAACTTAAGCTCTCTGAATAGGGTTTTGGTTTTTAGCTTTCCATAAAGTAGGACTGCTTTTCGTATATATGCACACGTCTGCTTAGACTTTTCTGTGTTAATACAGACAGGTAAGGAAATTGATGTATCCAGGTGCACATTGTATATATCTACGTGAACGCATGTGTGATTCTTTGCCCTGAGTATGTTCATATACACTGTCAGAATAATTAATATAAAGGTCCATTGCTGATCAGTTTATTTACTTGTCTTGTACATTGCAAGTCAAGGGTTTGCAAAATTGCAGCTGCTTTGCTTTGTTTCTACAACGCATTGCTTAGTTCATGTCTAGACCCTGGATGTGTCCTTTGAGTTTATTCTACTTCAAGTTTAACTTGAGGTTGGGCAGACCCCCATTCACTTGGAGCACCCCTGAATGTTTTTTTTCAGTATAAATATATATTTTTGGAGCTGTCTTTAGTCTGGTCACATGCCATGTCCTAGTACTTTTCCTCTTTTTCCTGTGATGGTGCTGCATGGTCCCTTAATGATGCAGGTGTTGTTCTTTGCAGCATTCTTCTATGAACCCAGTGAAGCTTGATAATGCACCCCAAGGGAGTGGGGGTTGCATGTCTTCAACTCTCTGGACTTACAGGAAGAGGTTTAATTGACCTTGGATATATTTCGACCCAAAAGAAGAACATACCTTGACCTGAAGGGAGTGAGGGGTGCAGCGCGGCTTTGTATTATTATTTTTTTATATATATATAAAACTTTCCATTGTTCAAAGTTACAGACTTTGCTCTGTGCTGGAATGTTCTTAAAGTGTTAGTAAACCCAGGACCCTGCATTCACTATATCTGGTCTCCCACAGTATACAGAACATGGAAATGAACATAATTTAGTAAATATAAACTGATAATTACTTTTTCTCATCAGCAGCATATAGCAGTCTTTTGACCTCTATCAGTGTCTGGTTAAAGCTTGTAGGAGGGGATTTCATTCTACTCTGACTGTCCTATGAGGCTGCAGGACCCCTGACCCTCTATCTGGACAGTGCTGATTGGCCCTGTGCTGATCACATGCACCCTCCCAGGAAAAGAAAAAAAAAACTCTCTAGCAATATGCACCTATCTGAGTATGTGCAGAGTTACTCCAAGAGCTCTGTCTTATCAGGAGATGGGTTGGGGACAGTGGAAGAAGGAGAGAATTAGAGAAGACAGGATCAAACAGCCATTTTACACAATGCAGAGGAGAAACCCCTTAGGTTTCACAGTGATTATAACAAGCATGCTTTACTGCATATACAGACTGATTTTACTGTTGTAGGCTTAGTAACACTCTAACTACAGTTTCTTTCCTGTTCTAGGATTTGGCTATAGATATATTTTAAAATGAAATAAAAAAAAGGATAATAATCACTATTAATAAATATAGCTAAAACACTGGTTCACTTTAAATACTATGTATTAAATCAATGTCCCAGAGGTACTGTAGTTCTAAAACTTTTTCAGTTATAGGTGGACATGGGAAAGTTAAATTACCCACTCCCTTCCCATCTGAAGCCTGCCTGATCGATTTCCTGGTCACCCTTCTCTGATATTCTTTCTGCTTAGTTTGTTAAAATTACATAAAAAAAAACAAAAAAAACAAGAAAAACATTTGAAGATCTTATTCCAGCTAGATGGTTTAATCCACTCCAAGCTACCCAACATTGAAATTAGTTTTGTAAGGACGGATGCCTAAATAGCTGCCCAACAACATGTTTACTTGTTTTTCAGTTTTACTGGCTTTTTAACAGTAGATTTTTCAGTGTTTCCCAGCTGATACAATTTAAACTTGTGTCAGAAATACATACTTAATAAATTGAAGTCTAATCAACAAGGCTGTAGATTGGGAGGAAGACGGCTGCCAGGTGCAAGGATTTATTGTGGTAACTTTTTTCTCTCTCTGCCTAATATAGTACATAATTAGTCTGATAAAGAAGAATTGACTAATCAGTAAACATGTTCAAACTGTTCTCCAGGAGTGAACAGAAAAAAAACAAAAAACAGACTGTGAAATTCAGATTTCATTGGGGATGTGTGCTCCCTATACACCATGGTAGCTGGGAGTAAATTAATGTTTTTGTAAAGTTTATAAAATGTATTAATCTGTTTATTTATGAAAGAGAACTCTAGACTAGGCAGAGTTGAGTTGAAAAGAACTTTAATGGCGCGTACACACGACCGGACTTTCCGGCAGACTAAGTCTGACGGTCTTCCCGACGGACTTTCGGCAGAGTTCCAACGGACTTTCTGAAAGAACGGACTTGGCCACAAACGAATGGACTAAGTCTGTTCGAAAGTCCATTCATTTTGAACGTGATGACGTAAGACGGGACTAAAAAAGGAAGTTCAATAGCCAGTAGCCAATAGCTTCCCTTGTGTCATATTTGTTCTGTTGGACAGATTTGAAACATGTTCTGTTTCTAGGTCCGTCTGATTTTTTTTTAAACAAAAAATGTTCGGATTAGCCCACATGATCGGATTGTCCGATGGACTGATTCCGTCTGACCTAGTCTGCCAGAAAGTCCGGTCGCGTGTATGCGGCATAAGTGTAACTTAAGGCAAAACTCTTCTTTTTTTTTTCATTTTGGATAGAGTAAGGAAGGGTTATAATGCCTGTCTATTTTTTTCCCACCATCTGTGTCCCAATGGGAAGATTTCTCTTTACTTCCCATCCCATAGCCAAACGGAAAGTGAGAGGAACTCCCTCTAAAGTGAGATAATCTCAGTGTGTCACCAGGGTCAACAGAACTAGTCTCCCCATTGGAGGATTTCCCCTCTATTATTGTTCTGGTGTCAACCCTCTTTAACAAATGAAACCACCAAGCTCCTCATTCACTCCTTTGTTATCTCTCGCCTTGACTATTGCAAGTCCCTTCTCATTGGCCTGCCTCTCCATAGGCTATCCCCCTTCAGTCTATCATGAATGCTGCTGCCAGACTTATCCACCTTACCAACCGCTCAGTGTCTGCCAATGCTCTCCTCCAGTCCCTACACTGGCTCCCAATCACCCAGTGAATTAAATTTAAACTAACTACAACATACAAAGCCCTTAACAACATCACCAATCTTGTCTCCAAATATCATCCAAATTGTCCTCTGCGCTCTTCTCAAGACCTCCTTCTCTCAAGCTCTCTCGTCTACTCCTCCCATGCTCGTCTCCAGGATTTCTCCAGAGCCTCTCCCATCCTCTGAAACTCCTCTGAAACTTACCACCTGCATCGGTTATCTCTTCAGGAAAGCCTATCATGTCTCCAACTAATCTTCTACCACTTCTACCACTTCCATCAGCTCATTCACCACAGTTGCAAACTTTTGTACCATCTGCCCCACCCTATTAGATTGTAAGCTCTTCTGAGCAGGGCCCTCTTATTCCTCTTTTATTTTATTGTATTATAACTGTATTGTCTCCTTTTATATTGTAAAGCGATACGTAAATTGTCGGCGCTATATAAATCCTGTATAATAATAATAATAATAATAACCGATAAGACCTTGTTAAGCCAAACCTTTTTGTTTTAGTGTTAGACAGAGTGGGGAACTGGCTTTGACTTTCATTGCTCGTATTAGCTTTTTTTTGGCTTCCATTGCTCTCATTGGGGAGATTCCTGGAACATAATCTGTGAATGTTCAAATATATATATTTTTGTCACAATAAATTAGTTTATTAAGAGTTACCATCAAACACCTTTCGGGGGTTATACACAAGCCCTGCTTCATAGCAGCTAATGCCGCGTACACACGATCAAACAATCCGGTGGAAAAGTCCGGCAAACTCAAGTCCGCCAAACAATCCCCCGTGTGTAGCCTCCGGCATACTTTTTTGACCCGAAAGTACAGCAGACTTAGAATGCTGTGTTGCATACCAATCTATCCGTCGGACTCGCATTTCGGCGAACAATCCGGCCGTGTGTGTGCCAGTCCGCCGTACTTTTGAAATGAGCGGACTTTTCCCGCCCGGAGAAAAGTCTGCTAATTTCGAGCGGGTCTCCAGGTAGGCGGGGCCCGCGAAGGAGACGTCGCTGACCCCACCGCCTGGTATGGACTTAAAGGGGAACCCCAACACCGAAAAAAATCGGCGTGGGGGTCCCCCCCAAGTCCACAACAGACCCTTGTCCGAGCACGCTACCCGGCCGGCCAGGAAAGGGGGGCGAGCGAGCGCCCCCCCCTCCTGAGCCGTACCAGGCCGCGTGCCCTCAACATGGGGGGTGCCTTGGGGAAGGGGGGGCCGCGCGCCCCCCCCCACCCCAAAGCACCTTGTCCCCATGTTGATGAGGACAAGGGCCTCTTCCCGACAACCCTGGCCGTTGGTTGTCGGGGTCTGCGGGCGGGGGGCTTATCGGAATCCGGGAGCCCCCTTTAATAAGGGGGCCCCCGGATACCGGCCCCCCCACCCTATGTGAATGAGTATGGGGTACAATGTACCCCTACCCATTCACCTGTAAAATAAAAGTACCAAAAAAAACACAACACACGAGATAAAATACTTTATTGCACAGCTCCGGGGGTCTTCCGTCTTCGGGGGTCTTCTCGCCGGACTCCTCCGCTATCTTCTTGTAGCTCTTTTGCTAGCGGAGGAGTCCGGCTTTCTTCCTCGCCGCCGGCCTCTTCTTCCGACTTCGGGGACTTGTCCCCCTCTTCGGTTCTTCTGCCGGGCCACCACGCCTTCTTATAGCTCTTTTACAGGCGGTGGCCCGGTCTTCTGTCGCCGCCGTCGCCGCCTTCCGTTCTTCTTCTTCTTCTTCTCCATGAGATGTTGACTCGACGATTTCTCCGGCCGCAATGCCAGGGACGCACTGCGCGGCCAGTTATATAGGGACAAGGGGCGGTGTCACATGGCTTTATGTCACATGGGTTGGAGTCACATGGTCAACCCATGTGACCAACCCATGTGACATAAAGCCATGTGACACCGCCCCTTGTCCCTATATAAGTGGCAGCGCAGCGCGTCCCTGGCATTGTGGCCAGAGAGATCGTCGAGTCAACATCTCCTGGAGAAGAAGAAGAAAAAGAAGAAGAACGGAAGGAGGCGGCGGCGGCGACAGAAGACCGGGCCACCGCCTGTAAAAGAGCTATAAGAAGGCGCGGTGGCCCGGCAGAAGAACCGAAGAGGGGGACAAGACCCCCGAAGTCGGAAGAAGAGGCCGGCGGCAAGGAAGAAAGCCGGACTCCTCCGCTAGCAAAAGAGCTACAAGAAGATAGCGGAGGAGTCCGGCGAGAAGATCCCCAAAGACGGAAGACCCCCGGAGCTGTGCAATAAAGTATTTTATCTCGTGTGTTGTGTTTTTTTTGGTACTTTTATTTTACAGGTGAATGGGTAGGGGTACATTGTACCCCATACTCATTCACATAGGGTGGGGGGGCCAGTATCCGGGGGCCCCCTTATTAAAGGGGGCTCCCGGATTCTGATAAGCCCCCCGCCCGCAGACCCCGACAACCAACGGCCAGGGTTGTCAGGAAGAGGCCCTTGTCCTCATCAACATGGGGACAAGGTGCTTTGGGGTGGGGGGCCGCGCGGCCCCCCCTTCCCCAAGGCACCCCCCATGTTGAGGGCACGCGGCCTGGTACGGCTCAGGAGGGGGGGCGCTCGCTCGCCCCCCTTTCCTGGCCGGCTGGGTAGCGTGCTCGGACAAGGGTCTGTTGTTGACTTGGGGGGGACCCCCACGCCGATTTTTTTCGGAGTTGGGGTTCCCCTTTAAGTCCATACCAGGCGGCAGGGCCAGCGACGTCTCCTTCGTGGGCCCCGCCTACCTGGAGACGCGCTCGAAATGAGCGGACTTTCCTCCGCGTGTGTGGGCGAGTCCGTTCATTTCGAAAGTACGGCGGACTTAGTACGGCGGACTTAGTACGCCATATTAGTCCGCTGAAAAAGTGCCGTGTGGGGGCAAGTAGCCCGTTCGGAAATTCCGACGGACAGTCTGGCGGAAGTCTGCCAGACTAAGTACGTCGGACAGACGGCTACGTGTGTACGCGGCTTTAGGTTTATTGTGCAGAAAGAGTCTGGGCTATTGGTTAATCTTCGGTTTAATACTTAGTAATTAAGTACTAGTAATACTTAGTATGCTGTACTTAAAGGCTCATTCAGCCAGGATGTCTGCACAATAAATCGAAGCCCTTGTACACACGGTCGGAGATTCCGACAACCAAATCCGTCGGATTTCATCCGTCGGATTTTGTCAGACGGATTTTGTCCGAAACTGTTGCATACACACGGTCGGACAAAGTTGTCGGAAAATCCGACGTGATGACGTTATTTCATTACGACGGGACTACGTTCACACTAGTAGCCAATAGCTTTGGTTTAGGAATTTCATCTGAGCATGCGTGACACTTTGTCCGATCGGAATTCTCTACACATGATCAGAGTATGTCCGATCGGAGCATTTTGTCGGAAAATTTTACCAACAAATTGGAAAACTTGGTCCGTCGGATACTCCGAAGGAAACAGTCCAATGTAGACCACACACAGTCCGAATTTCCGACAAAACAGTCCGATCGGACACATTCTGTCGGAATCTCCGACCGTGTGTACAAGGGCTAAGACTTGATGATGGGTGTACAACCCCCGAAACACATTGGCTCTCTTGATAAACTTCTTTACTGTGAAAAACAAAAATGATGACTGGACTTACTTACTTTGATTCTCTCTGTTTTAGGTGCCTGTTCGAGACAGTGTGTGTGTTTTGCTAAAATTAAAATGCTAAATACCTTATTTCCAGAGCCCTGCTGTGCTGTCATGTGACCGCACTCTGCTTCCCTTCCCAATATAAGTGAGTGCAGTGGGAGGGGCTGAGATTTCCCTCTGATGTATGAAAGCTAGCAGAGGAAGGTCACATGTCTGCACAGCAGGGCTCTGCAAAAAAGTTATTTAGCATTATAGTTTTAGGAAAACACACACACTGTATTGAACAGGGACATACAACAGAGTTTCTTTACTTTACAAGCACTGAAGCAGCTACAGGAAATAGAATTACACAGGCATGGGAGAGGAGAGGAAAGGGGGGGTGGGTCGGGGAGGAGATGGGCTTACACACAGACTACAAAACTGACAGCGAGAAGGGGAGAGGGAAAGGGGGAGATGCAGAGATTCTGAGGAGAGAGCTGGATGACAAAGACAAGACACGTTAACTGACCATGGTATCATGGATCAGCAGCCATGGTAAAAGCGGTCAGTTTAAACAGGGGAAGACAGAAACAGGCAGGATCAACCAAGTATTGTACAACATAGAATGGGACAAATTACACTACAGAAACATTATGCTATATAGTATGCTTTAAAGTGGTTGTAAACCCTTACAGACCACTTTTAACTTCAGGTAAGCCTATACTAAGGCTTACCTGTAGCTACTGTGGATATATCCTAAACCTCCAATCACAGCGCCGGAGCCCACGATACCTGAAAATAACTCAAACATGATGCTGACTAGAGCAGTGTGCCGGGACCACTGCGGGGGCTTTGTTATAAGGTAAGTATTTCATAATGAGCTAGTATGCTATGTCTATTGTTGCTGGGGGATCTACTGTTGAGGTGGTAGGGTCTGTAATTGCTGGAGGCATCTACTTTACTGCTTTTCTTGTTATAATGAACAAACTCCATACAAATTACTTAGCACCAAAAAAAAAATATATATATACTTGGTTCTCTATTCTCTAAAAGGGGCGGTACTGGGAGGTGGCAAGGGGGTGGTACCAAGGGATGTGCTCAATGGTGGGTAGTGGACAAGACAAGGGGGGGTACCTGCACATGTTCACTGAGATAAAACGCCCTGCACAAATCTATTAGGTTAAAGGGGTTGTAAACCCTCTTTTTTTTTTTATATTTAACGGACTGCACAGAGTGGCCCCGATCGTCATCTTCTGAGGTCCCCCAAAAGCGCTCGTGGATCTTCCCCGCATTGGAAAACCCCCTAGGAAAAATGCTCTTCCTGGGGGTTACCATGCAGGCACACTCCTGAGTCTAGCATTTGCGTCAGTAGACACAGAATGCGGGACTCGGCCCTGCCCCCGGCGCCCACGTCATTGGATTTGATTGATAGCAACGGGAGCCAATGGCTGTGCTGCTATCAATTTATCCAATCAAGAGCCGAGACCATGGCCAGAGAGGGTTTGCGTGGGAACGAATGGGCTCGGGTGAGTAAAACAGGGGGCTGGTCAGTAATAGAATTTTTTTCACCTTAATGCATAGGATGCATTAAGGTGAAAAAACATGATGGTTTACAATAGAGGTGCGCATCTTCACTGGTCTCACAATTCGATTCGATTATGATTATCTGATCAATAATTTTATTTGATTCGATTCCGCAATGCATCACGATTACCGACAAACTCCCACTTCCGCTTGGGCCGCATAGGTGGCCCTTCCACCCTGCAATCTTCTGGGACACATCCCAAGTCCAAAAAGATTGCCCGGCCATTCAGGACAGAGCAGTGAGACATGCGCACCCGGCTGTGAAACTGCAAGTTGTCAACCACCGTGCGCCCACAGTAGTATTGCCAGTGCCGTGGCCAGGCGGGGAAAGAAGAAAGGGTTTGGGTGGCCACATCGCTGGATTGTAGGACAGCTGAGTGTCTTTTTATTAACAGTCAGATACACTTTTTTGTAGATGCTGACTTTAATAAAAAAAAAAAATGTACTGCAACTCTGCATTGAATTAAAAATAACCTCATTCCACTTCAGCCCCGGAAGATTTGGCTGCTGAATGACCGGGCCATATTTTGCGATTCGGCACTGCGTTACTTTAACTGACAATTGCACGGTTGTGCGATGTTGTACCCAAACAAAATTGATGTCCTTTTTTCCCACAAATAGAGCTTTCTTTTGGGGGTATTTGATCATCTCTGCGTTTTTTATTTTTGCGCTATAAACAAAAAAAGAGCAACAATTTTGAAAAAAAAACACAATATTTTGTACTTTTTGCTATAATAAATATCCCCATTTAAAAAACACATTTTTTTTCAGTTTAGGCCGATAGGTTTTCTTCTACATATTTTTGGTAAACAAAAAAAATAAAAAATCGCAATAAGCGTATATTGATTGGTTTGCGCAAAAGTTATAGCGTCTAAAAAAATAGGGGATAGATTTATAGCATTTTTATTATTATTTTTTTTTTTTTACTAGAAATGGCGGCAATCTGCGATTTTTATTGGGACCACAACATTATGGTGGACACATCGGACACGTTTGACACATTTTTGGGACCGTTGGCATTTATGCAGTGACCAGTGCTATAAAAATGCATTGATTACTGTAAAAATGTCACTGGCAGGGAAGGGGTTAACACTAGGGGGTTGATCAAGGGGTTAACTGTGTTCCCTGTGTGTGTTTCTAACTGCAAGGGGGGGGGGGACTGACCTAGAGGAAATGACGGATCGTGATTCCTAGCTATTAGGAACACACGATCTGTCTCTCCTCACAGAACAGAACAGGGATTTATGTGTTTACACACACACACGTCCCTGTTCTCCCTCTCGTGCCCATGATTGCTTGTGGCCGGAGGTCACCGTGACCGTCGGCCACAAGCATAGGCTTCTCCGATGTGACTGCCTGACCCGTCTCTCTGCTTTCACGTCTCACATCTCTCCTGACGTCAGCGGGGAATTCTCAGCCTCTCTTCTGATTTGATAGCAACAGTCAGTGGGCGGGGCTGAGAATTCTCCACTGACATCAGAAGAGAAGTGAGAGAAGAGCTGGAAGTGAGAGGAGAGAGGCAGGCATTGTACACAACAGGGGATATGCCCGGGGCGCTCTCCCGGGAGGGGAGGGGCAATGGCGTCACCGGTAATCAATTTTTACGGCAGCATGCATCGATGCCGCATCACTCGGACACCCAAATCGTGATGCATCGATGCAGCAATTGATTTCAGCACCCCTAGTTTACAACTCCTTTAATTTGCACCCTCAAAATTATGTAAGAATCGCCTACAGACCTATCCATAACCACAGTAAAAAAAATCTGTGTGTTCCTTGACAGCATTATTAGTTAAATTGTCTTCGAGTTGCTCCTTAAATTATTCCGCTAAAGTAATTGTTGTAGTCAAGTCACATTGCAGTCACAAAGTCACAGAAAAAACATATAAAGAATATTAAAAATATATAGTATTCTAATTTCAACCAGTTATTCAATTTTAAAAAAGATTCTTCATTCTGATACTGCTGGTTCAATTTTCCCTTGAGCCAAAAAAAAAAAAGTACCCTCCTCAGCCAAGACGACTTTAAAGGCATTGAGTTCAAAACATGTAGGCAGAAATATTTTATTTCCCTACCAAGTTCCTTTTAGCATTTTATGAGGGCTTGAAAGCTTTTGAAATAGGTTAATGTTTTGCAAATCCACCAGTGAAAGCAGAAAAGATACAGTCTTCATTGGAAGCTACCTGGGATGAAACGGCATTAAGGCAAGGGTTTAAGAAAGTCTTTGAGCTCTGCAAAGATGACAGAATTGGTTCCTCCACCCTGGGAATTTTAGGCAGCGTCCCTGGCGGAAACCAGATCAGGGACATTTTCTCCAGATTAATTCCGTCTTTTTTTTCTAACATTTCTTAGAAATCATTGTCATATAAATATTAGATTTATTAAAAGTGTAGGTTTTATATTTCTACCCTGAAAAACAGATGTGACAACATAATGCGACATCTGAATAGACCTGTAGAAATTAACATGATTGCGTTGAAAACAAAATAGAAAGAAGCGATCTAAAGGGAATATTAACATGCCATGAAAAGAACAGGCAAAGTAAAAACAACTGATCTTATTGTGTTTTTGTAAACCTATATATTTTAATATGTAAATAATATGAAATAGGTTAATACTTAAAGCGGGAGTCCACCGGGACTCCGCGTTTTTTTTTTTTTTTTTAAAAGCCAGCAGCTACAAATACTACAGCTGCTGACTTTTAAATAGTGACACTTACCTGTCCAGCGCGCCCGCGATGTCGGCACCCGAAGCCGATCGCTCGCTCGGCTGCCGGGTCCCGCCGCCATCTTGGGTATGGGAATCAGGAAATGGAGCCTTTCGGCTTCATTTCCCGGTTCCCTACTGCGCATGCGTGAGCCGCGCAATCCGGACGGTCCCCGCTGCCTCTGGGAGCTGTGTGTTTCCCAGCAGGCAGCGGGGCACTTGCTGAAGGGGGCGGGCACTTGCGGAACGGGGCGTAACGTACGCCCCGTTCCGCAGAGAGCTAGCCCGGAAGTGGGTGCAGTTACCTGGATTATCCAGGTAACTGCACCCCCCTCCCCCCTGAAAGGTGCCGATTGTGGCGCCGGAGGGGGGGGGATTCCGATGAGCGGAGGTCCATTTTAGGGTGGACCTCCGCTTTAACCACTTCAATACCGGGCTCTTAAACACCTTCCTGCCCAGACCAATTTTGAGCTTTCAGCGCTGTCGCACTTTGAATGACAATTGCGCGGTCATGCTACACTGTACCCAAATGAAATTTTTATCATTTTTTTCCCACAAATAGAGCTTTCTTTTGGTGGTATTTGATCACCTCTATGGTTTTTATTTTTTGCAATACAAATAAAAAAATACCGAAAATTTTGAAAAAAAAAATGTTTTTCTTTGTTTCAGTTTCAAAACTTTGTAAATAAGTACGTTTTCTCCTTCACTGATGGGCACTGATGGGGCTACACTGATGGGCACTGATAAGGCGGCACTGATGGGCACCAATGATGTGGCACCAATGAAGTGGCACTGATAGGTGGCACGGATGGGCGACACGGATGGGCGACATGGATGGACACTGATAGGTGGCACAAATTGGCACTGATAGGTGGCACGGATTGGCATGGATGGGCGGCACAGATGGGCTTGGATAGGCGGCACAGATGGGCATGGATAGGCGGCACAGATGGGCATGGGTGGGCACTGATAGGCGGCACAGGTGGGCACTGATAGGTGGCACAGGTGGGCACTGATAGGCGGCACAGATGGGCACTCATAGGCGGCACAGGTGGGCACTCATAGGCGGCATTGGTGTTATACTGTACTAATGGATGCCAATCAGTGCCAAACAATAATGCATGCCAATCAGTGATGCCCATTGTGGGCACTGATTGGCATCCATTATGGGCACTGATTGGCATCCATTGTGCTGACTGGCATCCCTGGTGGTCTAGGGAGGATAACCTTTTTCTGGGCATCCCTGGTGGTCTGGAGGCGTCCCTGGTGGTCCAGTGTGGGCATCCTCGGGGGGGCTGTGCTGATAATCGATCAGCACAGACCCCCCCCCTGTCAGAGGAGCAGCCGATCGGCTCTCCTCTACTCGCATCTGACAGACACGAGTGAGGAAAAGCCGATCACCGGCTCTTCCTATTTACACTGTGATCAGCCGTGATTGGACACGGCTGATCACGTGGTAAAGAGTCTCCGTCGGAGACTATTTACCGAGATCGTAGTTGCCGGGTGTCAGACTGACACCCCGCAACAACGATCGCTGCGATGCGCGCCCCCGGGGGCGCGCAGCGGCTCATAATCCTGATCACGTCATATGACGTCCGATCAGGATTATGAAACCACTATGCCACCGTCAATTGTCTATAGGGCGGGCGGCAAGTGGTTAACCACTTGCTGCCCAATCACATACCTAGAATGTCATTTGACTTCAAGTGGTTGTACCGGGGTGATGCCTGCAGCTGCTGGCACCCCCCTGGTGACGTTTTATAACCACTTAAGCCCCGGACCATTTTGCAGCTAAAGGACCAGGCTCCTTTTTGGGATTCAGCACTGCGTCGCTTTAACTGACAATTGCGCGGTCGTGCGACATGGCTCCCAAACAAAATTGGCGTCCTTTTTTTCCCACAAATAGAGCTTTCTTTTGGGGGTATTTGATCACCTCTGCGGTTTTAATTTTTTGTGCTATAATTAAAAATAGAGCGACAATTTTTAAAAAAAATGCAATATTTTTTTACTTTTTACTGTAATAAATATCCCCCAAAAATATATTAAAAAAAAATTTCCCTCAGTTTAGGCCGATACGTATTCTTCTACATATTTTTAGTAAAAAAAAAAAATCGCAATAAGCGTTTATTGATTGGTTTGCGCAAAAGTTATAGCATCTACAAAATTAATTAAAAAAAAAAAAGTTAATTTTTTTTTTACTAGTACTGGCGGCGATCAGCGATTTTTATTATAACTGCAACGTTATGGTGGACACATCAATTTTGACACATTTTTGGGACCATTGGCATTAATACAGCAATCAGTGCGATTAAAAATGCACTGATTACTGTAAAAAGGTCACTGGCAGTGAAGGAGTTAACCACTAGGGGGCAGTGTATGGGTTAAGTGTGAGTGTGTGTTTTTTTTACTGTAGGGGGCATGGCTTGGCGTGTGGCATCACTGATCGTCTTTCCCTATGACAGGGAACAGACGATCAGTGACAGGCTCACTAGGAAGCACGGGGAGAGGTTTGTTTACACAGACCTCTCCCCGTTCTTCAGCTCTGTGGCCTGATCGCGGGACACCAGCGGCGATCGGGTCCATGGGTCACGCGGCCACAATCACGAAGCTCATGACCGGGTCCCGAGTGCGCCGCCGGCAGCACGTGCGCAAAACACGGCTGGGCTCTTAAAGGGCAACGTACCTGTAAGTGCTTGTGCCCAGCCGTGCTATTCTGCTGATGTATATTGGCGTGAGTCGGTCCTTAAGTGGTTAAAGATGGCAGTCGGCTCTCTTGTAATAGCAATCGGAGCAGCTAACTAGCAGCTCAATCGCTATTACAAGCAGCGGGTCAGGATGTCCCCCCCTTCCCACCACCTTCCGTGGTTCTCTCCGGCTCCCCCATCCCACCCAGATGGGCTATGATTGGGTCTTCACTATGGTAACCCAGAAGCGATGGCATGATATCACTTCCAGCTTACCCAGATGTCAAAGGGCGCAGTTTTAAAAAAATGCAGATTGCCTATTAATGTGTTGCTGTGCCCAGCACCAGGTCTTATTGGAGGGTCACTCTTCCCCACTGGAAAGGTACAACTCATTGATGGCACTTGAGTACATATGACATGTACAAGGCTTTAACAAATGCTGGCTGCTATAGGTGATGGTAACTACAGATCCTGCAAGATCATATCGCAGCTACATTTTAATTGATTACTATGGGTTATATAAGCTATAACACTGGTACCATGATGTGAAGTAAGGCCAACTGCAATCCAAAAAGTGAAGGCGTTTCAGTTTAAATGTCTACTACATGCTACATATTAAGGTTGAATAAAGACACCAGTCCATCCAGCTCAACCTGAGTAAGTGTCTACATTTGTCCCTATCCCTGTACATTGCACACTTACATTGGTCCCTACCCTCAGGGATCCCACAATCCAAGGTCCCCATTCATATACTAGGGCCAATTTTGGACAGAAGCCAATTAACCTACCAGCATGCCTTTTGAGGAAACTGAAGTACCCAGAGGAAACCCATTCAGGAACAGGGAGAACATGCAAGCCCCAGGCAGGTAGAGTCGTGGTTGGGATTCAAACTAGTGACCCTTTTTGCTGCTAGGCAAGAGTGCTAACCACTACACCCCTGTGCCGCCCTCTAGTTTGCCTGTATAAGGTATCAGTTTGAACTTGTCATACTTTTTTAAGTGTACTTTCCTTTACCATTTGTTTCTAAGGCTTCATTATTTTGCCACTATGTTTAACACGATTATACTGTAATTTCTCATACTAGCACATAGAACTGCATTTTGTCATAGCTTTCACACACTTCATTTTTTTTCTGGTATCCATCAAGAACTGTAAATAGCTTTAGAAATAGATCAAACTTTAATATACCAGAAGGCCTTACCCAGTCTTACATAAAATAACAAAATTCTATTTTAAAGACAGAATGGTGATTGTATAATTTATAGCATGTAATTAATGCTAAATCGCTTGGCAGAACGTCTAAATATCTCAGCCAGTGCCATTATATACACTACTGTGCAAATGTCTTAGGTAGATGTGAAAAAAATGCTGTAAATGAAGAATGCTTCCAGAAATAGACATGTTAATAGTTTTTTTCAGATTCTGACTCATCAGTCCAGAGCACCTTCTGGAATTTTTCTGCACCCCAGTTCCTATATTTTCATGCATAAGTGGCTTAGCCTTGTTTCCACGTTGGAAGTATGGCTTTTTGGGTGCAATTCTTACATGAAGACCACTTCTGGTCAGACTTCTCCAGACAGTAGATGGGTGTACCTGGGTCCCACTGGTCTCCGCCAGTTTTGTGCTGATGGCATTGCTGGACATCTTCTGATGTCAAAGGGTAGTAAGCATGACCTGTCTTTCATCTGCTGCATTGCGCTTCCTTGGCCGACCACTGCATCTATGGTCCTCAATGTTGCCTGTTTCTTTGTGCTTCTTTAAAGGAGCTTGAACAGCACACTCCTAGTTTGCTTTGAAATATCTGCCTGGTAGAGACCTTGCTGATGCAGTAAAACTACCTTGTGTCTTGTTGCTGTGCTTAGTCTTACCATGGTGTATGACCTGTGAGCCCTTGTACACACGGTCGGAGATTCCGACAACCATATCCGTCGGAGTAATTCCGACGGATTAATTCCGGAAGAGGTCCGGAAGTGATGTTGCATACACACGGTCGGACTAAGTTGTCGGAAAATCCGATTGTACATAACGTGATGACGTTATTTCCTACGATGGGACTATGTTCAGGCTAGTAGCCAATAGCTTTGGTCTAGGAATTTGATCTGAGCATGCATGGCACTTTGTCCGTCGGAGTAGGCTACACATGATCGGAGTATGTCCGATCGGAGCATTTTGTCTGAAAATTTTACCAGCAAGTTGGAAAAGTTGGTCCATCGGATATTCCGACGGAAACAGTCCGATGGAGACCACACACAGTCGGAATATCCGACAAAACGGTCCGATAGGACACATTCCATCTGAATCTCCGACCGTGTGTACAAGGGCTGACAGGAAACTGTCTTCTGAAACCTCACCTCAGTAGCAGACTTTGAATATTCTTCACCCAGTTTTAAGCCTCCTACACAGATGTTTCTGTTTCCGTTTCTGTTAATGACTGTGTTTTAACCTATATATCAAATTGATGATCATTAGCACCTGCTTAAAGCGGAGTTCCAGCCTTGATGAAAAAAAAATAAAAGTCAGCAGGTACAAATACTTATTAGGACACTTACCTGTCTAGGGAGCCCGCAATGTCAGCACCCGAAGCCCACCCGTCTATTGGCTCCGGGTGCAGGCGCCCACATCCTTACTAAGAAAAACAGGAAGTGAAGCCTTGTGGCTTCACTGCTTGTTTCCTACATGTGTGAGTCGTGCAGCACTTTCTGAATGGTCCCATGTTCTTCAGGGACACACACAAGTTCCAGAAGGCGACGGGCGAAGAAGGAAGGCACAAGAAAAAACACTGAACAGACGTACGTCACCGTGGCACTGTCGGACTGAAGTCCAGAAGAAAATATCCTAAAAAGTATGAAAAAAATACCCAAAAACAAGGGGGGTGGGGAGGGATTCATTACCATTTCCACTCATGGATGTTTTTTGGTTCCTTTTTTCTGTTTGGATCGTAGCAATTTTGATGTTGCTTTTTCATACAGTGGCCATGAGGATCAAAACTACAGGACAGCTTCTATTATGATCTTGTCCGGATAGTATTCCACTGCACAGTACGGGAACATTGCTCTGGTTGGCTACACCCTCCATGAGCCACAGCCACACTTGTTTCATAGTAAGGTATGGCTATACCTATTGAATATAGAGTGCATTTATATTCATTTACCGCCCCCTCTTTTTCATCCATGTCTTTTGAATAGCAGTTTAATCTTTTTGTCTTCACATTTAGTGTGACGCAATTTACTGTAGTAAATCCTTCTAAATGATTAAGAGCTACTGTGGGAACATGGAACGATCCATGATGTCCGGGTGGTCACTCCCGATCTGGCCCTGTCAGATATTTCCATCTTAGTACTTGAGTCTTTGTCTACTAGCAGTGAAATTGTGTTATGTTTGGGGTCAGTATTATCAGCTGTTTAAATTAGTTTTTGCTACAACTGCTGTTTCTGATAAAGTTTAATGTAACTCCAGAATGCACAATGATGTTTTGTGCAGGATCTGATGTTGCATACTTTACTATTCCCATAGAATCACAGCAATTAAAGTGTTGAGGGAGGCATGGCCCTGAGGAAGATCTACACTGTATGTGTAATCGAAACGTGTCAGTAATCAGTCTGCGGGCCTCCTTCCTTCCTTCAGCTGGTTTCCATACTTATCTCCCATACACATGTTTTTATCATTGGCTATAAATGTTTTGTATGTTGTAATCAATGTATTGCACAATAAATTTTGTAATTTTTATACTCATTACTGCCAGGCATCCATTTAGGAGACAGTCATGCAAGGCGCTGGGTTGAGTCTGGAAATCTGTCCCCAAAGCACAATTTCTTCATAGGCACAATTATTGTGCATACGGAATACTGCGCACTAATAGTCGTGGATGAGCACTTGTCGCATATAGGAGCGTATATTACCAGCCGTTGGTTTACGGAACAAATCTGTTCCAATTGTGCCATCCTGTTGTTTGACGATAGTCAGATCTAAAAAAGGTATCTGCCCATCTCTGGTACTGGTCCATACTATGAACAGATCATCAATGTACCTGTACCATAGCAGGACATGTTCAAGAAAAAATACGTAACAATCATCAGAGGTTATTTATCTCTTCCATCCACCCAGAGAGAAATTAGCAAAATCTGGGGCACATGATGTCACCATAGTGACTCCTTGAGTCTGTAGGTAGAATTGGTCATTGAAAATAAAGTAGTTTTTACTGAGAATAAAATGTAGTATTTGCAAAATGAATTGACTCAGAGGCCAAGAAGTCTTGTTCTCTGAGGAAGGATCCAGCCCCCTGGACACCCTGCTCATGGTGGATACTTGAGTACAGAGCCTTGATATCTATAGCCATGAGCAGGGCATCTGGAGGGATCTGGATCCCCTCAATATGTTTCAAAAGGTTGTGGTATCATGTATATAAGATGGGAGGCTACGTACGTGAGGCATTAGGAAAGTCTCTACAAATTTACTGGCATTGTCTGTAAGCAATCCTTTTCCAGAGACTATTAGTGTGCTGGGGGGTACATAAATATTCTTGTGGGTTTTAGGAAGGGTGTAAAAGGTGGGGACACATGGAAATTTGGGAACCAAGAACTCCAGGGTATCCTTGTCTGAGGGCCCCAATGTAAGGATCCCGGAGTTCTGAGGTGAAAGTGAAAATAAGGGCAGGGGAAATGGGTTTATACCAATTGTGGTTATTCAGAACAGCCAAGTGCATTGTTTGATACAGAGTGTGTTTCATTAGGATGATATTGCCACCTTTGTCCGATTGTTTGATAACCAAATTAGTATGTTTTTGTAAAGATTTAAGTGCTTTAATTTGTCTAGTATTGAGATTTGATGGTATCTCATGCCAGAGCTGTTTCTTGAGGTCCCTGATAGCTTCATGCAGAAAGGCCCAAATGGCCGGACAGGTAATAAGATCAGGAACTTTATGGGATCTCAATTGGAATTGGTTAGTCACACGGGTCTGAGAAGGGGTGGAGGTGAGTACAGTGAATGACATGAGAGAAGGGGAGGAAGGATTGATATCCTCCGTAGCCCCTTCATCATAAAGAAGAATGAGGTTGCAGAGTGCCCGAAATGCCTCCATCGTGAAGTGTTTAGTTTGCTCTGCAAGCTCACATTCAGGATTGAGCTGTCCTCGGTCTTTGTCAAAAATAAATGTAAATGTGATATTACAAGCAAAAAGTGGAACAAGTAGACAGAAGCCCAGACCCAGCTGAAGTACAGAGAGCTCGTCTTCTGTCAGCTGGGAGGGAGTCAAATTTATGATGGTTGTTTAGTTATACTCTAATGTATACTGGAGTCTCAAGGTCCTTGCCTGTTGGCAGTCCTCCCCTTCTCTATAACAACCACCCCTTCCTCCTCCTCCTTTCCCCAGGCCGTCTCTGCCATTTCTCCTGAGGTCTGTTTTCCACCCAATGAGGCCGCCAATGGCTCCTGTAGTGGAGGACAAGGAAGCATGTTGCCCTCTATGCTGCAGCCCAGTCAGCATAATTTGACAAACTCCTCATCCATGGGGGAATCAGCATGCTCATCCGACTATACAAGCACGGTAAAGCGCTGTGAGCCAGGAAGGGCAGGAACATCCCACAATGTCGTCTATCCTCCAACTAACTTTTATGGGACTTTCCTGCCTAAAACACCCTGAAGACCCCACCTGTTCCTGTCTGAGCTCACCAATCAGGTCAGTACCCCCTCCTCTTGTATCCTTTAGGCTGGGTTCACACTTAAAACAGATGCGGCTGACAGAAGCAGGGGTCGGGAGCGTCCCTGTTCATCTGTTTCAAGGGTGAATCAAGCAGGGGTTTTTGCCTGAATTCAGACCTAAATCAGAACCAAAGACCTCTGTGCAATTTATTCCACAGCCACCTCAGACACGTTTGAACCAGCTCCATTGAGAGCCGGTCACAATCTCCTGTCATGCAAATTAGATGTGGGGAAACCTACATACAGTTTGCATAAGTGTGAACCCAGCCTTAAACTTATTAAAACTCATCCCTTGCCCACCCTTGCCCTTGCCTTGCTCCCTATTTAACCCCAGTCATGCCACCCCTTTATCCATGTCTATTGGTCTTTTCCTCCAGGCCTGATATTCACACCCCAATATTGCTATATTGCAGTGCAAAAAAATGCAGACATGTTGCATTTTTCGGCAACGCACCGGAGCTAACGTGGTTTTAACGCCCATCACCACACCACAGCTCCACTGCAGTAGATTGACATGAATTAAATGTCTCTTTGACATTTTGCTCACCCTTGCCCTTGCCTTGCTCCCTATTTAACCCCAGTCATGCCACCCCTTCATCCATGTCTATTAGTCTTTTCCTCCAGGCCTGACATTCACACCCCAATATTGCTATATTGCAGTGCAAATAAATGCAGACATTTTGCATTTTTCCGCAACGCACCGGAGCTAATGTAGTTTTAACGCCCATCACCACACCACAGCTCCACTGCAGTAGATTGACATGAACTAAATGTCTCTTTGACATATCAATAAATATAAAAAAAAATGTGTATATATATATCCCCATCGGCATGCAGGCATGTGTGATAAGGTACTTGATGGTAGTCTCTTGGGTGTCATGGAAACATGCTGACTGCAATATTTTCTGTGTCACTTAGATGAAACTATTATGTAGATGAGGAGTTCTTATGTAACCCTAACCTAACCTGCTTCTTGGTCAGCTCATAATTTATGAGGACAGTCTATCTGATAAGTTTCTGTCTGTGATAAGGAAACCAATCTACTATCTTTACAGAAGCGTTCTCTATTTCAGTTTGTCATCATCATAGAAACATTTCCTGGTAAAGTATACAGGCATGGAAAATGATCCCCCATGCTGTGCATTCTTTCTATGCTCTGATATTGCTCAGTAACTTCTTTGGTATAGTAATATAGACTATACAAACGTATAAATACATCTAAAAAATATTCTACTGTTAAAAATTAGCATGGCTGCTGGATATCAGTCATCATCTTTTATATTTCCTGTATATATTAGAAAAGGAAATTAAAGTTGAACTCCAGGTTTAGTCTTTATTGCATAATTAGATTGGTCCATTAGATGGGCCACTGGGAAAGCTGACAATCACACTAGTAGTCGTCATGGGACCGTAGACAGAACCTTTACAAATAAATTGTTATTAATGAAATAAAAACACAAAACATAATAATTTGATTGAACTGGCCACTACCCTTTATTATTGGCAATAAATATCAATAAATATTGAACTAATAAGTATATATATATATATATATATATATATATATATATATATATATATATATATATATATATACTTATTAGTTCAATATTTATTGCCAATAATAAAGGGCAGTGGCCAGTTCAATCAAATTATTATATAATATATATATATATATATATATATATATATATATATATATATATATACTGTATATATATAAAACAAATTCCAATATTATTTAATAAATATGTAAATAGATCAGAAACATACCAAAATCGACATTTCTTTACTCAGCCATTACAGCTCAAGTAAATACAAAACAACCATTAAAAGGTCCCCGCTCTAAGAATGCCAAATGTCACATAACAAGGACCGCGACATGGGAATAAGGACAGGACAATCTTCTCCTCTTGCTGTCCCCGCTGACTGTCAAAATGAAGATGCATTATAAACCTAAAACCTTTATATAGTCTCTTGACACGAGCAAAAAAACATTAGTTTGACATTTAAATATTTCAACCAATAAAATACAATATGCAAATTAGGTATAATTATATATTAAATGATGCTAAATTATCAGGTCTGTCGCAGTGCCATAGGTGTGGTAGTTCAAATCGCTTGCCCTCCCCCCTTATATTAATACAGCCATAGCTGCCATCTTTCCGGTCCTGTGCTTCCCCTCTGCACACTGATCGCAGAGGGTTACTTGCTTAGCATTACCACCATATGCAGAATGCCTTGTATTATTTTTCTTTGAATGTAAGGTGTGCTCTGATTGAACAAGGTGGAGATCGCAATGTCCCTACCCCTCCTCTCCACCTTGTTATTGCACTTTCTGCGCTATCATTGTTCTAAATGCTTATTGTTAACCTTAATGTTGTTTTAAACTTTCCTTTACATATAACACACAATATCAGGGCTAAAAATGACAGTTGTCATAAATGTCTGTGTTATCCTGGTAACCAATCAGTTTATCGCAGCTGAGATCCAGGAATGATCTGTGTTGCATGCTTATATTGGTCAACCTTGGTATTAGTAGGCAGCAGATTTCAAAGTAACACTTGAAGGTCATATCCCTCCTCCAGAAGGTGATTGGACAGTAAAAGGAGAAGCAGAAGACTGATGAGCTCATCTCTCTGTCACTTTGCTTTCTCTTCTTATCAGCTTTTTATTTTCATTGCTGCTTCGGCAACCTCCAATCTGATCTCAAGTCTGCAGGGGACTGCAAAAGTTTTGGTTCTGTTTCAAATGGCACTTTATGCATTGATATAGCTCCCTAAATTTTCAGCCTAAAGCGTTTGTTACACCAACATGTGATATTCCTGCCGTACCATGTACTTAGGGGCCAACTGACCAGTCAGTCACTTCAGCCATGTTCCAAGGGCACGGCTGCTGAAGGGGGCCCACCAGCACCACTTGCTGGAACACCGGTCTGGGGTCTAGGGACAAATAACTTTTGGCTGCGAGCCCCCGGAGACCATATGTTTGGGCCCGCCTGGGCCCCAGGGCTGCGTAGGAGGGTAAGGGGGAGGAAAAGCACCACCGGATCACACAGTATGGGATCTCCTGCTTACCCAGTGACCGCTATCATCCAAAGTCCTCCCTCCTGCACCTGCTCCCTTGATAGACGTCACACTGGTGCAATGCCGGGACATGAGGCGTGTATCAAAGGAGGTGGGACATCTGATGATATCGGCCACCAGGTGTCACACTCTCCTCTTGAACCCCCATGCACTGATCAGGCTGCATTAATGGGGACTGATCAGACTACATCAGGGGCACTGTTGAGGGTGCATTGAGGGGTACTGATGAGGCTGCATTGAGGGTCACTGGTGAGACTGCTTTAATGGGCATTGGTGAGGCTGCATTGAGAAGCACTGATGAGGCTGCAATGATGGGCACTGGTGAGACTGCATTGATGGGCAATGATCTGGCTCCATTAATGGGCACTGATCAGGCTGCATTAATGGGCACTGGTGAGGCTGCACTGATAGGCACTGGTGAGACTGCATTAATGGGCACTGGTGAGGCTGCATTGATGGGCACTGGTGAGGTTACATTGAGGAGCACTGATCAGGCTACATTAATGGGCACTGATGAGGCTGCATTTATGGGCACTGGTGAGGCTACATTGATGGCCACTGGTGAGGCTGCATTAATGGCCACTGGTGAGGTTGCATTGACAGGCATTGATCAGGCTGCATTGATTGGCACTGGGGAGGGTGCATTGATGGGCATTGATCAGACTGCATTGATTGGCACTGGTGAGGATGCATTGATGGGCACTGATAAGGCTCCACTGATGGGTACTGATGAGGTTGCAATGATGGGCCCTGATGAGGCTGCACTGACGGACACTGGTGAGGCTGCATTGATGGGCATTAATGAGGCTGCATTGATGAATACTGATCGGGAGCTACATTGATGGGCACTGGTGAGGCTGCATTGATGGGCATTGATCAGGCTGCACTGATGGGCACTGGTGGGGTTGCATTGGTGGGCACTAATGGGGGTTCTTTCTAACATAGACTCTCAAATGGACACAGAGAGGACCAGCGCACACACATATGGCACCATTACGTGTTGCGTGCACAGTGGGTCTGCTAGTTCTACCATCCTGGATAGGGAAGGTTTGCCAAGTCCCTCCCTCGCCTTGGCAAACAGTACCTGGAATGGCAGAAGAGGAGAGGACACACCAGCCAGCCACAGCAGGACCAGGGTGCCAGCTAATGGGTCCTGGAAGGGGGTCTCTCTCTAACAGAGACTCTCTAATGGACACTGTTAGCCCTTGTACACACGGTCGGAGAATCCATCGGAATGTGTCCTATCGGACCGTGTTGTCGGATAATCCGACTGTGTCTGGTATGCATTGGACTGATTCTGTTGGAATATCTGTCGGACCCAATTTTCCAACTTGTTGGAAATATTTTCCGACCAACTGGTTCGATCGGACATACTCCGATCATGTGTAGAGAAGATCGGACCAAGTGCCACGCATGCTCAGATCAAATTCCTACATCAAAGCTATTGGCTACTAGCCTGAACATAGTCCCATCGTAACTAAATTACGTCATCACGTTCTGAATGATTGGATTTTTCGACAACTGTGTATGTATGTGTATGCAACAGTTTCGGACAAGATCCGACGGACAAAATCCGACGGATTTGGTTGTCGAAATCTCCGACCGTGTGTACAGGGGCTTAGAGAGATTCCCAAATGAGCTTTGGCTGTACTTTCCCTTTAAATCACAAAGTAAATAAATGTCAGTTGCCCAAAACTGCCACTGGATGTCAGCATAATAAAGAACAATATTAACCTGATGCACTCTAAGACAACATAGACAAATATATATAAGTGGAACAGAGGAGATAAAAAAGAAACAAGATTGACAGAACAGGTAAAATATATATACACAAATCCAAAAACATCTAGGATGATCTTGACATTGTAATCTTGATACATGATAGAGACCTTGAAGGCATTATGTCACTACTTGATAGGTAACAAAGTATATAAAGTCAGAGCTCAGTCACACCACAACACATAAAGAGCATTATGTTTTGTTTTTTGTAATGTGTTTTAATGCGCTGGTGTGCATTTTACATGTGTTACATTTGTTCTTTTTTTCCCTTGATTTGCCTTGCAGTGTGATGCTTTTACGTGCATTTGCGTTTGTTGGTTGCCATGCGCTGGGAATGTGCTCACCAACGCACCCCAGCACATCTGGAGTTCATCTCTTGTTGATCTGTAGGGTCTACCTAGGTCACAGGGGAGAGGGGACGGAGAGAGATACTAAATCACTTAATAAACAAGTTGTAGTGGTCAAGACTACCACTAGATGTCAACATACTACAAAACAAAATTATTCTGATGCAGAGCAAGCCAAAACTGAAAAATACACTGAACAGCTGGTACCATGTTCAAAACGTGTAGTTAGTGCAGTTGTATTTAAAAAAAATATAATTAATTATGCATTAATGAATACAGGGCTGTATTAATTTGTGCCTTTATAATTATCTTGGAGTTCTGTGCATCTTCATGATAAGCCAAAAATTCACTTCAAATACCATAAATATGTTTGTTTGTTTTTTAGTTTTTTTAATACTGCTAGCATACGTATGTAGCACCCTCTAGCTAATGTACTAGGTGGAAATAGGTTTAGTTGTGAGTGTAGACAAATTGGCTTGGAACAGAGTCAGGCCTGGGTTGTGAATCTGTGTCAGGGATCAGTGACTCAGGAAGGCTGGGTGACTCATCCTGACAGCTCTTCTGGTGCCTCCCCCTGTTCTCTGGAACATTGGTGAATGTTCTAGACATAGTGGGTGAAAGCTAGATGGGGCTGTCATGCATATTTATGAGGGCGTCAGTCAATCAACAGCAAATGGGCTGGGGCAGTAGGGTGGAAGATGGAGACAGAATGCTGAGGAGGCTGTCTGAGGCCCTTGTGGGTGCCCCCTAGTCTGCAGGAGTGACCTCGGGCCTGGGACTCAGGTGCTGGAGGGACCCTCTACAACACACGGAGGAAAGGGGACAGCAGGAGCAGGTCAGCATGTTTGGGAGATCTCCTGAGAGTCAGCCGGGTGGACTGGTGAATGTCAGTCTGGCAGGACTGTGGAGAAGTTAGCCTGCAGGGCTAGTGACAGGGGCAGCTGCAGCCTGGTGGGTTGGCAGTGCCTGAAGAGGTGGTGCTGGGATCAGTGACCACAAAGAGGAAATGCTGGGAAAGTGTGAGCTGTGTCACCCCATGTGTTCTCCAAGTATAGGGGCTGCGAGTCCCTGCCTGTAATGAGCCTTTGCTACAAAAAATACTACAGGGACATAGCTGGGTTTTGCAAGAGCTGGAGGAAGAAGAGCTGTATATAGAGCCTGTATATAGGAAGTGTTGCCCCTGAAGTTTTGAAGTCAAATGGGCATCCCATAATCTCTCAACCTCATCCAAGTTATTATTCCTCAATAAAAAAACAAAAAAACACAAAGTAATGGACTGTTCTCTGAGTGCCTGTGGAAATCCAGTGTGCCTGGCTGTATAGGTTGGGGGATCATATTCTACTTGCGGCTCTTTAGGGGGTGCACTACACATATCTAAAATCTGTCCTTATATTAGCTTCCAGTAATGTACTATCAGGGCTGCTGTCTGAAATCACAAGGGCCCCATACAGCCTAACTGACAGGGCCCCCCTTCCCAGCCAAAAGTGATTGAGGACATAGATTTATCTATGTCCCTTTCTTTGTAGCCTCAGCAGCACAAACGAATGAATAGGCAATGCTCTGAGGCTTCCTGCTTATTCACAAACTGAAGCATAGTAAACACAGTTTATTATGCTTTAGTGATGAATGGACTGTGACAGACCTAGCCAGGACAAGGACTTTTAGAGAGGACTGGGAACAAGCCTGACACTGGCTTTTAAAGTTATTGTAAGGGTTATTTTTTTTCTTTTAAAATAACAAACATATCATACCTCCTTGTGCAGCTTGTTTTGCACAGAGTGACCCCAAACATCCTCTTCTGGGGTCCCCCGTGGCTCTCACGGCTCCTCCCCACATCAGATAATCCCCTAGGAGAAGCGCTCTCACAGGGGGTTACCTTGCGGAGTCCCGAGTCCACCTCCCGAGTTCAGCATTTGGCGTCCATAACCGCCGAATGGATGACTCGGCCCCCCGTGCTCACATCATTGGATTTTATTGACAGCAGTGGGAGCCAATGGCTGTGCTGCTATCAATATATCCAATCAAGAGCTGAGAATCCCCTGCAGAGAGACAGTGCGTCTCTGCCGGGCCAAGTTCCAGGGCTCAGGAAAGTAAAACAGGGGGGGCTAGGGGGCCGGTTACTGCCAGGTATTTTTTCACCTTAATGCATCGGATGCATTAAAGTGAAAAAACATGAAGGTTTAAAACCCCTTTAAGGGAACGCTACTCTTTGTGAAGTTTATGCCTGGGGGAACCCTTGGAGTAATGTTACTTTCGATTCAAGTCGATGTCTCCTCAAGACACACAGACTTTGTGACTCTAGGCCCGGGGTCCCTGTATAGGGCCTAGCTGCCTCACTACCAATAGTGACTGCTTCACACTGCAAGTCTCAAAGCAGATGGTGATCAACTCAAGCCACCTGTCTGAGGTCGTCTGCTATAATGTGTTTATTGTAAGTAGGTCTGGTGTGCCTCCTAAGGGTCTTTCACCCATTGTTAATTGTACTAATTAACACACCTATTATCTGCTAGAAAACTACTGTGGAGATGTGTTTATACCTGTAATTAGGGATGAGCTTGGTGTTCGACTCGAACGCTTGGTCCACTCGAACATCGGCCGTTCGTCTGTTTGGCAAATTCAGAACTTTGTGGACCGTTTTGCACCAAATTCGTGTGGCACGAACGGTCCACAATGCACTACGCCATTGCAGTGCATTGCTGGCTCATGATTGGCCAAGCATACACTGCGACCCCGCATGCTTGACCAATCACAGCGCCGGCAGCGAGGAGAGCCATAATTTGCCACAGGCAGGATGCCTGTGGCCAGTTATAGCTCAGGGGGTTAAGTACACGCCCCACACTATATAAGGCCCCAGTGCGGCAGCCTTGTGTAGTGTGTTCCGGCGTGCAGGGAAACAGCAAGATAGGCAGGGACAGTGTGTTCTTTTCTCAGGCATCTGCAGGAGTTAAAGTGGGTGTTGTGTGCCTTCAGCACAGTATACACCTGTATGTACCCTTTTTTTGCTGGTGTTCTCTAATACAGGCATCTGCAGGAGTTAGTGGGTGTTGTGTGCCTCCAGCACAGCACAGTATACACCTGTACCTTCCCTTTATTGTTGGTGTTCTCTAATACAGGCATCTGCAGGAGTTAAAGTGGGTGTTGTGTGCCTCCAGCACAGTATACACCTGAAGATACCCCTTATTGCTGGTGTTGTCTGTTAGCCTTTAAAATGAGCACTTTTGATTTCGAATGTTCGAGTCCCATAGACTTTAAGAGGGTTCTAAAGTTCGTACGAATTTTCGATCTGTTTGAAGGTTCTGGTGAAAACCGAACCGGGGGGGGGGGTTGGGGGGTTTGGCTCATCCCTACTTTGTAATAATGTATATTGTACTTTGTGAGCTCGATGCTGGCATGTCTGACCTGGAATGAGATCCCTGATTGTCCAGGTGGTTAGTTTTTTAATTAACTTAATGTTTATAGTGTTAATTATATTTCTATATACAGTTATGTTTGCATATGATAATGTTATCAGCCTCACTTGAGTGTGTAGTGTATAAAAAGCCAGTATTCTTGTTCAAAAAAGAGTTCCAGCTAAACTAGTCCTTCCTAGTTCTTGGTTGCACTATGCAGCTATAATATCTGATATCTATGTTCAGGATGAAGAAGGCGAGGCCGTACCTTCGAAGTGCTCTCTGATTGGCCAGACAGTGTGTGGGCGGCTCCCGAGTTTGACAGCCCTGGACCACTCCCACCCAGAGACACACAGCCGACGTCTCCATGAGGCTTATTGAGGCTCCAGCTGAGGCTAATACGCAGCGCTCGTGGATCCCTCAATAGAGACTTTCCAGCAGTCCTCCTGTGCTCCTGTGACACTGCATGTGGAAGCTCCCACCCGCTCTAGCACGTTGCAAGTGCTCCAACATTTTTCACGCAAGTTTTTAGTGTTGTTTTATACTTATATACTGAATACATTTCTAAGCAGTTTAAAGGATTGGCTTGGCCCTTCTCTCTCCTCCTTTTAATATCTATGTTCAGACTGGAGGAATCAGTATACTGACGGAGGCACTCAAGCGGATTGTGGGACAGTTCCGTCATATGGACACAGGAGTGATTGTTACAGATCACACACTGTGTTCATTCAGGAAAGGAAGGAACCAGTAAATTAGATATTTGCTGGCCCCTTCCCCCATTCTCTATCCTGAAACATCTCCCCTTGTGCCTGCAGTAGCTTCTGGCAGGAGAGGAGAGGAGGGAAGCCGGAGGTGCTGCAGGGGGAAGGGGCAAATGGGGGGCCTGGACAGCAAATGGAAATGGTGTATGTGCTAGGACCAATTTCTCTGCAGTGCAGCTGGAGGGAGAAAGAGGAAGATAAACTGGTAGCGCTGCAGAGGAAGGCAGAAGGGGATCGGTGGCTGCAATAAGACAGTACAGCTGGCCCTCCTGGGCCCCTCTTTTGAACTGATGGTGCCCAGGACCAAAACAGGAGGGCTGGCTGTGTTGCCTTATCAGCAGCCCTCTGTACTAAAAAAGGGAACTCAGAGAGCAAGAAAACAAGCCAGCTTGTTTAGCCACTGAGGCTTTATTGCATTGTACATGCAGTTTTACACTGTGAAAGAAAAAGAAAGAGGGGAGAACATAGATATGAATTCATTATTGCACTGCTGCTCCTTCACTGTCCAATCAGAATTATTGGGGCAGGAAAATTACACCTCACTGGTCCCTAACTATAACACAGCAAGTAGTGTCTCTTTCTTGGCCATGAGTCAAAACTGGCTGACTTGCCCATATTTCCAATATTTTGGCAGGTAAAACCTCTCACATATACATTTCTGCCGCCTATTTATTTTCCAGACCAGAGTTCAAACTCTATTATAAAGACATTAAAAATATAAAATCAATTTTAGAGAATCTAGTAAATAGCTGGACATTACAATACCTAGTCTCCAAATCAATAAAGATTATGTTTTCTCTATGTGGCAGAAGTATTCACTAGTGTTTCGCTTGGAGACCTTTGCCAACTTATTTGTGAATAAATGTGTTTCTCTCTGCAGAGTCAGCAATGAGGAATCAAATTAAGCTCAAATCAAACACTATAGCATTTCCTAGTGACCAGCGTATACAAAGAACAAGTGTAATGAAAATAATTTACAGTCGGAAAATGTCAAAGCTACGTTTCTTTTATTAAATAGAGCTGTTATTCACTGATGCATGGAAACATTACTCTGGGAAGTTGGCTCTGAAATGTATGATTGTGTTTGGATGTATTTCTTTGCTGTACAGTATATACATGCTTATATTGCATGAATATTTTTTACTGCATTCCAGACCTTTCGTAGGCTAAACAGCTACTGTCACTACCCTCCCCTATGCCATTACCAAGCATCATAATGCTGCCACCATCATAACAGTTTTCTCAAGTGTACAAATGCTTCACGGCCTTTAGGCTAAGATCAAGTGTAGTATCTGTTCTTATCAGTGTCCAACAGGGGTGCTGCACCGCTATTCTGGCCTTTTGATAGGAATGGCGGGCTGTATAGTACCTCTGCTGATATGATGGGGGTCTGAAGGTTTGACCGGCTAGAGCAGAAATTGGGGTGTCCACAGGATGTGGGGAACTGGAGTAATTCCCACAGAAGAACTGGAGGGGCCCAGTGCCTCCTAATTTGAATGGGTTTACCTGGCCTGGCCATGGGCTGGAAAGGCAGAGAGCCCCCAGCATCGATGCCCCAGGGAGGCTCCTCACATAGGCCTCAAAAAACCCAATGTGAAAATGACCATGAGGCCACATCACCTAAACTTTCTTCTACACAGCAAATCTTGTGGCTAAGTCCAGGTCATTTTTGCCACTATGCCGCAAGACCTGGCACCTACACTGGCACTATTTAATTTAGTTTTCTCACAGTTTGGTCACCTGCACTTTTGTCTGTGTTTCTTTTTCTCACTAGGATGGAGGGTCTAGGGGGAGAATGTATGGCCCTCGGGTTCCTTCCTCCTCTGAACTGGAGGGGGGTGTCTTAAGGAGAGCCCGTCACTTAGTAATCAGTGGTCAGCTTGGCTGACCATGAAAAGAGGGGTATGCCTGGCCTTTTGGCTAGGTGGACCATGTTGGGACTCACCCCTGTCAGGAGCCTTATGTCCCTGGGGTCAGGGTAGAGCCCTTCTCCTTTGGGACGTGGACTAGAGATGCACCCTTAAGTGCCCCTTTTTTGTGTGTGTATTTTTCGGATGCACTTTTTGTATAGGTGTTTAGTTTTTACGCACCACTGCATGTTCAAAAATTTGCATTTGAGATCAGTTTTCAAAGCGTCTGAATTTATTCTGGCCAGCTTCTAAAGTTGACCATAGATTCTTCTTCTTTTTTTTTTTTTTGATTACCCAGTGGGCTGATTGAATGAAACAATTTAATTCCCCCATCCACACATTTCCCGGCTGCTCTCATTGGCTGCTTGTAGACATGTGCCAATTATATTGCTAGGCTACCCAGGTGGGGAGGGTTAATGCAGGTTCTGTATTTTCATGTTTTTTTTCTGGGTTCTACCTGCCATGTGGTACATATTAATAGGAGGAAGCCTGGGCTCAAGAATAGAAGCTTGTACTGCATGGGAAATTGGAGAGAAGTCCACTTGTGAAGATGTAACAAACAGCAACCCATAAGATGCCCACATGGGAATCCCCCTCTCAAGGACCCGACCTGTTATGGACTACGACTTGGAAAGGTATACCTGGGCAGTCTGGGACTAGTTAGTTAGAGGAGAACTGTTTGAACTTGGAGTGTATTTTTGCAGCAAGTTGAGTAAAACTGTTAGCCATTTAAAAGCCTGGTCTGAAGTTATTTATAAAGGGGTGCTTGGTGGAAAATGGCATATCTAGAAGAACAGGTAGGGCCTGGAGGTAAGGGGTAGGGGAGGGGTACACACAGAAGGCCACTATGGAGGGTTAACTCAACAAAGGAGTTGGAGGAAGGAATGTAGTTGCTACGCGTAACCATGAACGGTTGGGAATGTAATAGCAGCCACATATCGAGGAGTGATACCAGACTCAGGTAACAGGTCCTCCAAGGGGGTTGGTCCTCTGGTTCCCTCCCTCTGGTTCCCTCAAAACCAATGAGGACTTAACCTGCATATAGGGAGACCACAAGAACCTAGCCGCATGGTACAGGAGAGTTGAAGGATTTAAAGCAGTTGTATACCCGCTGAAGTTTTTTTTTTTTTACTCACCTGCAAAGGAAAAGGCATAATGAGCTAGTATGCACCGCATACTAGCGAATTATAAAATACTTACCTTACAACAAGGGACTGACATCTAGCCCGATCCACGCCGAGGGAGCTGACATGTTCCCTCGGCGTGTCTTCCGGTATCACGGCTCCGGCGCTGCGAGTGGCCGGAGCCACGATATTGTCACTCCCACGCGCGGGTGCGGTAGATTTCTTCCCGGCAGGGACCGGCGTCTGCCGGACTTTCAGCCAAGAATCCCCTGTGCGAATGTGCCGCTGCAGTCAGCAGCACTTTGCGAGGGGAATATCCCCTAAACTGTACAGGTTTAGGAGATATTTTTTTTACCTACACGTAAGCCTTATTATAGGCTTTCCTATAGATAAAAGTCCCAAAATTGACTATACAACCCCTTTAACTAAGTGCACACATGACGTCTGTGCTTAGTGCAAGGCGTAACCTCATTCTTTCGGTATCCCCATGTGCAGGGCAAGTAGGCCCGCCCTCATGCTTGTAATGAAGAGACAAATCTCTGTGTAAGCTGTGACTTACACAGTGCTGAAGACTCTTTCCCCATCACCATGTGACAGTGCTGGGTTTTTGAGTGGCCATGAACCACCACTGTGAGGTGGGAGGAAGGGAAGTTAGTCACATGCTCCCCATTCTAATAGTATTAGGTACTTTTTTTTTTTGCTGCTGGGGGCTTCATGAAGTGACGGAGAAGCAATGAAAGTTGAATATGTGCTGCTGGGAGGGGCAAAATTTGACTGACCCTGTTGTTTTGCACAATATGTGTAAAGCAACTGGTCACTTTAAGCAGATGTCACCATCCACTCTCCCATTAACCTTAATCTTGCTACCCAGGTGCTTACATTGGCTGCTGGTAAGGAAAAGATGAATGCAAGTTCAGAATTGGGATTTGGGGGTCCACATGCTGCTTAAGACTCTTTCCCAACCACCATATGAGAGTGCTGGGTTTCTGAGCAGCCAAGGGCCAGCACTATGAGGTGGGAGGAAGGGGAATGAGTGACATGCTCCCCATTCTGAAAGTACTAGGTACATTTATGGAGCGATGGAGAAGCAATGAAAGATTAATATGTGCTTCTAGGAAAGGAAAAAGTTAACCTTGAAAAAGTAGCTGTAGTGCCCTCCTCTAGTTGGGCTGCTAGGCTACATTTAGTTTTTGGCTTCACTGCAGTCAGTAGACCAGTAATCTATTGTTTTTTTTCTAGTCAGGGTTTTCTTGCTGAGCTTTTGATTTCTACTACCTGCTTCTGGAAGAAGCTTCCAGAACATAGGACAGGGAGAGTCAAATGTTCAGAATGAATATTTATTATGCCCTATCCAATCCCTGGAAGGAGGCTGGGGAGGTGATAGATGTTTGAGAGGCCTCTCCAAAGTGTTCTTTTCTCTCCAGGGGGAATTCCAGTTCTCCAGGGGCTGCTGCCCCTGGGAGGTTGCTATACTAAGACAATGATTGCAGTCTGGGCCATAGCAAGGGTTGAGCTGAGAGTCTGAAGAGGATTATTAAAAATATTTTTGCTGGAGGGAACTGTCCTAAAGTCCTGGTCTGAAGAAGGATCTTTTATCTCTCTCACTGAGTAACTACCAGTGGAACCTGGGAGGCAGTCAGCTCCTGGCACATTGTGAGTAAGACCTGGGTTTCATGTGTTTCTACAGCTATAAGCATTTGTGTCAGAAGTTTGTCCTATTGATTGTTTTGGAGCATCCTGAACCCTTAAACCCCTCTCCTGTTTCCTGGGCTTCCCCAGACTGACCCTGTATTGTTGATGTGTATGTAACTGCGTCAATTGCAGGCAGCCTCTGTACTAGCAAAGGAGACCTGGGAATATTCTCAGTGGCCCCTCTGGGAGTGTACATGTATATGTGCAAAACAGTTGGTCGCTTTAGGTGGATGTCACTTTCCAGTCTTCCATTAAAGTATCTTCAACAGAGAGCAAACCCTGGTTGAGATCAAGAACGTGCTGAAGAGACACCACCATACTGATCTATCTCAGAATACTCTAAGAAGAGTTAGAATCAATATCCAACAAAGACAAACCTGGGTTGGAATGCTTCATCTAATGGCACATAACCCCCAAATGCAAACAGAAAATGATGATGATTAAGTAATTTCCTGTATAATATCATATTAAGCAAATATATATTTTAGAGAAACCTGCAATTACCACTGCAAAGTTCATCAATATAAAAGCAATGCAGTCAGAAAAAAAAAAATGACATGCCTTTCTATTATTTTGAATAAAGCAGAAAAGCATTTTAGCCAGAGTTTATATTGCGGCTTCGCTTCACTGAGACTAACACTGGGATTTCAACCTGAATAACTACAATGATTAATTAAAGGCCTTGTTCAGGATGAGTGAGCATCATTATTGTTTTTAAATAGGAAGGCCGATAACCATTACTGATTATTCCTCAATTCCCATTTATACTTGTTAGAGACTAAAGAATACTAAAATAGGTTGTGTAAATTCTGCAGTTTTAAGATGCTGAAAATTATATGATTTGCATGCAGAACAAATGTATTATAGCTGGGAGGCATTGTTCAAAGTCCAACTTTTTGCTAAATTAAGAAGTTGAAGTATGAGCGTAAATATAGTACACAGTCCGTTCACACAGTCGGTGGTTAGACAATTCTTTCTAACTGCTCTTTGATATATTTAGCTTCATAATTACTGCTGTGAAAAAATATATTTATGTTTGTATGCTAAAACAGTGTTTGTTAATAAAGCCAAGATATTTTAAGGGGGTTTTATCTTTTTTCTCCCTTTTTTCTTTTCTTTATGTGTATTAAAATAATGTATAATAAGAATTAAAAAAAAACGATTTGATTGGAAAAAAAATAATAAGTGAATAAAAAATTAACAATTCTGGATCACCCTGTATATAATAATAATAATAATAATAATAATAATAATAATACTAATAATAATATCTCATCATATCTTCATCTTGATCACTTATAGCCACCAGGTTTAAAAGCTAAAGCCTGAAATGTTGGGATTCTAAAACACAATTTAGTACAAAGCTGTGAATAGCCTTTCATTTGCTCTGCTGCTTTTGAAAAGATAGCTAGCCAATTGCGCTCAGCAAAGTTACAAAGTTACATAGTAGGTGAGGTCGAAAAAAGACACAAGTAAATCAAGTCCAACCTACTGTATATGTGTAAGCATGCATTTACAATTAAATAAAAGTACTGTAGTGACCAAGTGAGTGGCTGGTGCTCGACTTTCTTGTTTAGCAAATAAGCAGTCATCGAAATCTAATAGTAATCAGTCACATTCGACTGAGCATATTTTGTAATGTTAAAGTGGTGTAACATGTAACATATTACAAATGCACCGCTCCAATTTTTACCTAAAAAAAAAAATACGTATGCATTATTTTTTTTTTTTGTAAAAGTGAACTTATCCTTTAACCCCTGCAATATTGGACACTTTTAACCCCTTCCTGCTCGGGTCAATTTTCTGTTTCCAGCACTGTCACCTTTTGAATGACAATTGCATATTCAACACTGCACCCATATGACATTTTTATCATTTTTATGACACCAATAGAGTTTTCTTTTGGTGGTATTTAAAAACCACTGGGTTTATTCTTTTTTTACTAAATAAACAGAAAACTACCAAAAGTTTTGGAAAAAAACATGTTTTTATTTGTTTATGTTACATAATTTTGAAAATAAATATTCTTCATAAATTTAGGTCAAAATGTATTCTGCCACATCTCTTTGGTGAAAATAACTCAAATCAGTGTATATTATTTAGTCTGTAGAAAAGTTAGAGTCCAAAAACGATGGTATACATATCTGAAAATTGATCAATCTTGATGTACTGACAATCAAATTTCTTAAGGCCCAAAAATTTCAGCACAGTACAAATATCCCCCAAATGATCTAGTTTTGGAAAGTAGGCAATCCTAGGTATTTAGTAAGCGGCATAGTGAGTATTTTGAAGTTGTAATTTTTTGTCGCTTTTTTTGGAAAATTAAGAAATGAAAAAAAAAAAAGCTTTTTTCACAATCTTTAAAAACATTTTTACATACTGTTACCAGTGCAGTACTGCATCATTATATAACTGGTATGGCAGCGATCAGGGACACTGACTGAACAGTATGTGAAAAAAAGACTATCTATATATATATATATATATATATCTATATATATATATATATATATATCTATATATCTATATATATATATATATATATATATATATATATATATATATATGTATATATGTATATATATATATATATATATATATATATATATATATATATATATATATATATATATATATATATATATATATATATATGTATATATGTATATATATATATATATATATATATATATATTTATGGTGTAGAGCCCTCTGACCGATACGGATAAGGATGACAAACAAGGATAACATAAACTCGCTTACTTATATATGTGTGTATATATATGTATATATATATATATATATATATATATATATATATATATATATATATTGTAAGGGATCTTCCCGGGGTAGGGTGTGTTTGGACACAGTTCACAGCAGACTTGGAATTTATAAAGCAGATCTTGGCGTTTATTCGTGGTACAAACAGTCCAGCAAACAAAATATACAGCAACACCGTGCTTTCTAAGTACAACAAAAATAAAAGTCCTAGCCCGGCTGGGCGCTTACTAACAGGTTCTGCTCACCTATCTGACACTTACAAACACAGCGTCTTTCGCCTGGATATCGCAGGGTGAGTTTTAGCTCCAGCAGTGGCTGTGCTTGCAGCTTCCTTCAACACACAGATTGTTCATTCCCTGGCTGAGAGCAACCACCTGCAGACCCTGCAGTGCCTTTAGCTTCCCAGGCTAATTAGGATCAAAGCTCACCTGATCCCAAACCCAGAACTGGATCGGGGGATGTGGAATGACAGGTCCCTCTACCAAACCTACCTGCCATTCCATATAAACCCAGGCCCGGCAAAATTAAATAACAACTCAGCAGCATATCGCATATGTATATATGTATATATATATATATATATATATATATATATATATGTATATATGTATATATATATATATATATATATATATATATATATATATATATATATATATTATGGTGTAGAGCCCTCTGACCGATACGGATAAGGATGACAAACAAGGATAACATAAACTCGCTTACTTGAAATGGACCTGAAAGTGTGCCCTGGTCTAACGTACGGTATACCAAAATAAGGGGGCATACCTTAAAATGAAATGAATATGAAATGGTGAAATGAGTACTCACATGAGGAGTATGCTAGAGAAAAGCCCTGATAAAGGGGGCGGGTGGGCGGGTATCGCGCACCGGAACCGACGAGGAAGATGGGCGAACGGCGGGTTATATACACGACCGGGCTCCTCCCATAATTTCAGGCCACCATACTGGCCTTTCTATTTATGGTGTAGAGCCCTCTGACCGATACGGATAAGGATGACAAACAAGGATAACATAAACTCGCTTACTTGAAATGGACCTGAAAGTGTGCCCTGGTCTAACGTACGGTATACCAAAATAAGGGGGCAAAAACACTCAGGTAGGGGAAGCATTTTATTGAATCAAGACTGTTACTGGGTGAGTTTGACGAAGGCCTGGGCCATCTCAACTTGCGGATTGGGTATGTAACGGGCAAAACAGGAGGACTTCCATCTACCCAACTTTTTGATAACATGGACCGGGACCCCTTGGCGGGAGGCCGTCGAAGCTGCCCCGATACGAAATGAATGTCCAGAGTAGTGGGCAGGATTGAGGTGAAGGATGCCCAGGAGTATCCTGACATGTTCCATGAACTGGGCTGCGTTGAGAGGTTTCGTGTGAAAGGGCAGAAGCGGGCCAGTCCCTGGTTGATCGGCCAAAAGGGTCAACAAGCGGGTGAGAACAGTGACCGGGCACCAGCGGTTGTAGGTCTTATAGAAGTGAATGTCCGTGCCTGAGCCAAGCTGCTGTGTCTTGGAAACCGCTAAGTGTAGGATGAAGTGGTCCTCGAACCTGACTAGATGGTGCTTGCACAGCATGCGTGCCGAGGGGCTACTGCAGGTAAACTCGCCTGGTCGTAAGAAGCCGTAGAAGGCCAGATGTATGGCTGCTTGCAGGACGACACTAACGTGGAGACCGAAAGGTGAAGAGGCCAGAATATCTGACATGTCCCTGAACACTTCACCTGTGATAGGCAGCCGTTTGGTGCTGGCACACCGGCCGACGCTTCTGAATGCCGCGCATGAGAGCCCGGACGGCGTGGTAAGTGAACAAGGAGGGCTTAGTAGGGTCCTGGAGGGACGTGAAATGTTGTACCCCGGCCAAGTACAACCAGATCGTATTAAAGGACAATGCTAACTCGGAATGGCAGTAAGAAATGAAGGCAAGGACTTGTTTGACCCGGGAGGACTCTGTGCTGTGAGACGACGCGAAGCGGCTAAAGGCCCTCCAGGCCGATTGATAGGCCTTGCGGGTGTTGTTTGAGAGGGAGAGATCAATGAGTTGAGTTGCTGCTGAGAGGTGTGGGGCTAATCCAAGGTCAGTTGAGACCAGTCGGGGATAGCTGCTGATGTTGGTCCGGCTCCGGGCACCTGGTCAAAAAACGAAACAAAGTTAAAGCGGGAGAGGGCATCCGCCGCCTGATTAAATTTACCGGGGACAAAGGAACAATGAAGGTTGAACTGAAACAACAATGAGAGCTGGGTCAGTCGCCGCAGGAAGGACATAATCTGTAGAGACCTGGACCTGCCTTTATTAATGATCTCCGCAGTGGCCAGGTTATCTGTAGAAAAAAACACCGTCTGGCCCGACCAGCTGCGGCCCCACGTGTGTGCAGCGGCTACAATGGGATATAACTCGAACAGGGAGGACGTCTCAGTGAAGCCAGGAATATCCAGTATCTGGGGAGGCCAGGGGGCTGCGAGCCAGAGGTTGCCAAAGATCGCCGCAAAGCCCGTGGAGGCCGCCGCGTCGGTCACCACCCGAGGTGAAAGGGAGGACACGGAGGGGACGAACAGGGACACTCCATTCCAGGAAGATAGGAATTCCTCCCACATGGCAAGGTCTGCTATAGCTGCGGAATCCAGGCTGAGTACTTGCTCCGGGTCCTGAGAGTGGGACAGTAAGGCTAACAGGCGTGACACGAACGAGCGCCCCTGGGGGATGATGCGCATGGCGAAATTAAGCATGCCAAGAAGGGATTGAAGCTGTCTCTTGGTACAAGTCCTGGCACGGGTGAAGTCCCTCAGGACCGACCTGATGCGGGTCAGTTTATCCGGGGGAAGGCTGGCCTGCATAGTGTTAGTGTCTAGGCTGACCCCGAGAAAGGTGATGGCCTGCGATGGACCCTCCACCTTATGCTCGGCAATGGGGACGTTAAGATTATTGAAGACTGCCCTCAATTTACCCAGATCTCGTGGAGGAGAGCCGGGTGACTCTATCAGCAGGAAGTCATCCAGATAATGAATGACTTCCTGACACTGGGCTACGTGCAGCAAGATCAATGCGAGAGCCTGCGCAAAAGTGTCGAAGAGCCAGGGACTACTCTTGGATCCGAACGTGAGTTTAGTGGCAAAGTAGTACAGCTGCCTCCACTTGATGCCATGCCAGCACCAGAGGGATGGATGGATGGGAAGAAGCTTGAAGGCGTTTGAGATGTCGGCCTTGGAAAGCCAGGTACCTGTGCCTGTTTTAAGAATGGCCTGGATGGCCATGTCCACAGATGCATATTTAAGGGAGAACTCCTCAGAGGGGATAAGGGAATTGAGGCTGGGGACCGTAGAGGAATGAGGCGCTGACAAATCATAAACCAATCGGAGTTTATTAGAGAACTTGCCCTTGACAAGCCCAATAGGGCTGACTCGCCAGGTGTTAAATGGGGGCTGTACGAAAGGGCCGATGATAAAGTCCTGGTCTAGCTCAGATTGCAGCAGTAGGTCGATGGCTTGTTCATCCGTGGCTGCTGACCGAAGGTTCTGGCATTCGTGCGTGAGGTGAGGGAGAGAGACAAGTCCAGTATGAAAACCTTGCGTGAAGCCCTGGACGAGGTAGGCGGATAGTGAGGGGGTAGGATGACTGGTGAGGTAGACACTAAGCCATGAAATGTTGAGCCGGCTTAGTCAGGACCTCTTGAGCTGCTTGAGCTCGCACATCAGCCGGGGGTGAGCTCTATGACACTGGGTGCACACATGGAGCAGCCTACACTGACTAAAATTGCACGACCCACTGTTGTAATTGTTGCAGATTGGTGCGCAATGGTTTTGACTGGGCGCCCAAGCTTATCGGTCTGTGGCAGGCGTGCCGGTGCCTGTAGGCCCTGAGCGGCACCCGAGGTAGATGGACCGTCTAAGGGCGGGGCTGCCAGTGAGCTAGCGCACCAAGCCGCAGTATGAGTTGCTGACTGGCAGATCGCACACAGAGGGGACCGTAGCCCCGCAAAGTGGCGGCAGAACAGCTCGGTATCCATGGTGCTCCAGTCCGTAGGTGTCTGGAACTGGGAGAGCCTGGCGGCTGCTTTAGCGGAGAAGGAGCGGTGGTAATCATAGAATGAAAACCCGCCGTACTTGTAACCCAGGTCAACTACCACATGGAGGTACCGATCCAGCTCCTCCCTCCTGCCAGGGGAGGCTGAGCAAATGATGTCCCTCATCATGCCGAAAGCCAAGGTAAACTCGGTGATTGAGAGTTTCCTGTCCAGTCTGGAATCCTTGGCTTTGAGGACCACTGACACGTCCCCCCAAGTATACGCCTTGTTCTCTGCCAGCTCGTGAATAGAGATGAGGAGAGAAGCCAAATTGACGTCTTTGCCCTCTAAGATGTCCTTCCTGATGTTAGCTGACACCAGATGGGACGGGTACACTATTGGTGCACATCCGGAGATACCTGCGGGAGGAATAACAACTGGCTCGGATGCTGGTACTGGCAGAGGAACAGCGGGGTGGGTCTCGAGGAGGGCCACTCGACTCTGCAGTTCTGACATTGAGGTTGTGAGGGACGACACCAGGGTGTGAAGCTGTGAGATTGAGGAGGCGATGGAGCCCAGGGAGGCCTGCTGGGCGCAAGCCTCAACCGCCGCAGGGGGAGGAAACAGGAGCCTAAAAAGCTCGGCCTTTCTGGCTGTTGCTGGAAAGGGCACGCCCCTGCGTCTTAGCTCGGCTGTGAGCCTGGGAATGGTCCACGCTCTGAAGGCCCTTTGGCTGCCATTTTCTGAGACAACAGATGGAGACAATGGAGCCGTGAGGTCCTCGCTGCCAGCCTGGGACATGGTGGCAGAATGCGGGTCTGGCGAGGCTACTAGCCCTCTGATCCGGGTTTTCTCCTAATATGGACCTATAGGGGTGACATGGATTACAAACTGGTTGGAGACTCCTAAAGAAACATACATTTTTCTTCTTTTTCTTTTTTTTTTTTTTTAAAGAAGGATGCTTGTGCTGAAGAGCGTTTCCTACCAGATGATAATGCTTACCTAAGGAGGCACCGTCCGACCAGGTGCAGGCTGGACCTACTGAAACTCGACTGACCTGAGGAGATGAAGGTGAAGTTTTGTTTGAGACTCCCACCTGACGAACGGCTAGCTAACAGTGGAGGTGAGATTTAGACATGAGATGAAACGACACAATGAAAGAAACAAATGAAATCTTCTCTTCTCTTCCCTTTTCTTTTCCCCCTTTCTCTCCCCTTTTATTATATATATATATATATATATTTTTTTTTTTGTCAACTCCATAGCGAATGAGGCTGACGAGCAAGGGCCCCCCGATAAAATCCAACATTGAAGAATCAACTGGACTAGAAGCGGGAAGCGATGAGTGACCGTGAAATGAGTGAATCTGCCATGACAGAGATCCGAATCGCCATGCCACGAACTTGCGACCGAGCACGAAACGGATTCTGGAGCATGTACTGAAATGAGGCCAATCCTGGGGCACGCCGGGACGAATTTGGTCCACGAATGTGACTATTCGTACCGGAACGTGATAGGTGAAATGAAATGAAACCCATGACAAAGACTGGAATCAGAAGACAAGCCCATGAACCTAACAGATGAATCCCGTCTTTGGAGCATGTACTGAAATGAGGCGTAGCAGCTGGGCACACCGGGACGAATCGGTGCATAAATAAATGCAACAGGATTCGAATCGGAGCGTAATAAGTGACAGAAATGATATCCCATGACAGAGACAAGATTCAACGACTGGACTGATGGTAACAACAAAGAATCCGACTCTGGAGCATGTACTGAAATGAGGCGTAGCAGCTGGGCACACCAGAACGAATCGGTGCATGAAAATGCGACAGGATTTGAACTGGAGTGTAATAAGTGACAGAAATGATATCCCATGACAGAAACAGGATTCAACGACTGGACTGTAGGTTACAAAGAATCCGTCTCTGGAGCATGTACCGAAATGAGGCGTAGCAGCTGGGCACACCAGGACGAATCGGTGCATAGAAGAATGCGACAGGATTCGAATTGGAGCGTAATAAGTGACAGAAATGGTATGCCATGACAAAGACAAGAATCAGGGACCGTGCGTGATCCTGCGAGTGACTCGGTCTCTGGAGCATGTACAGAAATGAGGCCGAACCCTGGGGCACTTCAAAGCGAATCGGTGCACCAGAGGTGCGACAAGATTCGCGCCGGGGCGTGGCTAGTGACAGAAATGACTTGAAACGGTAGAAATGAGTGGGACTGAAATGACTTGAACGAGAAAAAATGAGATACATAACACAACTGCATGAATGATGAGACATGTCGAACTGGAGCAGACCAACCGATACGTGCGGACTGCTTGCTTTGTCGTAACAAGCAGTCGGCTGTGAGTCGAACGATTCGACCGATACTAATAGAATGCTCGGGGAGTCGAACGGTTTCGAATGTACCTGCGAACAAATCGCCTGACGTGGCGTGATCGACCGAAGGTGATAACGACTACATCGAAAGTAGAAACAGTGACATGAGTACGAGAGCCACAGTAAAACATTCGAGCGGTTCGTGAGTTCAGGGAATGTTTGCATTGTAATACATGAACTGAAAAAAGGGGGTGCCGAAGCCCTACCTGTGACAGCCGGCCCGACGTGTAACGACAAATTCGATGGGTAAGACGACACTCCGACGGCGAAACCCACGGACGCTGATGAACGGGAAGATGGTCAAGACGGAGACGAACAACGCGGGAACTCACGAACGGGCTCACTGCGTCTGGTCTAGGATAGTCGGCCCTTGATATCTGACGTATCAGGTATCGCGCACCGGAACCGACGAGGAAGATGGGCGAACGGCGGGTTATATACACGACCGGGCTCCTCCCATAATTTCAGGCCACCATACTGGCCTTTCTATATATACACAGTATATAAATATATATTATATATTTTTTCTCTTTTTACATTTGTTTCTTTTACATACAGAGACCATAGCAAAACAGGGCTATCATACTAGCACTGCACTACTCTCTGGAGGTGATCATGATTTTTTTTCTATTTCACACTATGATTGCTTATGAATTTTACAGTTATAAGCAATCATTTTTTTCTGAATGAAAACTATTTATTCAGTGTTTACTATTGTGATTAGCTGTGATTGGTCACAGCTAATCACATGGTACAGATGGGCTGTGATTGGCTCTGTCTGTACCATGTGATCACTGTGACCAATCAGAGAGCTCATCACAATAGTACACATGAATGACATGAAACAAAGCCATTTATTGTGTAAAACTGCTTTGTGATCTGCTCTGATTGGCCACAGTGACAACATGATACAGGCAGTGGGCCAGTAAAGTGATTTGTCATCGTCTTTGTCCGGTGGACACAGCGGGTGACAGATCATGCCAGAGCACTGTGGAGCACGCGAGGCCTGATCCTGGGAGGACGCCCACCCAGGATAATAAGGCTCCCACCCAGCTGTCATGTTACAATAGGCTGGGTTGGAAGGGGTTAAAGATGTTACATAGTTGGTAAGGTTGAATAAAGACACCAGTCCATCCAGTCAAACCTGTGTGAGTGTGTGTGTGTGGGCTCATGTGCTCGCCAAAATGCCCGTCTAAAAGTTTTTGAAACTCTAATACTTCCCGCTGACACCACCGATTGTGGAAGTAAGTTCCACATCCTTACCTTCCCTAATAGTGAAAAACCCCTTAAGCTTAAGGTTAAATCACTTCTCCTCCTATTTCATTGAGTGACCTGAGGAAGAGGGAAGAGGGGATTCCCCTCGAAACGCGTCAGTTCTTTTGGACTTTAAGCTTACATTTGGGACTTGTTGCTCAGCAGACCAGGCTGGGCAGAGCACATCTGGGACTGTGTTATGCTTGATTCAGGTCTTTGTTTGTGAGGATATACCCATATTATTTTTAATAATAAATTGTTGCAAAGGTAATGATCTTGGCTGGTGCACCCTCTGTTCCTTATGTTTTGGTTGATTGCTTCTGCATGCTGCTAACGGCGATAATGCGCCGTATAGTGTGATAGTGCGCCGTAGACAGCTGTCACTGTCTTTTAGTAAATATCTCCTAAACAGTGTAGGTTTAAGAGATATTTCTTGGACCTACAGGTAAGCCTTAATCTAGGCTTACCTGTAGGTCAAAGTGGTTTGTAAGGGTTTACAACCACTTTAAAAGCCTGACAAGGCTTCTATCCCTTCCCAAATGTAAGTAAATGCAAAAAATGTTTGGGCTATTGATACACTTTAGGTCTGACACAAGTATCATGTTTTTAATTAAAGTTAAAGTGGTTGTAAACCCTTACATATACCCAGTGAAGTGCCCAGCATTAGGTGATACACAGATATGAAACAAATCATCCTAAATAAGTTGTACCTATTTATCTGCAGTGTTCTCTTCTCTACATCCATTCAACAAAGTCCACACTTTTCACATCATTTCTTAACTTCAGAAGGGGGAAGGGATCTGATGTCATGCACTGCAAAGCATAAAGCAGGGACCTGAGTGTAATCTGAGACCTGGGTGGAGGGGAAAGCCCCCCCCCCCCCTCACAGTATCATAGGAAAACATAAAACATGCACATCTGAGGCTGCCAATCACCTGTGGTGTGCTGGAGGGGGCATTTCCTGCTATTGCTTGGTGTCAGCATAAACTGTTAGAAGAGCGATAAAAGAGGAGACAAATCACATAAGGTCCTTTCGATTGAGGCATGTACACACTATAGAGGAATAGGCTTTGTTCAGTTTTCATTTCAGAGGTTTACAACCGCTTTAAATGAAATGGTAATTTGAAGTAGCAAAAAATCTGTGATCACCTCATTCATGAATTGTGACATGGGGCCCTTTGATGCCCTCAGTTGGAAGGGCACAGGGATATCTGTAATCTCTACAGTCTCTGCTAATTCCAATGGTGATTACTGAGCTTTACAAAGAATTGCCCTTTACTTTGATGAGCCTCCATCTTTTCTTATCATGTCTAGGCAAATAATAAATAATACAGCTTTGTTAAAATACAGACACTACTTTCCTTAAAATGAGAAAAATGATCTTCTTTTTTTTCCTTATGGCTATGATGTCGTGTAGCTTTAAATTGATGCTGATGCATTATGCATGAGTCTCGTCTACATGCGAAGGAACACTTTTCCGCAAGTGTATTTTATGGGTGAGGAATAATGTTACAATAAAAGAAATATTACGACTTCACCACGGCAGCAGATCCACAGTCCTATTCAGGGGAGCAATATAAATTGCATCAGAAACTGTACTAGATGAGGTCTTATACCTAAAATATACAATTTTTACTGTTGTTTACACGTTTGAAATATTATCTGCTGAAAAGAACACAGGTAGAGCCATAATTCAAATAGGTGCTAAGACACAGTGGACACATAGGCTAGCAGCTCCATCTAGAGGACTCTGTATTAGGGAAGAGCTGTCAATGAAAACATACTGTAGGTTATACTGTGTTATCCATTGTATAGTCTGTATGTTAAGCAGACCATATGCAAGCCAGTTATCTACCAAACATTTGATCTGTGTGTAGGTCTCTTCTGATTATCAAAGGTCACATTTATCCACCTGGATTGGGAAGGTGAAGGAAGGGATTGTATGACAAACATATTGATGCGGCTGACGGGCAATGGACTCCTCCACAATAGCTGTCTTAGTAATAATAATGGTAACAAAAGGGGGATGTGGGGTGAAGTTTGTGATGCTTACCAGCTCTTGGTGTTGGCAGTGATCAAATAATATCCTGATAAAGTGGCAAGTGTAAAAAGTATTTCCAAAGCAGACACTTTTTTGAGGGGGAATATATAGTAGGGAATGGTTAAAAACCTTGACAAGGTGTGTATGTGTTTGGTGTCCTATTAGGGATGTAGTGCTACCCCCGTAGGAGCCGCTGGTGAACAGGGGTCCCCCACCCTGCACAGCCAGGCACACCAAATTTTCCACAGCACATTTGAGTCAGGAAACAGTCCAGCGACTTTGTTTTTTTATTTTGTTTATTAGGCGTATTCAACTTGGATAGGGATACGGGTATTATGGGATGCCCAATTGACTTTTCAGCAAAGTAACTCTTCAGGGACACAACTATATACAGTCCAAATATACACTCCTTTTCTGCCTCCTCCACAAATCTTGCTTGCAGAACACTCAGGCACAGCTGGAACACTTGGGGTATCTGACAAGGCACTGAGCCAGATCTAGTAACAGCACTTTACAAGCAGGGACCACGGGCCCCTTTGATGTGTAGAAAAGTCCCAGTGTCCAGCTACCATCCTGCAGCTACTGATCCCAGCACCACCTCTTCAGGCGCTGCCTGCCCATCTAGCTGCAGCTGCCCACTTCACTAGCCCTCCTGGCTATTTCCCCACAGTCCTCCTAGACTGACACTACAACCATCTCAGACTGCCACTCATCAGTCCTCTCAGGCTACCTCTCAGTCCTCCCCGACTGTCCCACTCAACAGCCACCTGGTTGTTTTCTCCCTGGAGATCTCTCGGACATACTTGCTGGCTCCTGCTTTCCTCACACCTGTTCCCGTACCACTGGACAGGATTTCACCTTGTGTTGTCTAATGATCCCTCCTGCACTGGAGCAGGTCCAAGGTCACTCCCCCCAGACTAGGGAGTTTCCCCCTAAGGACCCACAGACAGCCTCCTCAGCACTCCATCTCCAGCCTCCATCCAAACTCCTCTGCCCCTGCTGACCTGACCCAGAGTATTTAAGACCCCCCCCCCCCACCAGCCAATTTGGCCAGGGATGGGTTGGGGACCTCCTTAATACTCCAGGCAGCTACTCCTAACATCACATTCTGCTGGATGCTTCTGTAAAGTTCCAGCAAGTAGGGAAGGTATCAGAGATACTGCCTGAATCATTCCAGCCTCCATGGATCACTCAACCTGACCCAAATTGTCAAAACACATAAGCTTAACGGCCAGCCAAACCAAACACTGTACCTACACTACAGAAAAACCTATGTACATACTAGCACTCTACACTAGAGAGTTCTACAGGGAGATTTGTTTTTACTTTCTCTCTCAAAACACAACAATAAGTAAAAGAAAATCCCCTGTTGTCACTGAAACAGGATGTCTCTTTTATCTCTCTTCTTCTGCAAATTCTCAAATTTGGATTTCCTTCAGTCCTAGTGACAATGGTCACCATTACCATAGCGCCCAACTGTCCCTCATTTGGAGGGCCTTTCTCTATTTTAAATCAGTATTGAACTCTTGTTTTTTTTATTTTTTTTAACAAAATTGGTTTGGTATGGGACCTTTAAGGCACTTAAAAGTCCCATTCCAAAGTTATTTTGTTAAATGCTTCTAATTGGGGACATGGCATGGTTTATCCGGGGGGGGGGGGGGGGGGGTGAAAATACTCAACACTCTTGTATTTTGTTTTTATTTTTTATAAAAAAAATTATGAAATGATACAAGAGGTGTTTGAAATATGAACAATGGCTATACCAGACCTTTGCATCCTTGGGGGCTACTTGGAATGTAACAAATTGCACATCAATCAATATCAGATTATTCATCTGAAAGAAGCAAGGCTGAACAAAAGCTTGGCTCCTGTCCGTCTGATGTGATAACATGGAAATCCTTGATTAGCCCTCTGCAAGCAAGCTTGAAAAGGACCATAGCTGACAAAATGATTGATGAATGTCCTGCTACAGAAGATCAAAGGGCCATCTAAGACTGAAGGACCCAGGTCACATAGCGAAGATACATGAACAAATACTGCCCCTAGAGGCCAATACAACAGGACGAACAGAAATATAATATATTGAGAACGACTTCCCCGGAACTACTTTCATTTGTTAGAAACCGAAATGGGCAGGCAATGGGGTTGTGTCTGTATGGTGTATGGATGAAGTTTAAAAAGGGCACACAGGAGGGAAGTCGTCCCCTTTTTTCGCACTTGATGGCTCTCTACCATTTTTGAGCCTCATGGTTCTCTCTCTATCATCTTGAGCCCAGCTGAGGAGACTGTGCGATAAGTATCTTTGATGTTCTTGTGTTATATGTCAGTGGTCATCAAATCTGTCCTCAGGGTCCACTAACAGGCCAGGTTTGCAAGAAATACATCATAGGTGATATCATTTGCTGCTCAGTGATTGCAGTATTCTAGTCTGCATCTCCCTAAGGTAATACATTAAACCTGGCCTGTTAGTGGGTCCTGAGGACAGGGTTGATGACCACTGTTAGCCCTTGTACACACGGTCGGACATTCTGACGGAAAATGTCCGATCGGATCGTGTTGTCGGATAATGTCCGACCAACAAAGTTTGAGAGCTGGATATAAAAGTTTTCCGACAACATGATCGGACATAGTGTCACGCATGCTCAGATCAAATTATTCCTAGACCAAAGCTATTGGCTTCTAGCCTGAATGTAGTTCCGTCGTAACTAAATTACGTCATCATGTTACGAATGATCGAATGAATGTCCGACCGTGTGTATACAACACCAGTTTCGGACAAATTCCGTCGGACAAAATCCAACAGTGTGTACAAGGGCTTATATGTTCTATTCTTATATGCTTTGTAATATCTTCCTTTAGTATCTTCATGTTGGCATTTTCCTATTTTCTTGGGAAATAAATTAGAAGTTGTTTTATTAAGCAGCATGTTTGTATTCATAGCTAACCTTATATCATTGTGCTTATCAACAGAGTTTGATTAGACTAGCTAATTATAGGAGTAGACAAGTTAATACATATACGGAATAAATAGGGGTATCCGTAACCACCTTTGGATAATATTTAGTTTAAAAGTTATTCCAATCTCAGAATTTATTTAAATTGGCATCTCAGATTTATTTCAGCATTTTAGCACAATTTGGCAGACTCAACTGTCATAATGTGCCCTCCACGATGTGCTATCACCCGTAGTTCTTGGGTGATTCCATCTCCATCTAGTCTTCCTTCCAATTTCCGTCTGTTCACCTTTTTTTTTTTCTAAATTCCAGCCACCAATATACTATTAATGTACTTCTTTTTGAGAAATAAAAAAGCTTTCTAATTATCTTTCCTACACCTTACTTCTGTGTCCAGCTGGCTGTATACAAAAATGTATTCAATACTTCTTGGACAAAACTTGGAATGTGACACAGGAAGGAGTTTACCAGCTAACTTCACTGGCACACACCCTGCATCATTTACTCTCCTACTCCAACAGATCACTACCACCAGGTGCTCGTTTTCCCAATGCAATCAGTGAATACCGTTCTCATTAAATACACCATAGATCGTTCATTTGGCAGAGTGTGCAGGAGCTGAGCTATCAGGTAACAGCCTATGTGGTGTAATGTTCGGGGGACCAGGTAGATCGCTGGACACAGGCTTTTCACACAGCAAAGGGTTTATTAAACTTAAATAGCTTACAGCAGCCAAAAAACAAAAGGAAAAAGGTCTGTAGTCTCACCGACTTGCAAAGTCCAGAACAGCTGTCTTTATCAGAAACAGAGCTTGGTCTTGATGGCAGGTAGCTTCCCCTGCCAGGAGCCTTCCAAACAGGACACTGCTGTCCACTTCAGTTGCTGCAACCTAAAACAAACACCAAACACCATCCACCATGTGTTCTCCACTCCTCCACACCCATCTACCACTTCCTGTCTTGTTTTTTAAAGGCACTCCCTTAACAGGTGGGTTAATCAATTTTATTCATTTAAAAAGACCACAACCGAAACAGAGGGGAAATATAGCGTCCTTCCAGGACCCAGCCACGGCGTCCTGTACATATCCCCCCCCTGTGCCCCAACGCCAAGGAGGTGGAGGCAACAGTGGAGCTCAAACAATGGACTCGGGAGAGGGCATCTGCATTTTGATGCAGTCTCCCGGGCCTATGCTCCACTACAAATTTAAATTCCTGGAGTGCCAGGAACCACCGGGTAACCCTGGCATTAGTCCCTTTTCCCTGTCTCAGCCATGTTAAAGGGGCATGGTCAGAAATCAACCTAAACTTCCTTCCCAAAAGGTAATATCTGAGGGATTCCAGAGCCCACTTAATGGCCAGACACTCTCGTTCAATTATGGCATAGTTTTTCTCCGCTGGTGTTAACTTCCTGCTGAGGAAGACTATCTGGTGTTCCTCGCCATGAATAACTTGTGACAACACCGCTCCCAATCCTACATCGGAAGCATCAGTCTGGACAACAAACTCTTTTGAAAAGTTAGGTGCTACCAGTACAGGGTGTTGGCACAGCGCCGACTTGAGCTCCAAAAAAGCCTTCTCAGCGTCTGCATTCCACTCCACCATGACCGATTTCCGACCCTTAGTCAGATCGGTCAACGGAGCCGCCAACGTGGCAAAGTTGGGTACAAACCTCCTGTAGTATCCCACCATGCCCAGGAATGCACGTACCTGCTTTTTTGTGAGGGGGCAGGGCCAATTCTGTATAGCCTCTATCTTGTTGACTTGAGGTTTCACTACCCCTCTACCCACGATATAACCCAGGTATTTCACCTCCTCCATTCCCAAAGCACATTTTTCAGGGTTTATTGTAAACCCCTCCTTCCAAAGAGAGTCCAGCACTGCCTGCACTTTGGGCAAATGCGATTCCCAGTCTTTGCTAAAAATGACTATATCGTCCAAGTATACTGAGGCATACTTCCGGTGAGGTCGTAAAATCCTATCCATTGCTCTCTGGAACGTGGCTGGAGCAGTTTGCAATCCAAAAGGCATCCTTTTGTACTGAAAACTCCCCTCTGGGGTAGAAAAAGCAGTTTTCTCTCTAGCAGCCTTAGTCAACGGTATTTGCCAATACCCCTTGGTAAGGTCTAACGTAGTGATATACCTGGCTGGACCTAGTCTCTCGATAAGCTCATCTACCCGGGGCATGGGGTAGGCATCAAACCGGGAAACTTCATTAAGTTTCCGGAAATCATTGCAAAATCGCAGAGTCCCATTGGGCTTCGGTACCAACACAATCGGGCTCGACCACTCACTCTGCGATTCTTCAATAATCCCTAGGTCTAACATCTTTTTTACTTCCTCTGAAACGGCCTTCCTTTGAGCCTCTGGGATGCGGTAGGGCCGGTTCTGTGACAATATCATGCTCTATGACACTAGTGAGCCCTGGCAAGTCTGAAAATTTTTCTTTATTTCTCTGCAAGAACTCCTTTGCCTGCTGACTTTGGGTTTTAGACAGGGTATTTGCTACTTGGACACTCTCCACCCCAACCCGAGGCTCAAGTTTTGTACTAGCCAGGGAGGTCACTGGTTCCCTGTCTGTCCAGGGCTTTAAGAAGTTTACATGATATATCTGGAAGGGTTTCCTCTTGCCTGGCTGGTGGACTCTATAATTTACCTCTCCCACTTTTTCTACAACTTAGAAAGGGCCTTGCCATCTGGCCAAGAATTTACTTTCCACAGTGGGAATCAACACTGCTACTCGATCCCCCACTTGGAAGTTCCTAATTTTGGCTGCCCTATTATAGACCCGTCGTTGAGCCTCCTGGGCTTTTTGTAAGTGTTCCTTAACTAGCGGCATCACAGTTCGGATCCTCTCCTGCATTTGAGAGACATATTCAAGAACACTCTTATGCTGAATTGGTTCACTTTCCCATTCTTCTTTAACAAAGTCCAGTAATCCACGAGGTCTCCGCCCATATACCAATTCAAAGGGCGAAAACCCAGTGGAGGCCTGGGGCACTTCTCGGATAGCAAACAGGAGAGCTGGTAACAGGCAGTCCCAGTCTTTCCCATCCCTTTGTACCACTCTCTTGAGCATAGACTTAAGGGTCTTATTAAAATGTTCTACCAATCCATCTGTTTGGGGATGGTAGACCGATGTGCGCAGCTGTTTAATCCGGAACAGTTTGCATACATCAGCCATAACCTTCGACATAAACGGGGTGCCCTGGTCTGTGAGTATTTCTTTGGGAAAACCTGTCCGTGTAAACAACTGGAATAACTCCCGTGCAATAGCCTTAGAGGAGGTATTCCGCAGGGGTAGCGCCTCAGGATATCGAGTGGCATAGTCGAGGATCACTAGTATGTAAGAATGACCTCGAGCCGACTTTACCAAGGGACCCACTATATCCATGGCTATCCTCTCGAATGGGACCTCAATTATGGGCAGAGGGACCAACGGGCTCTGGAAATGGGTCGCCGGAGCGGTCAACTGACAGGTGGGACAAGAGGTACAGTATCTCCTTACCTCTGCTTTCAAGCCTGGCCAGTAAAACCGGTCGGCGATCCGTGCCTCCGTCTTTTCAACTCCCAGGTGTCCCCCTAAAACATCATCATGGGCCAGGTCCAGGACCTTGCGTCTATATTGTTGGGGTACCAATAATTGTTCTACCACATTTTCTCTCACTTTAGTAACCCGATAAAGCAACTCATTACATATTGAAAAATGTGGCCACCGCTCATTAGCACCTGGCTCTTGGGGCTCCCCATTTATTACTACAACCTGTTCCTGTGCCCTGGCCAAAGTGGGGTCCTGCATCTGGGCAGTACCAAATGCCCCCTGGGGAACACCCAAATCTAGCAAGTCAGGGGTAGAGGCCATTTCCTCATCGTCTTCCCCCAGCATTACCTGAAGCGGGGAAGGTTCCCCCCCCCCCCCTCAGTGTTCAGGTAGGTCTGAGAACCCCACATATTGACATCCTTAACAGTATCAGCACTATTTTCATCATTATTAACCAAAGTCTTGGCGTTTTTATCAACTGGGTCCATATTATGAACATGTGGCATCTCAGGGTTATTACCCTCCACAACAGGAACAGAGGGACTAGTTTCTTCCCAGTCTCTGGACCTTTCAGATAGTTCTCCTTGTCTCCAAAGTTTTGCAAACAATGGACAGTCTCGTCCTATGATAACGTCATGTACCAAGTTCTTTACCACCCCCACCTCTTGAGTACCAGTGCCACATGCGGTGGAGATGGACACCGAGATGAGAGGGTACTCTCTAGTGTCCCCATGAATGCACACAACCCGCAAAATTTTGCTTACCGGACCGATCTTCCCAATTACTCTAGGGTGAACCAGGGTTACCATGCTTCCAGAGTCCAGCAAGGCCAGTGCAGGGTGGTGGTTCACTTGGACTTCACACTCAAAATTCCTCTCTCCAAGGTCAAGATGTGTTGTACACGATTTATGGGCATAAAAAGACCCCCTCCGAAGAACCCCGCATTCCATGGGTTCTTCCTGCAATGGGCAGTGGGCCCGGGTATGGCCCCAGGCATGACATCGCCAACATTGTACATCCCCTCCTCTCCGATCAGGAACAGGTCGCTGAGGGGGTAACGGATGTGACTCTTGGCCTTCCGGGGTGTTGGTTCCAGGGCTCCTGGGGACATCCTTTCGAAGAGCGGCAGTTGGACGGAAAGGCCTTGGCAGACTGGGCCCTTGACGCTTGGCGGGGCCAAGCAGATCCTCCACCACTGTATATCGTTCCACCATCTCGACAAGGTGGTTCGCGGTTTTGGGGTCTCCATGGCTGACCCACCGTTGAAGGTCGTCTGGCAGTGACCTTAAGTATCGGTCCAGCACGACCCGCTCCACAATTTGGGGGCCAGACAACACTTCGGGCTGCAGCCATTTTTTTACAAGTTGCACCAGGTCATGCATTTGAGATCACGGTGGCCAGTTTGAACGATACTTCCATTGGTACACTCGTTGGGCCCGAACAGCCGTAGTCACTCCCAACCGAGCCAGTATTTCTGCCTTTAGTTTTTGATAATCTTTAGCATCTTCTGGTGGTAGGTCAAAATAGGCTTTTTGAGGATCTCCGGTGAGGAAAGGAGCAATTAAGCCAGCCCACTGGTCCTGGGGCCACCCTTCTCTCTCTGCTGTCCTCTCAAATGTTGCCAGAAATGCCTCTACGTCATCACTCAGGGACAACTTCTGCAAGAAATGGCTTGCCCTTATGGTCACCTGGTTGCCAGGGGCAACGGCCACTTGTTCACGGCCCTGAGAAAGCTGCTGCACTACTTCTTTTAAGGCAGTTATCTGAGCCTGCAACACCCCTTGTTGGGTCGCTTGCTGGGCTGCTAACTGGGCCACCAACAGGCGAGTATTTTCTTGCTGCAGAGCCAGCGCCTCATTGTGGTGTGTTTTTTGTACCTCCAGCTGGGTTGCTAAGCGCTGATTAGCTTCCTCATGGCGAGTCTGCGCTTGCATATTAGCCAAGGACAGCTGTTTAATTAGCTCCTCCATTGTTTCAGCTTTCAACAGTTGTGCAGCTTTAACCCAGGACATAAATTCACTGTACTGTCCCTTTAAATGTCAGTTCAAATCCAATGCAAAAAAAAAAAATAGCAAGAAAAACGCCTGTTACTTTGTCCTGCCCGCATTCGAGCACCACTTGTAATGTTCGGGGGAACAGGTAGATCGCTGGACACAGGCTTTTCACACAGCAAAGGGTTTATTAAACTTAAATAGCTTACAGCAGCCAAAAAACAAAAGGAAAAAGGTCTGTAGTCTCACCGACTTGCAAAGTCCAGAACAGCTGTCTTTATCAGAAACAGAGCTTGGTCTTGATGGCAGGTAGCTTCCCCTGCCAGGAGCCTTCCAAACAGGACACTGCTGTCCACTTCAGTTGCTGCAACCTAAAACAAACACCAAACACCATCCACCATGTGTTCTCCACTCCTCCACACCCATCTACCACTTCCTGTCTTGTTTTTTAAAGGCACTCCCTTAACAGGTGGGTTAATCAATTTTATTCATTTAAAAAGACCACAACCCAAACAGAGGGGAAATATAGCGTCCTTCCAGGACCCAGCCACGGCGTCCTGTACAGTGGATAGAACTGAACAACTGAAAACAAGAGAAGTATGTCCTGGGTTCTGTATCGCTCACCATACACTCAGGGCCGGCGCTACCGCTAGGCAAACTATGCAGCCGCTCAGGGCACACTGCCACCTAGGGCACAGCCACAGCCACTGTAGAAGGACAGAGTCTGCACAGCCCATATACACTGACATACTTTCACCACGCCACAGCCATATAAACAGGAAGATGATCCCCGTTCTTGTTGCTATCATTTGCAGTTAAGCACGGCGGACCAATCACAGGTGCTGATGTCAGTGGTGGGCGGTTTGTCTTTCACCCCCACAGAGCCGTGCCACCTGGGTGGCCGGTGCTCAGCACTTGTAGTGTCTTCTTCCCCCATGGAGGAGTAAGCAGGGTCTAGTGTGCCAAGCCTGGCCTTCTTTTCCAGTCATGGAGCCGGGAGTGTGCAAGTGATGTGCCGGGCACTAGAGGACTTGTATGTGCTGACAAGGGATGTGTGGTGAGGTCAGTGGCTGATGAGGCACTGGCTAGTATCAGAGCCAGGTTACATACCCCACGACCATTAGAGCAAGAGCAATAATTCTAGCACAAGACCTCCTCTGTAACTCTAAACATATAACCTGTAAACATTTTTAAAGCTTCACCAATGGAGATTTATAAGAACATAAGTTCTCACAAGTGTGCACAATTTAAACCATTTAAGGACCGGCCTATTTTTAAAACTTGTTTTAAAAATACCACCAAAGGGGGTTCACCTGACGCCACCACCATAGGGATTACCTGACATCACCACTACCATAGGGCATCACCTGACACCACCACCACCATAGGGCATCACCTGATACCACCATCAACATAGGGGATCACCTGATGCCACCTCCACCATAGGGGTCACCTGACTCCTCCTTTACCATATGAGGTCACCTGATGCTACCACCACCATAGGGCATCACCTGACACCACCACCACCATAGGGCATCACCTGATACCACCATCAAACATAGGGGATCAACTGATGCCACCTCCACCATAGGGGTCACCTGACACCTCCTTCACCATAGGGGATCACCTGACACCACCATAGGGAGTCACCTGATGCTGCCACCACCATAGGGGATCACCTGACACCACCACCACCCTAGGGGGGGTCAGCTGACACACCCTCCACCATAGGGGGTCACCTGACAACACTTCCACCATCGGGGATCACCTGACACCACCTCCACCATAGGGGGGTCACCTAACACCTAACACCACCTTCACCATAGGGGATCCCCTGACACCACCTCCACCATAGGAGGCCACCTGACACCACCCCCACCATAGGGGGTCACCTGACACCACCACCACCATAGGCAGCCCGGGCACCGTGATTGATAGGCCTGAAGGAGGGAGAAGGAGGAGAAGGTAATGTAGTGTGCAGTTTTTTTTGTTTCTTGGGGGGGAAGGGGGTGCAGGAAGCTGGTCTTGCTTAGGGCACAAAATAGTCTAGCACCGGCCCTGGATATACTATACAATCAGATTTTACACTGATTTTACAATCATTTAGATCTGCTATCAACAATTCAACTATGTAGTGCAAGGGCCTGCCTGTTTGGAAACTGAGTGGTTGGATAGATGGTGTGTCAGATTGTATAGTCCATGGCCACCTTTATAACCTAAAATTAACTAGTTGCACATTGAAAAATTAGCAAAAAATTGAGCAAAACACACAGTAAAAACATGCAACCCACAATATGCCAAAATTGTGCATGAAGTACTTTTCCATGTTTAACGCAGCCTATTGAATTCAATGGGCTGCCCTATGCGTGTGATGGGAAAAATGTGCCCAAAAAATGTGCACTCTCACTACACTAGGTGTGAATGGGTCCTAAAGGTGAAATTGGTGTTGCTACTCCCTCCTATGTATTTGTATAAAGCTGGCCATGCACTATGCAATCTAATTATACAGTCTGTATAATTTCCTTGAGATTTACAAGAACTGTGGAATAGGACGACGCACCTGTCAATGCATTCACTCACTACCCAATCAAGCAGGTCTTTGCACTAGAGATACAAAAAACACAGTCACTTCCAGTGATAATATTCCAAGGTTAGGAGTAACAGATGTTACTTTTCTTGCATGTCTGCCTCAGATCTACAGCAACTGCACTTCCAAGTGCACTTTCAAGTTCTGGCCAATAAAATGAATTAACACCCATACACTTGATGTGGGTAAACGCTTTACACACTTTTACACGTGTCAAGCATTTTTTTTTCTACCAAAAATGCCCCTAGCCAGGAAGAAAGTCATCCAGGGGGCAAAGCATAACATCCAGTGTGCATGAGACCTTAATCTGGATTAATTCATTTGAGGTTAATTTGTAAGAATTGTTGGTAAATAAACATTTTGCTAAGTCCCAGGGTGAGACAGCAGTATGCGTACTCTTACCCACCCCCATCTTTCATGTACTCCAGACTGTGTCCAGAACTAATGCCCCGTATACACGAGCGGACTTTTCAACATCCAAAGTCCGTCAGACCGAGTCCGTCAGACTATCCGATCGTGTGTGGGCTGCAACGGACTTTAGCTTCGCAAAAGTCTGACGGACTTTAGAAATGAAGCATGCTTCAAATTTTCCCGACGGAACTCCGCCGGACCCGGTCCCCTTCGAAAAATCCGCTCGTGTGTATGCTACTCCGACGGACTAAAACCGACGCTAGGGCAGCTATTGGCTACTGGTTATGAACTTCCTTATTCGAGTCGGGTCGTACGTCATCACGTTCGAATCCGTCGGAGTTTAGTGTGATCGTGTGTGGCCAAGTCCGTTCGGCCGAAAAGTCTGTCAGAACTCCGGCGGAATTCCGGCGGAACTCCTTTGGAAGTCTGTCGGACATAAGTCCTCTCGTGTGTACGGGGCATTAGGGTTTTATCTCCTGACGGAATATCTGAAGGACCACCCTACTAGGGCAATGCCTCAGTGGCTGTGGGAGGAGGATGTGATGGGTGATCAGTGGAAGGAAGCCTTTCATCTGGCTAATATATGCTCTCTTAATGTATCTCAGAAGGTATCCCAACTGTACATTCTACTCAGAGTGCACTATACCCCAGTGAAACTCCACCGGATGGGCAGGTTACCGGACTCGCTGTGTGGTAAATGCAGACAAATGTCTGGGGACCTTACTTATCTCCTCTGGCTATGCCCAAAGCTTCATTATTGCTGGAGCGAGGTCCTCTCCACGCTCAATAGAATTTTCCAAGAGTCTGTTCCCCGGAATCTTATTTACCGTTTGCTTGGAATTCTTGAGGCGGTGAGCTCAGAGAAAATGACAGGGATAGCCTTTACTATGGCTTTATTCCAGGCCAGGAAGGTTATTCTCCTTGGGTGGAAATCTGCAACCCCCCCAATCAGTTAAAACATGGGTGATTTATATGGGGACTACACTTCTCCTGGAGAGATAGATCACAGGGGCCGGCTAAATAAATTAGAAAAACTGTGGTCTCCATGGCTCAATGCCCCTGGGATGTCCCCCAGGGAGCTTGTCCTGATAAAAACTCTGCAGTGTCCCGCGGGACCCTCGGAGACTCCTGGGATCACAGAAGGGGTATGTACGAGATATACATTACTCTATAGGTCCCATGACCCAACTATTTGATCCCCATATATTTGTCTGTGCAGATTGCTGTAGTCTATAGGGCTGGGATATATCAAGCATGACCGGATAAAGATGCAACATGCCTTTGCAATTGTTATTTTTGAAAGGTAAGTTGTATATGGTTATATATTTGGATCTATTGTTTTGGACATTTTGTACTTGTCTTTTGTACTTTGTATTCTTTCAATAAAAGCTTTTATGATTAAAAAAATAAATAAACATTTTGCACGTTTATACCTGGGTGCTATCTAATCTTTCGAACAGAATAGTGATTCCTTTCTACCCGCCAGATCATAAAATTGTCTGTCTTCGACAGGGCAGGGGTTCCCATAAACATGAAAGTGTTATCCCGCATACACACAATCAAAAAAGGATGTTTTTTCCGTTGGAATTCCTATGGAATTCCGCTCAAGCTTGTGTTGCCTACACACGGTCACACCTACACGCGGTGACGTTCAACACTACGACGAGCTGCGAAAATGAAGTTCAATGCTTCTGAGCATGCGTCGAATTGTTTCCGAGCATGCGTCAGAATTTTGCGTGTCAGAATTGCCACAGACGATTGTAATTTTGCCGTCTGAAAAATTGAGAACATGCTCTCAATCTTTTGCTGGCCAAAATATCAGCAGCAAAATTACGATGGAGCCCACACATGGTTGCATTTTCCAATGAAAAGCTCTCATCTGTCTTTTGCTGGCCGAATTTCCGATAATGTGTACGCGGCATAAGACCGATTCAACATTAATTGGCCAGATCCAGTGATCATCATTACCTTTAGTGCCTGGGGTCTTAGTGGAGTCATTATTGAGCCTTTCTAAGTATATTTATTCCCCCTCTGTTTATGGTTCAGTATTTTTATATTCTTCTGGCTCCTTGTACTTTTCACAGTTCTATTAGTTGGCACAGATGTCCCCAGTGTATGCAGTAATGCATACAGAATCGAATGAAGTGTATTGTATATAGGAAATGTTAAAGTGAATGTAAAGTTTTTTGTTTTTTTTTAAATAACAAACGTTATACTTACAAGGGTTTTGCACAGAGCGGCCCCAATCCTACTTTTCTGGGGTCCCCCCGGCGGGGCTTCTGGCCCTTCCTCTTCAGTGAGTGCCCCCATGGAGAGCCGATTTCCATGGGGGCACTCCTGCGGGCATGCTCCTGAGTCCTGCTGCTGCGTCCATTGATACAGACAGCAGCACTCGGCCCCACCTCCGGCTTCTGTGTCACTGGATTTGATTGACAGCAGTGGGAGCCAATGGCTCCTGCTGTTATAAATCTATCCAATGAGGACCCAAGGCAGTGGCTGGAGCTGCTGTGCTTGTCCCCGTCACTGGAACGATCGGGTTCAGGTAAGAAAAAGGGGCGTGCCATGACTGGATTATGGTGAGTTGAATGATTTCATTCTATATTGCAATGTAATAATAGTAATAATGCGTCTCAATCATCCTGACACCACAACAACCATGGTGCTGGGATGATTGAAGCGCTAACACCAGGTATTTGGAGTATCTTTATCTGCTGATTTGTTAAACTCTGGAATACTTATTTCTATTGTGGTGTAGGGTCTGGGCCTGCTGTCCCTCCATCCCTCTTTCCTTCCTTCTCTCTCCGTCCCTCCTTCTTTTCTTCTTTCTCTCTCCCTCCCTCCCTCTTTTCCCCTTTCTTTCTCCATCTCTTATTCATCTCAGATTCTAACCACACCCCCATTTGAACCAGGTCCATATACGACACGCCAACTATTTCATGTTAACTACGCCAATTTTTCGGCGAGGCACACTGCGTGAGCCACATTTTTCTTTTTTTGCTATGTCACGCCTACAAATGCATGCCCCGCCCCTAATTATAATAAGTCTCTGCCTACAGCCAAAAAACTGTTCCTATACATTTTTTTTCAATGTTGGCAACTATGGGTCATGCAGCCTCATAGGACAATCAGAGGAGAATGAAAACCCCTCCTACAAGCTTTAACCAGTGACCAGACACTGATAGCAGTCACAAGACTGTATATACTACTGATGAGAAAAGTTTTTTAGCAGTTTATATTTACAAAAATAATTTAATCTCCATGTTCTGTGTACTGTGGGAGACCGGATACAGTGAATGCAGGGTCCTGGGTTTAATAACATTTAGTTACTATATAGCTGGTTTTAGTAAACATATAGGAATGTATATCATATTCTTCATCAAGTGTTTTCTGGTTTTCAGGTCTAGGCAAATGATGTCATGCACTTCCCAGAAGCAATGTATCTTTTCTACATTTAAGAGGAGAAATAAACATAGGGTCAAGCTGTACAGTGACTGATCACTGTGATAGCCAATCACAGGCTATCACAGCAGTCAGGTGACTCAGATCCGGTCCTCCCGGTTCTCAATCAGTAGTACAAGACCCAGAGCATGGCATCTGAGCAGGGAGTGCACTGTGCAGCATGACTGATCCCAGTACAAGCACAGCAGGGCTTATATGCGGTCCCACAGATAAATACCTACTTCCATGAAGCCGCATATATTTGTACACTCAGCGGGAAGGAGTTAATACAGTGTTGAATCTGAGAAACCCACCTACCCATAAAGACTATGAAGCACTGCATCCATTTTGGCTAATTGCATCAGAATGTTGGTATGGTTGTGCTCAAAGCATGATGCTGGTTCATAACCATTACTGGTCTACTTTTAATATAAACTCCAGGCAAATATAAAAGACACTTAATGCAGATCTGTATTCATTAAAGTCCTTCTAAAAGCTGAATGCATGAAGGTAAAAAAAAAACTTCAGTGTGCAGCACCCCCCCCCCCCCCCCAGTCCCTCCTAAATACTGTACTTACCTGAGACTGATCCAGCGATGTGCACGAGAGCATCAACTTTCCTGGATTTCTGCCTCCTCATTGGCTCAGAGACAGCGGTGGGAGCCATTGGCTCCTGCTGCTGTCAATCACAGCCAGTGAGGAGGTAGAGGGGCATGGGGCTGAGCCATGCTCTGTGTGTCTTATTGACATACAGAGCAGGGCTCAGGAGCGAGCACACATGAGTGCTCTCATAGCAAGTAGCTTACTATGGGGGCACTCAGTGGTGGGGGAGGAGTTAGGAGAGCCAACGGGGCACCAGAGAAGAGGAGGATCTGGGCTGCTTTGTGCAAAACCACTGCACAGATCAGGCAAGTATAACATGTTTGTTATAATTTTTTTTTTTTAATTGCCTTTAATATCACTTTTTTGTTTTGTTCCAGTAATGTTTTATTCAAAAGAGGGCAGAAAAAACAGCAATATGCATCTTACAACAGTTTCGGAATAACAGTAAGTAAAGAACATGGATATAAAAACTGATGGTCCACAAGATACTAACACCCACACTTGAAGTACGACCACTGCTACAGGAAAATAAATTGAAAGCTGACACTTTGAATAAATTAAATATGAAAAAAACATTTACCCAGTGTGTCTTGTATCTCACCAACATGAGCATCACTTTCTGGTTTAGCGTCCAACATCACATCACTGGTTGCTGTACAGCCACATCCCGACGCATTTCGTCATTACGAGTTACTCATGGGATTGCTCATGGTGTGGTGGAAGATTTGGAAGATATTATTTTTGTAAAATGTCACATGTGCCATAATGTCTCATCTATGGACTGTTTAATCACAGACTATGATTTTAACATCATTATTTATTTTTGATTTACTTTTGTCACTGGGTGGTTATTGTGTATTTTTCAGGCAGTAGCACCAATATTTACTTTGATACACAGGCTAAATTTTTTTTCAAAGAACGTGGATAATTGACAATCAAGGAGATATAGTTACAACATGTGACTCAGAATGGTAGAATATTTCAAGTGGCCAATTTTTTATTTTTTAATGTAATAAATAACACAGATCTACCTGTAAGAGGGTCAGGTAGACAGTGGTAAGGGTAGTAAGATATCTGGAGCCTCATTGGAATAGGTTCCAGGTTTCTTTAGAACAAGGGTGCCCAACCGGGGAACCTTCTGATGTGACCAATGACCCCTTGCTATGGGATGGCGGGTCGGCAAGCCCAGATTTCAGGTTCCCGACCTGCCATCCCAGAGCATCAGTGTTCTTAATGTAGCCAGTGCTAGAGGAAGCACGGCTGCGGAGGGGGCAGTGCCGTATAAGCTGATGCTTCCTGTATAGTGCCGGCTCCTATCACAGGTGGAGTTATACCAAATGCCTGGGACAGCAATATCTGGCAATACCCGTAGCAAGGGAGATTCCTGAATAGAAGTCTATTAAAGATCCGTTTATATTCTAAAATCACAGTGTAAATATGGGCATATCTCTTCTGCAGTAGTTACTGGGCTGCTTTCAAACTGATTTGTAAGTGCACCGGGTTACCTGCACTGAGCCATAGCCTTCTGTTATTATCTGTGGGTTTGGTGCACTTTCTGAAAGTGCACCACACCTGCAGGATATACAGTAATAGAAGTCTATGGCAAAGTGCATCTAACCAAATCCACAGGTGCACTGCGCTGCACCCGCAGAACGTCTAAACAACAGAGCATCAGTGTGAAAGCAGTCTAATGCCGCGTACACACAACCGCACTTCCCAGCAGACTAGGTCCCGACGGACTTTTGACAAGGTTCCGATGGCCTTCCGAATGAACGGACTAAGTCTGTTTGAAAGTCTGTTTGTTTTGAACGTGATGACATAAGACGGGACTAAAAAAGGAAGTACAATAGCCAGTAGCCAATAGCTTCCCTTGCGTCATATTTGGTCCATCGGACCTGCATACAGACGAACGGTTTTCCTGATAGGAATTGAGTACGTCGGACAGATTTGAAACATGTTCTATTTCTAGGTCCGTCTGATTTTTTAAATGAAAAATGATCAGATTAGCCCACACAGGATTGGAATGTCATAAGGCCTTTTTCACACGATTGGTCTGATCGGGTCTGCCTGTCCATTTTACAGGTAGGCCCAATCGAAACCTCCATTCACCTCCATGGAGCGGCATATGTAAATGGACTTGTGTCAGTTTATACCAACTTACCGTGTTTCCCCGAAAGTAAGACAGTGTCTTACTTTCTTTTTATCCCCAAAAGCCCCACTATGTCTTACTTTCGGGGTATGTCTTATATTGGAAAAAAATTGTCGAATTTTTTGTTTTAACCATAAAATTAACATTTATTAACAACCTGAACAGTATTGTATTCACCACAAAACAGTTTTATAAAAGGAAGTGCCAAGAATGTCTTGTTACAACATTGCATAACATGTAAAACAATGAAAAATGGTAAGAATGAACAGTGGAATACTGGAAGATAAAACAGATTTATGTGTGATACAGTACCACCTGCTGTATTTAATCCAGTGTGACACCTGCTGATACCCACTGGGTTACATACAGCAGATGATACCCCAGTATGCCAGTGTGTATGTTTTACTGATGTATGATTAATACTGTGTGCATTACCGTATTTTAAGCAGGAGGCGGCAGTGACAAGTGCAGGGGACGGCGCGGTGACGTATGGAGAGGGGGACGGCTCAGGCGTGGGTAGTAGGCGACGCTCATTAAAATCAGAGGGAAATGGCAGACGCGGCGACGTATGGAGAGGGGGACGGTGCGGACGTGGGCAGGAGGCGGCGCGCAGCTAGATGAGAGGGAGGCGGCAATACCCCCGTGTTTCCCCGAAAGTAAGACATATGTCTTACTTTCGGGGTACGGCTTATATTAGCCGACCCCTCTGAAACTCCCGATACGTCTTACAATCGGGGGTGTCTTACTATCGGGGAAACAGGGTACCTCCAATCCGATCCTCTAAAAAAAAAAAAAAAGAAGGGAGTCTGTCCCCTTCCATCTTCAGATCGGAGAACCCATAGAGTAGAGCCCTGACCAGTTACCAAGTCACGTAAGTGGCCCTTGCTCTTCAAAAGATTGGGCACCCCTGCTTGAGACTCCCCTAACTCCTTTAATAAATCCCTTCGTTATGGGCCACCCCCCCCCCCTCCTAGGAAAGGGAAATTTAGGCTTCATACACACGGATATTGTTTAACCTCTCCTTAATGATTTAACTTGACAGCTAGAAACCGGCGTCTAAAAACGTCACTTTAGCCACGTTTACATGCTGCGTTTAGCCGTTTTTGCGTCTAGAAGCGTTTGTAAAAAAAAAAAAAAAAAAAAAGGCTGTAAATGAAATGCTGCTAAACGCGAGTTACCGTGTTTAGCTGCGTTTACAAGCTGGTACAGGCATTTGGCATTTCAAATGCCTCTGAACATCCGTCTGAACCCATTTTTTGCGTTCCAAAATATGCTTCTTAACTCAAATGCCTATAAATGACTATAAACAACCCTGTGCACATGTAATGATAAGATAACGTAGAGGAGAGTTCAGGGGCAGCTGAAAAAAGTCCAACTGCTCCTAAACATCCGTTTACCACCAGTAGTGTACATTAAGCCTAAAGGGAATACTAGGTCCATGATTGCCTTACAGGGAGAGAGCTAGGACATATGGATAGCGGTCATAAAGGTGCATACATTTAAGGGATAGATTCCATCAGTGGCGGCCCGCCCATAGGGGGCGCCCGGGCGCGCCCCCCCCCCCCCCCCCCCTCCAGGCAGTCACCAAAAAAATTTTGAAAAAAAAAATATTTTTTTTTCAAATGGCCCTTTAAAAAAAAAAATTTAAAAAAAAATGTCCCTTAAGTGCACTGTGTACGAGCGCCGGACACAGTGCAGCGCTGGACACAGTGCACTATGTGAAGCGCCACGTCAATGCAATCACAAGATTGCAGACGCGACGATTCATTTGCGGGGTTTTAACCCGCCTTGTGGCGCAATGAAAAGTGCCGATCTGCATCTGCCCGGCGCCCATAGGTTTACTATGCTATGTGCTTTGAGTGACAGACTAGTTAGTCTGTCACTTCCGGTTTTCCCCTGTGTCAGACCAGTGCGCCGAGCGGAGGAGCAGAGGAGTGAACTCCTGCACTTGCCGCTATGAAACAACAACAAAGTAGATGCTGGAAATCCACAGGAGGGGTGCAGAGCTCAATGATTCCACTGACAGCCAAACGAGGCACAGCAACACCAGTGGAGATATTAGAATCACTGACGATCACACAAGGCTGGTCTCCTTATTTCTACAGGATGGATGGAGGGGGAGGCTTCACACGGGCTGTGTGTTTATCAAGTGCTGATCGTCAATGCTTCTATTATCTCCACTGGTGTTGCTGTGTCTCGGTTTGGCAGTGTCAGTGTAGGCTCTTGTGAAACACACAGCCCATATGAAGCCTCCCCCCACCCACCCATCCCTCTGCCCCTGATTCATCCCACCCACCATCTCTCTGTCCCTGATCCTTGATCCATCCCACCCACCCACCATCCCTCTGTCCCTGATTCATCCCACCCACCAGCTATCTGTCCCTGATCACTGATCCATCCCACCCACCCACCATCCCTCTGTCCCTGATTCATCCCACCCACCAGCTCTCTGTCCCTGATCCCTGATCCATCCCACCCACCCACCATCCTTCTGTCCCTGATCCATCCCACCCACCCATCCCTCTGTCCCTGATTCATCTCACCCACCATCTCTCTGTCCCTCATCCCTGATCCATCCCACCCACCCACCATCCCTCTGTCCCTGATTCATCCCACCCACCAGCTCTCTGTCCCTGATCCCTGATCCATCCCACCCACCCACCATCCCTCTGTCCCTGATTCATCCCACCCACCAGCTCTCTGTCCCTGATCCATCCCACCCACCCACCATCCTTCTGTCCCTGATCCATCCCACCCACCACCTCTGTCCCTGATCCATCCCACCCACCCACCATCCTTCTGCCCCTGATCCATTCCACTATCCTTCTGTCCCTGATCCACCCCACCTACCATCTCTCTGTCCCTGGTCCATCCCACCAACCATATCTCTGTCCCTGATCCATCCCACCATCCTTCTGTCCCTGATCCATCCCACCCATCCATCCCTCTGTCCCCGATCCATACCACCCATCCATCCCTCTGTCCCTGATCCATCCCACCCACCCATCCCTCTGTCCCTGATCCATCCCACCATCCTTCTGCCCCTGATCCATCCACCCATCCCTCTGTCCCTGATCCATCCCACCCACCCATACCTCTGTCCATGATCCATCCCACCCACCATCCCCCTGTCCCTGATCCATCCCACCACCCCTCTGTCCCTGATCCCATCCCACCCACCACTGATCCAACTCCCCACCCCACCTCCATCCCTCTGTCTCTGATCATCACCATCCCTCTGATCCCACCACCAAAGGCAAACATTTAAGATATTGCATTATTGCAGTCACTAAATGTGATGACTGTATTTGTTTTATTTTATTAGGCTTTCTTGTACTTCATTGTCTGTGGTGACCTCTGCCTATTGCTGTTTCCCGAGCACCTTTTTTGTGTTTCCTATTTTTTTTTTCTCTGGTGAACGAGGAGTGTGGCTGGGCTGTCAGACATATTGATGTGTCATTAGAACCTGGTGCATAATGTAGAGCCTGGTATATGATGTACAGAGCCCTGTCTATAATGTAGAGCCTGGTATATGAAGTATAGAGCCCTGTGTATAATGTAGAGCCTTGTATATGATGTACTACAGGGGACGGAGTTGGTGGATTCTATAATGGGTGTGGCTTATGAGAAGTGGGATGGGTCAAAAGGGTGGGCGTGGTCTAGCGCCCCCCCATCTTAAAACTTCACCAGCCACCACTGGATTCCATGGGGTGTTGGAATTGGTCAGTCATTTGAAAGTTAAGCCAATAAATGTGTTTTTTATTAATTCAGTAAAAGTATCTGAATTTGACATTAGCTTCCTGTGTTTCGTTTATTTAAACGTAGTTGAAATTATAAAGGTGTTCTCCAAAAGCATGTATGTTACTGCCATTGTGAATGGGGCCTTACAATCCTCTAAACCAGTGATTCTAAACCAGGGTTCCGTGGAACTCTAGGGTTCCTCCAGAGGTTGCTAGGGGTTCCTTCAGCATTGGGCAATGTCTGCCTTTAGATAAGTTCCCACTGACACCATTGATCTTTTTGGGAATATGTAAGGAGATAATTCTTCCCAATGACCACAAGTGTAAGGACCATTCTTCCCACTGACCATCACACAAATGCATTATGAGTTGTAGATTTCAAAATTTTAGCAGGTGTTCCTCAAGATCGGAGAACTATTTCAAGGGTTCCTCTGTGTTGAAAAGGTTGAGAAAGGCTTGTCTAAACATACTTTGTGTGAGGGGAAGAAGCAGGACTAGGAGCCAAGTGTGTTATGCAAATCTGGTGTGCAACACGAAGAAAGGAGCATGAAACGGGATGAGCAGAAGAGTGATCTCATTAGCCCACTGCTGTTCTTTCACTGTCCAGTAAGAAGGCTGGAAGAGAAGAGAGGACAACATTGTACACCTTCTTCAATATATCACTATAACCAGAGTTTATGGTGTCATCTGCTTGACTATGCTATGTGGCAGGGCTGTGTAAGACAAAGTAATACTTTAACAGAAAAAAAAAGACTTTGGCAAGTTAAACCACTTCCTTATATATCCTTCCTCCATATTTAGAAATTATTTAAAATAATAAGAATTCAAGAATCCAAGCAATAAAAAAAAAGCCAACATTTTATATAAGCTATACCAAAAATGTTGACCCTTTAAAAAGATTTGTGCTCATACATACATTTTTCTTCCATTATTTTACTAACAGTTCATTGTGAGCATCCAAAAGCCAGCGTACTCTGGAAGAAAGACCATTAAATATAAGTTAATAGGAGCAGAAAGGTCATCCAACTTCCAAGTTACAATGGCTTAATAATTACAATTCCCTAGTTCATAATTATTGCCAACTGCAACATTTTGGAAAATGTGTATTTTTACGAGAGTCAGTATTCTATTACATTTATTTATTACAATTTTTTACTTTTTATTTTTGTGCTAAGCAATTCTATCTAACCCTTTATTTAATAAGATGTCTTGGAAATAATGTTTTTGTAGAAAAACATCTGTATTAAGCTTGCAGTTTAATAGAATGCTAGCTGAAACCTTTCCATGGCCATAGATTATTGATGCCAAGATGCCCAGGCCAAATTTAGTAGCATCAACATGCATCTGTTAACTTAAAAATAACTCACTGACTTATTTTCATACCAAAATCATTTTTATGTTTAAGGTTTTTTTTAAGAATACTTTTTTAATTAAAAACCCCCGCTATATTCTTTTATTATAGGCTGGCAAATGTAATGCAGATTTTTGTTTCTATTTTTTTCAAACTGTAATTGTATCTACCATTTATACTATTAAATAGGTAATGCTGATGCCACTGCAGCCCGAAGGTGGCTCATCTGCAAGCTACAGACCTTTATTTTTTCATGCCTGCATTAGATCTGTATAGCTACCTTAGTTATCACATAATTGGGAACCACTCTGGTTGGTTCCTTTTCATCAGTGGGGACCCCAGCTGTCAGTGACCCTGTCAGTTTTAGGGCCTGAACTTTGGCTGTTAGGGCGTTTGTCTGAACATTGGACTTTTTACTCATTTGACAGTAGACAAATGTCATGTATGGTAGCTGTAAAAATACCAGGCACCCTTCTCATCCTTAGGAACCAGAGATATCACTTGGCCCCAATCATTTACTAGTCGAGAATCCTCTGACATGTAAACAAAGGGGCAGGGTTAGCATCATATCACTGATCTCTTCATCAGGCATGTGAAGGGATCATGCAAGACTCCGAACCGTTGCTTCTGCAATTATGATGTGATAGCCGAATAAAGCTTTGAACCTGTTCTGGAGATTCTTGCCACTACCTGAATAATTGCCTGTCCAGCCACCTAATGTGATGTCTTCATCACATCCCAGGAGGCAATGTTGCAGTAATTTTGCACAAAATCCTGCATATGCACTGACATGCCTTTCTGCCTGCCTAAGGAACCTGACAGAGACCCATGGTGTGTCTGCTCAAGTGCAGTGTAATTCCAGCATTTGCTGACACCCGTGGCATGTCTGTGGATGCATAGGATTTAATTTCAAGATGATAGTGTGAGAGCAGATCAATTAAGGAGAATTTTTCAAGTAAATGTATATTTTATTTTCATACAGATAGTTATCAGGGATTAGAAATGTAATTTTAACTACTTGCCACCCGAAGCTTTACTGCAAGCAGGTAGTAGCTACATACCAGACACTGTACCTGTACGTCACCGGCATATGCGGTTGGTGCATCCCCTGAGGTGTGCATGGCGCCACGCTTGTGACCGATGTGTCCGGTGGTGTCTCCAGGTACCTGCCCGCTTTGAGCAGCCAGGATATCGCATAATCGCTATGCAATCACATAATCACAATGTCAACACAACTCTCCTGAATGGATTTCATTCATAACAGCTGTGCTTAGTATGCGATGCAGTGATTGGCCCACAGCTATCACGTCGTACCTAGGCCAATCGCAACACCCTGTACCATGTGATAGATGTGGGCCACTCATACTGTCACACTAGTAATCACAGCTGTTATGAATGAAACCCATATATGAGTGTTCAAAACTGAGTAGTACAGAGACTGAACTACACTGATGACAGAGGTAAGACATGTAAAAAAAAGAAAAAAAAGTTAAAAAAAGTAAAGAAAAATATATATTTTTTTAACCTACTGTCCCCAGTAGGGATGAGCCGGACAAACCCCCCCCCCGGTTTGGTTCGCATCAGAACATTCGAGCGGACTGAAAGTTCACGTGAACTTTCGAACCCCGTTAAAGTCTATGAGACTCAAACGTGAGAAATCAAAGGTTAAAGGCTAATATGCAAGTTATTGTCCTTAATAGGGTTTGGGGACCCAGGTCCTGCCCCAGGGTACATGTATCAATGCAATTTTTTTTTAAATGGCCGTTTTTTCGGTAGCAGTGATTTTAATGATGCTTAAAGTGAAAAAATAAAAGTGAAATATTCCTTTAAATATCGTGCCGGGGGGGGGGGGGGGTGTCTATAGTGTGTCTGTAAAGTGGCGTGTGTTTGCCGTGTTTAGAACAGTCCCTGCTTAAAATGACATTTCTAAAGGAAAAAAGTAATTTATTGCTTGCAGTGTTGAGAACCCCCCTCCAGCACATTACCAGCCCCTTTGGGTCTTGTATGGATATTAAGGGGAACCCAAATTAAAAAAAGGAAAGGCATGAGGCCCCGGCCCCCAGGCCCTATATACTCTGAACAGCAGTATACAGGCGGTGCAAACAAGACAGGGACTGTAGGTTTGTTCTTAAATAGAATCTGTTTATAATTTTGAACTGGTACATTTTTTATGTGTAGCTCCAACCCAAAAATTCTATTTTTAAGCCTTTTGGAAAAAATAGGGAAGGATTATCACCCCTGTAACATTTATTTTGCTGTCTGTGCAGCTGTTCAGAAGATTTCCCCTCACTTTCTGTCCCAATGACAATTGGATTTTTTAAAATTTGGGGTTTTTAGTGAAACAATGAACTCTTACAGGAGAGAATTTCCCTTCCTAGGGGTAGATTTCCTCTCACTTCCTGTTGTCTCCTGTTTGCAAGTAGGAGTTGTTTGTAACTTGGATGTTTGAAAGTAGGGACCTGCCCTATATACTGTGCAGAAATTTGGGCCTTAGGTGTTGGTGTTGCCACAACACTATAAGCCCTCACAGTTACTCTTGGTGGGCACAGGAACGGGCCCTGCAGTGAAATAATAGATCAAGAATAGTAATTACATGCCCCTGTTGAACAGGGTCAGAAAAATTGGGCCTTTGGTGGTGGTCGGTGTGGTGGTGTTGCCACAACACTATAAGCCCTCACAGTTACTCTTGGTGGGCACAGGAACGGGCCCTGCAGTGAAATAATAGATCAAGAATAGTAATTACATGCCCCTGTTAAACAGGGGCAGAAAAATTGGGCCTAAGGCACTAGTGCTGGTGCCACAACACTGCAACCGCTCACAAATACTCTAGTTGGAGCACAGAAATGAGCCCTGCTGCAAAGTATTGCATCAAAAATTGTAATTACACGCCCCTGTTAAACAGGGGCAGAAAAATTGGGCCTTAGGCACTGGTGCTGGTACCACAACAGTGCAACCCCTCACAGATAATCTAGTTGGGGGTGCAGGAATGAGCCCTGCTGAAAAGTATTGCATCAAAAATTATAATTACATGCCCCTGTTAAACAGGGTCTGGAAAATTGGGCCTTAGCCACTGGTGGCAGTGCCCATAACCAAAAACGTTCTTACAAGCTATCAGCATGGACATTGATGAGGGAGAGGATAGTCACTCAGCATAACAGGATAGTAACTCAGCATCAGCATAGGCAGTCTTGAAGGGATCTCACATAAAAAAAAAAATATATATTTGGTTACATCAGCATCAGGTGCTTGGTAGCTGGTGATCCAAAATGTATTCATTTTTATGAAGGTCAGCCAATCGAACGATTCGGTGGACAGGCGCACCCTGTGATCGGTTACAAAGCCTCCAGCAGCACTGAATGTGCATTCCGAAAGAACGCTGGATGCAGGACAGGCCGGTAGCTCAATTGCATACTGTGCAAGCTCTGGCCAGCGATCCATCCTCAAGACCCAGTAACCCAGAGCATTTTTGGTGGGAAAGGTGTCCAATTCTGATCTTGCCCCTAGGTATTCCTGCACCATGTAAATCAGACGCTGGTGATGGTTGCTGGAACTGATCATACCTTGGGGCTCTGGACTAAAAAATCATCTGAACGCATCGGTCAGACGGCCACCTTTTCCACCACTCCTTCTGTGACTGACCAAAGCCTCAGCAACACATTGTCCAGGAGGACCAGGAAATTGTAACCTCCCAGGCTCTGGAAATGCGTTGCACAAACCTTTCTGCAAGGCCTTTCAAAGATGTTTCATCCTCTGCTCCCTCTGCGCTGGCAAGATAAGGTCCGCAACCTTACCCTTGTAACGTGGATCAAGGAGGGTTTCCAGCCAGTAATGATCCCTCTCCTTGATACCACGAATACGAGGATCCTTCTGCAGGCTTTGCAGGATCAGGGAGGCCATGCAGCATAGGCTTTCTGAGGCATTCGGCCTGGAGTCCCCTGGGTCACTAAGGATGACATGATCCACAGCCACCTCCTCCCAGCCACGTACAAGTCCATGGGTTTCTTCGGACTGTAAATGATCCCTTGAAGACTGCTGCTGATGCTGAGTGCTAGGCTCCACCTCTATGCTGACACAATCATCCTCCTCCTCATCCTCTTTCTGTGTGATCGGTGGGCACGCAGGAACACTGTCTGGATAAAGGGGACCTTGAGAGGTAAGGAAGTCCTCCTCTTCCTGACTCTGTTCTGCCTCAAGTGCCCTGTCCATTATTCCACAACGTGTGTGCTTCAACAGGTGGACAAGAGGGACAGTGTCACTGATGCATGCACTGTCACTGCTCACCATCCTTGTGGCCTCCTCAAATGGTGACATGACAGTGCATGCATCCCTGATCATGGCCCACTGGCCTGGGGAAACAAAACCAAGCTCCTCTGACCCTGTCCTGGTGCCATAGTCGCACAAGTACTCATTGATGGCCCTCTGCTGCGCATGCAGCCGCTGCAGCATGGCCAAGTTGAGTTCCACCTGGTGGGCATGTCACAGATTAGGCGGTTCTTGGGCAGGTTAAATTCCTTTTGGAGGTCAGCCAGCCAAGCACTGGCATTGTATGGGCGATGGAAATGCACACAGACTTTCCTGGCCTGCCTCAGGACATCCTGTAAGCCCAGTTACCTGCCCAAGAACCCATGCACCACCAAGTTAAGGATGTGAGCCAAACAGGGCACATGGGTCAGTTGTCCCTGTCAGAGGGCGGAGAGGAGGTTGGTGCCATTGTCGCAAACCACCATTCCTGGCTTAAGCAGGCACGGCATCAACCACCACTGAGCCTTCCCCTGCTGACAGAATCTTTGCCCTAGTGTGGCTCTTGTCTCCCAAGCACACCAGCTCAAGCACGGCATGGCATTTTGTTGCCTGCGTGCTTGTGTAGACCCTTGAAGGCCTATGGAGCACCGCTGGTTCCGAGGACAAATCAGCACAGGAAGAGGCCACGGAGGAAGAAGAAAAGGAGGGAGTGGAGGAGAGAGGTGTGGCAGCATCACTAGTAGAATTTTGGAGGCATGGTGGCGGAACAACCTCCAAAACTACTGCACCCTGTCCTGCATCCTTCCCAGCTGCCAGCAGAGTCACCCAGTGTGCGGTGAAAGATAGGTAACGTGCCTGCTGGACCATGAGTCAGCAGTAATATGCACCTTACCGCTGACCGCCCTATCCAGGGAGGCATGGACATTGTCTTCCACATGCCGGTAGAGAGCCAGAATCGCCTTCTGTGAAAAAAAGTGGCGTTTGGGAACCTGCCATTGAGGTACCGCACATTCCACAAACTCACAGAATGGGGCATAGTCTACCAACTGAAAAGGCAGCAGTTGAAGTGCTAGCAATTTAGCCAAGCTATCATTCAACCGCTGGGCATGTGGATGGCTGGGAGCGAACTTCTTTTACCGGTGGAGCAACTGGGGTAGGGAAATCTGCCTGCTAGAAGCGGACGTTGGTGTACCGATAGCAGATTGCCCACAAGTACTTGGCAGTGGCACACCTAATTCTACACCTTCATTCCTCTCAGTGTAGGTTTCTGAGAGGACTGAAGGTATAGCGGGGTTGGAGATCCCAGCTGATGAGGAGGAGCAAGGAGAGGTCTTCCTTGTTCTTTGGTGTGGGTCTTTTAGACAGTGTTGCCAACGGGCTGCATGATATGTCCGATTAAGCATGTGGTGCCCAATCACTTGCTGTCTAGTCCACGCTTGATACGCTTCAGACATATGTTGCAAATAGCAATGGTGCGATCTGCTGCACACATCTCAAAAAAGGCCCACACCGAAGAACTTTTGGAATAACGTGCAGAGTCACCAGCGCCCTGCAGTTGCGGTGTGATGCAGTCGGTTGGTTCCCCTTAAGCTGGCCCTTGGAGGGCATCCTGCCTCATTGGAGATGTGCCTCCTCCTCCTCCGCCTCCTCCTCCTCTCTCCTATCAGGCGCCCACGTAGAGTCAGTGAGCTCATCCTCCCCTCCCTCCTCGTCACTGGAGAAAACCTGGCAGTAGACTCCTCCGGTGGGGCTAGGGAAGGAGTAACTGATGATGACCTTGAGTCCAAGGAATAGGCCGTTTTGGCACCTGAATTGGCAGCCAAGGTAGCCTGGGTGATAGAGGATGAGGAGGATGAGGATGGCTTGGTCATCTACTCTACCAACTCTTCGGCATGTTGTGGCTCAACACGGTTAGCTTCTGAGAAAAAGGGCAAATGTGCCCCACAGCCACGTGCTGAGGAGGATGCATTGTGTCCATGACCAGCACTGTTGCCTCTAGACACAGAGCCGGCTTGCCCTCTTTTATTGGCCTGTGACTGTCTGCCTCTCCTTGTTGGCCTTCCAGACATACTGTCTTTGATGTATTGGAATAGGTACACAAGGAATGGCCTGCAGTGAGATGTAGCAGCACAAAGCTGGGATGTATATATACAGTGATTATACTGCAGCTAGCTGAATCGCCTGCCTGCCTGTAGTATTATTACATTGTCTCATGATATAAACAGAAGATCTGTAATCTGACAGCATGAGGAGAAAAAAAGCCGGTCACCAGCTTCGGTTTGAAGGGACATCGGTCCCAAAGAGGAAGAGACTCATACTTGCCCACCAGTACTGCCTGCCAGTGCACGAATCAGTGCCCACAGTGCCATGAATCAGTGCTCACAGTAAGTTCCAGCAATCAGTGCCACCTATCAGTGCTCACAAGTGCCACCTATCCATGCCCACCAGTGGTGCCAATCAGTGCCTCATCAGTGCCATCTAGCAGTGCTGCCTATCAGTGTTACCTACCAGTACCCATCACTGCCACCCATCAGTGTCCATCAGTGCCCATCAGTGCCAGCTACCAGTGCCACCTAGTAGTGCCCTTCAGTGCCGCTTATTAGTGCCACCCATCAGTGCCACCTCTCAGTGTCCACCAATGTCACCTATCAGTGCCCACCAGTGCCACCTTATCAGTGCCCATCAGTGCCACCTTATCAGTGCTCATCAGTGTCACCTTATCAGTGCCCATCAATGCAGCCTATCAGTGCCCATCGGTGTAGCCTCATCAGCGTACATCAATCAAGGAGGCAAATGACCTGTTTTCAAAATTTATTAACAAAATATAAAACGGTTTTGTATTATTTTTAAAAGAATGTGGTATTTTTAAATTTTTTTTAACAAAAAAAAACCCCAGAGGTGGTCAATTACCATCATAAGAAAGCTCTATTTGTGGGGGAGAAAAAACAATAAAATTTTCATTTAGGTACAGTGTTGTATGACCACGCAATTGTCATTCAAAGAGTGACAGCGCTGAAAGCTGAACATTGGTCTGGGCAGGGGGGGGGTTTAAGTGCCCAGTAAGCAAGTGGTTAATCTGGCTTATTTAGGTAAGAAAAGTGGAGTAGGAAAAGTGTAAGTAGTGCTGTTGACCCATATTGTGTTATAACTCTAAAACTGACTTCAGCTATTGTACAGACGACAAGGGAATGTATTAATACATAAAGTATTTCAGGCCATAGCATGGTTTAATGAATAACTTACAGCAACTGTTCAATGAAAAAAAATATATGAACTAAACTAAAATTATTTGCATTTATCTTGATATCCTCGTTTGTTGAAAAATGTGTTTGAGCTACAGAACTAATAAAAAAATAAAAGCGCAAATCTCAAACAAAAAGAAAGTAAATAAAGGAAGAGAAATAAAAAAAAGTAAAGGAACAAGAACAGAAGCGGATTATGTTACACTAGAACAAGCAAAAATACATAACACCCTCAAGGGAACAAAAGAACCATTGTAAATGTACTAGAAATAAAGCTGAGCATTAAATTAGAGCTGGTTCACTTCAGTAACAAAGTAACTAAACAAGGACAAAATATCCATGGGACATTCATCTGTTTATTCAGCTTCCTACCAAGTCTGGAGAAAAGGCGCAATAAACATATAATTTGAAGCTCGATGGTGAATGTGTTTTTTTTTTGATGTTCGACAATACAAAACGCAGCACATTGTGCTCCAACCTATAAACTGTCTACAGCCTGACATTTCATCTTTTCTGGAGCATAACATTCACCTTTTATTACAGAGCGTTTTACTACAGATAGTTTTAAATGGGTCTGTCAGCTTCACACAGAGTAGACAAGAAGCCATTTTGTAGTGGTGAACAAATATTGAACATATGAGCGATTCTAAGAACTTCTCCTGCATTCATCGTGGATATTTTCAAACAGATTTTAGTTCTGGCAAATTAGGAACATCGCCGTAGGTTGGTGTCATATTTTTCACCATTAACCGTTTCTCAACCGCCTCACGCCGATATACTGTGGCAGAAAGGCACGTACAGGAAGATTAACGTACCCGTACATTGCCCTTTAACCACTTTCAGACCGGACCATTTTGCAGGCCAATGACCAGATCACTTTTTGCGATTCGGCACTGCTTCGCTTTAACTGACATTTGCGCGGTTGTGCGACATGGCTCCCAAACAAAATTGACGTCCTTTTTTCCCCACAAATAGAGCTTTCTTTTGGTGGTATTTGAACACCTCTGCGTTTTTTATTTTTTGCGCTATAAACAAAAATAGAGCGACAATTTTGAAAAAAACACATAATTTTTTACTTTTTGTTATAATAAATATCCCCCAAAAATATTTAAAAAACATTTTTTTCCCTCAGTTTAGGCCGATACGTATTCTTGCACATATTTTTGGTAAAAAAAATCAAAATAAGCGATTGACTGGTTTGCGCAAAAGTTATAGCGTTTACAAAAGAGGGGATAGTTTTATGGCATTTTTATTAATAATTTTTTTTTACTAGTAATGGCGGCGATCAGCGATTTTTATTGTGACTGCGACATTATGGCGGACACATCGGACATTTCTGACACATTTTTGGGACCGTTGCCATTTATACAGCAATCACTGCTATACAAATGCAGTGATTCCTGTGTAAATGACACTGGCAGCGAAGGGGTTAACTAGTGGGTGGCAGTGTAGGGGTTAAGTGTTCCTAGGGGCATGTTACTGTGGGGGGCTGGGCTTTGTTTTAGTGAACACTGATCTCTGCTCCAATCACATCGAGCAGAGATCAGCGTCACTTGTTGCTAGGCAGAACGGGAAGATGCTGTTTACAACGGCATCTCCTCATTCAGCCGCCCCGTGAGACGATCGTGGGTATGCCCGTGGCGATCGAGTCCGCGTGACCCGAGACCAGACCCATGGGGGTCCCGCGACTGGACTCACGGGGGTCCCGGCCGGCGACGCGCTCGCGATGGCAGGGGGGCATTTAAAACTGGACATATCTGTACGCCAATATGCCCGCCCATGCCATTCTGCCGACGTACATCAGCGTGCACCGTTTGGGAAGTGGTGAAGAGGCGGCTCGCCGGGAGCTCTGTGTCTGCAGGGATACCCACGATCATCTCAAAGTGAGGAAGAACGGGGAGATGCTAATGTAAGAAAGGGGGAGCCACCACTCCAGGAGGATTGTTAGGTAACAAGGCTTTATGCCCAGCTAAAGAAGCCACAGGTGCCGGCAATGCATATAGCAATGAATGAAAAATAGTTCTGGACAGCCGCACTCCAAAAAAGCCTTTTATTCAAAAAGACACACGAAATCCAAAATGCATGTCACAGCAGAACAACACATTTGACGCGTTTCACACTACATGCAGTGCTTAGTCATAGCATATTGTAAACAAGCATCTCCCCGTTCTACCTAGTGACACTGTCACTGATCACAGCTCCTTGTAATCGGGAGTGTTGCTCAGTGACGTGTCACAAACAGCCCCTCCCGCCACAGTTAGAATCACTCCCTAGGACACACTTAACCCCTACAGCGCCACCTAGTGGTTAACCCCTTCACTCCCAGTCACATTTTTAGTTATCAGTGCACTTTTTTTTGCATTGATCGCTGTATTAATGCCATTGGTCACAAAAATGTGTCAAAGGTGTCCGATGTGTCCACTATAATGTCGCAGTCACGATAAAAATCGCTGATCGCCGCCATTACAATAAAAAAGAAAAATTATCAATAAAAATGCCATAATACTATCCCCTATTTTGTATATGCTATAACTTTTGTGCAAACCGATCAATGAACGCTTATTGAGATTTTTTTCACCAAAAATATGTAGAAGAATACGAAATGTTTTTTTATATATTTTTGGGGGATATTTATTACAGCAAAAAGTAAAATATATTGCGTTTTTTTTTAAGAAACAAGGTCTCTGTTACCAAATATGGTGAGAAAGACAGGGAGAAATCTTGTTAGGACCTCTTGAAGGTTTCTCCTGAATTTACCAGAAAGAACCAATAAAACATGGGCCGGTATGATAGTGAGTACCTGAAGGTGTTACCTTAAAAAATGGGTTGTAATCTAGTTGTAGACCCAGCCCATCAAGCTGTAGCTTGCCCCCTGGTCATGTTACACCCATGTATTAACCACAGTTTGCACTTATACAATAAAGCTTCACAGTCGCAAAGGCTTTGTAAGCCAACGTAAATTTCTTCATCAGGACTCCAATAGCTACGTGAAGATGAAACAAAAAAAAAAGGAAAAAATAATTTGCATAGCAAATGTGACCTTGAAGTTAAGAGACACGTTATATTATTGTTCAGAGAGTGACCAAATATTCTTTGTTCCTCTCCCCTGGGCATTTAATATCGGATAAGAGCATAAAGTACCCAGTGACTCTGAATAAGTAAGATTGACATAGATGGATGGCTGTTTATATAAAGCTGTAGGGAAAGGCTTAAATTTTTGGAATTCAATTAAAGACTTTCAGATGTTGAATTTAGCCATTTAAACAATTGAAAATCAAAGCACCTTTGTGGGCAAAGTCACCACCTTGTGCATCTGGGAACAGACTGGCGGGCAAAAATAACAAATGACTCTGGTGGAATAGCGCGTATAAATAAACATAACATTTTAACCTCATTGTACCTGGGAAAAATGTAAATCTGCTCCATTCTGAGCACACTGGGTTTGTTGGAGAGAGAAAAATACATTTCTAATTTATGTACATTCTAGTTAACATTTAAACTGCCATATGAAAAGAAATTAGTGTTTTGGTGTAAATACATACAGTATATTAAAGTGATTGTAAATGATCACCTTTTAATACAACCCATTCAGTTTAAAAAATAAATGAAAGACAAAACATTTTTGTATTAATATAAAAAAAAAACATTATACATACCTTTTTTTCTCTTTTTTTTATAAGTGATCACATTCCCTCTGTTCTCAGCTGCATAAGAGCTGGGGAAGGAGAAGCAGCAGCAAACTGAACTTTCCAGCGAATGGTTGTGCAGTGGGGGGTAAGGGGGTGTGTGAGGACACGTCTGACCATTGGAGGAGAGTACACAGAGTTCCCAGCACAGCTAGAGAACTAACCACAGTGTGTTCTCCTGCTCAGTGTGGTCAGTTTTTAATAGGAAATTAGAGAGACTGGCAGAATTACCAGATATTTCACATAAAGGAAGCAATACAAAGAGAACAGGATACTTTCTCATACAAGTACAAGGTACGGCAGTATGTGTTGGGGTAGCAAACGCTTTAATGCATGTTTGAACTGCAGCTAATAAAAGTGTAGGTGATTTTTAAACCAGCCAATCAGATTTGGGCATTTTGTTTTTTGAAATAGAATACAAACCCATCTGAAGGGGTTCATAGGAAAAGCATCTTTCATTTATTTTCTCTCCACTGTTTATGTAATGTTGACTTGATGTCATTTTGAGCAAACAATAACAGGTATTCAGAAGCATTGACCAAAGACAGACCTTGGGTCTCAAAGCCAAACTACAGAATTTTCTTGTATTGAATAACTACGTTAGTCCACCTTGGTACAATGTAAGTGTTGTGTTAACCCTTGGGGGGACTTCTGGAAATACATTGCCCCCCCCTTACCTGTTCAAAGCTTGCCCCCCGTTTCCAGTTTCCAAGGCACATCGACAAATTCATGCTCCAGTCTAGGTGTCCTTTTAAGATTTATTGCAACAGTTCTTGATAAGCAACTTCTGATGTCTCACTCTCAAGAGGAACTTCCACACATGGAGCTTCAGGCAATCCAATCTGAATAGATCCCCAAACATATATCCTCCCCCCATCCACACCTTCTTGGTCAGGCTCCCAGGATTTGGCTGGAGTCCAAAAAATATTTATAACCTGATTACAGCAGACCCCTACACTAAATTTAGCTAGCCCAGGGCAGGAGGGCTAGATAAATATGCATATTTTATACCATTGGCCACTGGGTAAGTGAGAACTATTAGTAAACAGAACAAGGGTGCACACACCACTTCAGGCAAAAATGGACACACCTGGTCCAAGGTGCTGGTCCTGGCTCATCCCCATAGGCAGTATCAAGAAAAGAAGAAAATATTGAATCCAAAATATGCTGTAGAGATTTCTTTATTTACATGAGCCAGACAAAATTACAATGATGATCAGTTGACGCGTTTCACAGAAAAAGAACCATGCTAGGGAAATATTAGTAGTAGTTGGTAATACTTGAGTGACAGCTGCAATTTTCTAGATCCTTCTCAGTTTCTCTGGGAGCAACTTCCCTCTGCACATGGACCACATGAGTTCACTTGCTCTGCACTGCTGCTATTAATGAAACATCTTGTATTTTTTTTTTTAATGAGTACAGAGTATTCTTTGATTGGACAAGCTGGGGATTTTGATGTCATCGCCCCTCCAGTGTGCTACCCACTGCTGCTGGTTTTAAATGGGTTGTAATGGCTGGAGGCTGTTTAACTTAATGCATTCTCTGCATTAGGGTAAAAAAATAAAAAAAACCCTCTCTATGCAGCCCCCCCCCCCATGCATCCCCCCCAGCCCCCCAAATAATTACCAAACCCAATCTTGATCCAGCAATATGCCTGATAGCATTGGCCCTCTCTCTATCCATCATCACTGGACTCAATGAGCAGCAATCAAATCCAATGACAAGGGGGCAGGGACACACATGATGTATGTCCATAAGAATCGAGCCTGGATGTGTGTCCCCATAGGAAGCAGCTTCCTGTGGTGGCATTCAGAGAAGAGGAAGAGCCGGGAGCACCAATGGGGAACCCGAGAAGAGAAAGATAAGGGATGCTCTGTGCAATACCATATAAAACGTGTCATACAGAGCAGGTAAGTATGACAAGTTTTATATTAATATTGTACAGTGGAACCTTGGATTACGAGCATAATCCATTCCAGGAGAATGCTTGTTATCCAAAGCACTCACATATCAAAGCGATTTTGCCCATAGAAGTCAATGGAAACGAAGTTAATTTGTTCTGCATCAACTTCAATTGCGTGCAATACCGCATGTGGCCAGCAGTGGGGGGGCGCCAGAGAGCCTCGTAAATACTCATGGACAGCTCGGCTGAACTCGGAAACCCTCGGAAAGGACTCGGAAACACTCGGGAATGGAGTATTTCTGAGTATTTCTGATTCTATGCTCCAAACTCTTCTCCGAACTATTCACCGGCGCCCCCGCACCACTGGCCAAATGTGGTACTGCACACCCCATTAGATTGAATTCTGCTCGTTTGCTAAAGAGTCAGGATTAAAAAAAAAAAAGTTGCTCGCCTTTCAAAACGGCCATTAACCGCGTTACTCATTAACCAAGGTTCCACTGTATATTAATTATAATAACTGTACAATCACTTTAAAGTCCAATTATGGGCAATTTTCCAGTGAAAAAATGGCGCATACCCACAGTCCAGCAGTGGACTGGTTCTGGTTTATGGAGCCTGCTCTGGGCTTGATGACATCAGGTCCACAATTCAAGACCACTGGATGGGGGGGGGGGGGGGTGCTGACCCGGTCTTGTGCTGAGAGGATCTAAGAAAAAGGTAAGTAAATGTGCTTTCTTTCTCCCCTAGACAAAAACAAGCAGTTAACCAATAAAGTGTGGGAAAAACTTTTTTTCCCAGAGTTCGGCTGTAAGTTTAGGCAGCACACAGTCTAGAATTATAAAAAAATTGCTGTATACATAAGAGAAAAGTGGACCCCGCAAGTTCAAGAATAGATTCTCATTGTGGCACCATCCCATACATTACATATTCCAGACCATACAGTATTATGGGAGACCAGAACCCAACTGAATGTGGGACTCTCTATTCACAGGGGAGGGGAATTTAAGTGTGCCAAACCAAAAAAAAAAAAAAATCAAAATTTTTTTTTTTATAATATATGCCGAAATAAGCTCACGTCATTAAAAACATACAACAATACAAAAAGTCAAACAGGCATATATGGGCATTACAAGCATGTGACATTGACGCATTTCACTACATTTGCTTCTTCAGGGTACACGTTCGAAGATGGAAACTGAAAAAGTAATAAAAAAAACCTTAACAAGGCTCAAAGAACATAATAAGAAAAGGAATTAAACAAATGCTTTACTGCATATACAGACTGATTTAACTGTTGTGGGTTTAGCAACACTTTAACGAACATCAGGAGATATCGGGAACATTTTGATAACTTGTAATTATTGGGGAAGGTGAAATGAGGATGTTTTTTCACAATTTGTAAGGGTGAAATGAGTGTTAAATGGCTCCTGAAGGTTTTGGAAATTCCCCCCAACTATCCTGGACCTGTTCTTGTGCCAATAAATGAGCTCTCATTAGTCTTGTTATTTTACTAGGTTTTCCACACAAAGATGATAGCAAAAAACTATTAAAGTGATAGTACGTAACTGATCAAATACACAAAAAGGGAAAAACATGCAAATACACAACACTAAATTAAATACTAGACATGTGTGGTTTGTTTCATTCCGCATAAATATTCAGAAAAATGTTTGTTATTCTGAGATTAGGATATGTCCGAATACCTGAATTACAGTAGAAACAAAGTTTACCGATTGCTCCGAATAACAAAACTAAATTCATCCCAACTACCAAAATTAGAATCAAATTTTACATTGAATTCCATTTGAACTTCGAACTGTAAACATATTTCTGGAATCAAAGACTGTGTATATTATTAGCCCTTGTACACACGGTCGGACATTCCGACAACAAAATCCGTCGGCTTTTGTCTGACGGATTTTGTCAGAAACTGGTATTGCATACACACAGTCGGACAAAGTTGTCGCAAAATCCGATCGTTCGGAACGTGATGACGTTATTTAGTTACGACCGGACTACGTTCAGGCTAGTAGCCCATAGCTTTGGTCTAGGAATTTGATTTGAGCATGCGTGGCACTTTGTCCTATCGGAATTCTCTACAAACGATCGACAAAGTCCGATTGGATCATGTTGTCGGAAACTTTTTATATCCAGCTCTCAAACTTTGTTGGCCGGACATTCCGACGGAAAAAGTCAGATGAAGCCCACACACGGTCGGATTATCCAACAACGCGGTCCGATCGGACATTTTTCGTTATAATGTCTGACCGTGTGTACAAGGGTACCATTTCAAACTTATGTGGCTTTATTAACCCGCTTGTCGACCAGCCGCCGTCATTATACTGCGGCAGGTTGGATCGTTCCCACAAATCTCTGTAGGTGTACGTTGGCTTGTGAACTCAATTGCCAGCTGGGGGGAGCCAATCAGCGGGTCTATGGGACTCGATGTCCGCCGGTCACCCGTGATCGTTTCCCACAGTGACAGAGCAGGGATCTGCCTGTGTAAACAAGGCAGATCTCCGTTCTGGCAGAGGAGATCACACAGATCCTGTCTTTCTGCTATGCAGGGAAATGGATTTGTGAGTTTCCCCAGTCACACAGTCCCCTATACAGTTATGCCGCGTACACACGATCGGACATTCCGACAGCAAAATCCATGGGATTTTTTCTGACGGATGTTGGCTCAAACTTGTCTTGCATACACACGGTCACACAATGTTGTTGGAAATTCCGAACGTCAAGAACGCAATGACTTACAATGAGCTGAGAAAATTGAAGTTCATTAGCCAGTGAGGCTCTTCTGCTTGATTCCTAGCATGCATAGAACTTTGTGCGTCAGAACTGTGCACACGGTATCAGAATCCAGATCTCAAATTTTGTGTGTCTGAAATTCCGATGGAAAATGTCCAATGTAGCCTACACACGATCAGAATTTCCGACAAAAAGCTCCCATCGAGGAGTGTATAGAGGTCTGCAGATGAGACTCAGCTCACGGTTTCCACACAAATGGAGCAAGGACGGCATAAGGTACCTGGGGATCACCCTGACCTCCACTACCAAAGATCTATACGCTAGCAACTACATTTCCTTTCTAAAATCTTTACCGTGTAAACTACAAGACCTAGATAAAACGGAACTTATCTGGTCAGGTCGATTAGCAGCAATAAAAATGATAATACTGCCACAAACGCTCTACCTATTTAGGTCTCTGCCCATTCCTGCCCCCAAACACTATTTCACCAAGGTGCAATCTACCGTGAACAACTTCCTATGGAAAGGGAAAAAAGCTAGGTGGGCCTTTAAGAACTCAATAGCATCAAGAACAACCAGGGGGGTAGGAAATATTCAGATTCGTGATTACTATATAGCCTCAATCCTAGTACAACTGAGGGCATGGTTCCCTGGATCACCCACAACGAGATGGCAGGAACTAGAAGAAAGCCAAATCCCCAACAACAGTCTATATGACAAGCACATCCAACATCTCCCGCATTACGTCTCTGGCACCTTCTATATTAGCATCTCTACGGGCTTGGAAAACACTCCTCGATTAAACCTTCACAACTCCTACCTCTCCAATACAAATTCCAATTACCAGTCTTACTGGGCTCATCCCCAATCTGCAAACATCTCATTGGCTAGGGAAAGGCATCACCTACATAGATGATATTAGGATAGGACCGGCAATAAAGACATTCCGAGCATTACAAATTGAATATGGGCTAGAGGAGTCTGATAACTATAGATATATACAAATCAAGCATCTTCTCCGCTCCAATAATCTCCCACCTATACAACTCCCCTGGAGGATTGTTCTATACCTTACTAAACCCTCCACCACCATAAAGGGGATTTCCTTATTCTACAATACCCTCAATGATAAATTAACATTCAGTAAGACCCCTAATATTAATGCATGGGAAAAAGACTTAAGTAAAACGTTCACAGTAGATCAATGGCGAATGGCACTTCAAACAACATATGCCTCCACCAAATGTATTAATTTATGGGAATTGACACAAAAAATTCTACGGCGATGGTACCTTACCCCATATAGGATCTCCAAATTTGCTCCCAACACCTCCCCACTATGCTGGAGACAATGCGACCATGCAGGTATCTTGTACCATATACTCTGGGAATGTCCGAAAATACAAACACTCTGGGACGAAGTATTTCATATATGCTCACAAATAACAAAGACCCACATCCCCATCAACCCGGAATTGGCCATTTTATCCTTAGACATAGATTTGATTCCCAAACCTACTAGAACGATTATATCCCATTTACTTCTAAGCACCAAACTGGTTATCACACGACACTGGAAAGATCACAATACACCAACATTAAAGGAAGTCATTATGACCACTGACACCCATGCCACGTATGAAACCATGTTTGCTTCATCCCAGGGTAAACTTCTCATAGCGAAAACTAAATGGAAACCGTGGACTGACTGGCTTAATAACACAAAACTGATATGATTCTAACCCGATAATGACCTAGACTTGTATGACAGCATGCGCAACAGTGGGATATGGCTCCGAGGATACTGTTCTTTTTCTTTTTAATTTATTATATATTATTTCATTTTACTTTGGGTTATAATTTTTATTTTTAACCTTCTTTTATTTTAAACATCTATTATTTTATTTCAATTATTGTATTTTTTTTTTCTCGCCTTTATGTTAGTTGACTGTTACAGTTTACACAATGAGTAACAATCCGTTGAAATAGTTCTGTTGATTTATTACGCACCACCTGCATTGTAGACTTATATAAAATATGCATCGAAACATGACATCCGCTTTGGAGTCTCACAGATAAAATTGTGATGTTTAGCATTGTGAGATGGAGATTGCCGAACTAGGGGAGGAAGGAGGTATTCCCTCACTAGGCACAGCGTGTACCCATTAGGGGTGCCGGAGGGAAGGCTTCCTCTTCCTAATGGTGAGCTCATTAATTAAACTGACTGCCCACGCAAATCCTTGGGCAACCAAATTTATCAGGTGATGTACTGAGGAATCATTTTTTTTTTGTTTTCTCTATAATGCATATAGGTTGATCCATGTTATTATACACTACAAAAGGCGGCACAGTGGTGTAGTGGTTAGCACTCTTACCTAGCAGTAAAAAGAGTCGCTGGTTCGAATCCCAACCATGACACTACCTGCCTGGAGTTTGCATGTTCTCCTTGTGCCTGCGTGGGTTTCCTCCAGTTTCCTCCCACACTCCAAAGACATGCAGGTAGGTTAATTGGCTTCTGTCCAAAATTGGCCTTAGTATATGAATGGGGACCTTAGTTTGTGGGCTCCTTGAGGGTAGGGACCAATGTGAGTGTGCAATGTACAGGGACAGGGGTAGACACTGACTCTGGATGGACTGGTGTCTTTATTCAACCTTACTAACTATGAAACTATGAAACGATGTATATGTATATCATCATGTAAAACTATTGAAAGTAAAAAGCTCCCATCGAACATTTTCCGTCAGAAAAACCGGCCGTGTGTATGCGGTATTAGAAAACACAAACAGGGAACCCATTTAACCCTTTGATCGCCCCTGATGTTAACCCCTTCTCTGCCAGTGTCATTAGTACAATAACAGTGCGTATTTTTAGCACATTACTGTAATAATGTCAGTGGTTCCCAAAAAGTGTCAAAAATGACGGTTAGGTGTCCGATCTGTCTGCCACAATGCCGCAATCCTGCTAAAAATCACTGATCGCTGCCATTGCTAGTAAAAAAATAAAATAAAAAAATGGCATAAATCTATCCCCTATTTTGTAGACGTGATAGCTTTTGTACAAACCAATCATTATATGCTTATTGCGATTTTTTTTACCAAAAATGCGTAGCAGGATACATATCGGCCTAAACTGATGAATAAATTGCTTTTTTTTTTTGGAAAGGTTTTATAGCAGAAAGTAAAAAATGTTTTTTTCAAAATTGTCGCTCTTTTTTTTTGTTTATAGCGCAAAAAAATAAAAACAGCAGAGATGATCAAATACCACCAAAAGAAAGCCCTATTTGTGGGGAAATAATGACATCAATTTTGTTTGGGTGCAACATCATACGACTGCGCAATTGTCAGTTAAAGCGACACAGTGCTGTATCAGAAAAAATGGCTTGGTCAGGAAGTGGGTAAATCCTTCTGCAGTGGTTAAAACAAGAAGGAAAATACATGAGTATAAAAACATTTTAATCTTACATTCACGGAAGACCAGTGTTACAGTTTTCTTTACACTTTGGGAAGAAAAAGGATTTAAAAACGTGTTAAAAATGTTTGTAAAAGACTTCATTCACTCGTACCATATTCATCATCATAATGCCGTGTACACACGATCGGACATTCCGACAACCAAATCCTGGGATTTATTTCTGACGGATGTTGGCTCAAACTTGTCTTGAATACAAACGGTAGCACAAATGTTGTCAGACATTCCGACAAAAAATGTCCGATGGAGCCTACACATGGTCGGAATTTCCGACAACAAATGTCCGATGGAGCCTACACACGGTTGGAATTTCCAACAACAAGCTCACATCGAACATTTGTTGTCAGAAAATCTGATCGTGTGTATGCGGCATAAGGGTTAAGGCTGGTAAGTAGAGTCCCACTGCATCTCCTATTCTGTGCAAAATGCAGTCATTTACCAAAGGCATCAAAGCAAATATGTTAAATATTCATGTTTTTAGAGAATTGAAATCTCCCCTTTGCATATTATTTCCAGCACAACTGAAGAGGAGAGATCCATCTGAGCATATTCTACTGTTTTCCCAGCTCTGGTGATGGGGAAAGGGACGTTCGGCTGAGAGCTGCGACTGTTGACAGTGGCAGAGAATAGCAAAATGATTGTACCTGCCTAAGGTACTTAAAGTGATTAATTCTATTATCCTTATCACTGGCAGCAACAAGGTCAGAGTGTCGGTCTATCAAATTAAATAATGCATGTAGTTGATGATTATAGTCAAAACTAAGGAAACCGTAGCAAGTCAGACCTACTGGCAAATTGATTTTTCCCTTTTTATCTCGTGTTCTTTTTCTTTTAAACTAGCAGACAAAAAAAAAAAAAAAAAAAAAAAAAAACAACAACAAACAGTTGGCGCGGCCAAAATTGCTTCTGTGCCTTGTCTCTGAATAAAATAAAAAAAGGCAAAAAAGCTGTATATTTGTGCTGCTCTTCATGATTGCAAGAGGACCTCGGCTTACCAGATAGCAAGAGGATGAAGATTCTAATAATTCTTGCTAGCACATTTATTACTGTGCGGGTGTAATGTTCTTGGAGAAAAATATAGTATTATACAAACGAGCGTCTGGCCTGAGGAAGTCTTATTAATGTTTACATGGAATAAAGGTCAGTACGGAATGTCCTGTGCTTGGACTTCAATTAGATCATAAATGGCTGATGGTTAGAGAAAATAAACACAACGGCGGGAATTAATAAGTGTCTGAGACAAACTTTTTCTCAACTGAAGTGCAATCAGCTACATTTTCATTTTCAAAAAAAAAAAAAGGTAGAAGCTGATTGGTTGATATGAGCAATGGCACCAGTTAACGTACACAACAGACCCTCTTTGAAGGCTAAAATACATTTCCAGATGTTAGACTGAATATCTGAAAACGTTTTTACCTACTGTTCTTTCAAAGTGAAGACATTTTGGTGAGGTGGTTGAGATACTCGTGGGATGCTCCAAATGGGGCTGTAAATTTAAAATCGGAAGAGAGCTTACTAAAAGCTGGATTGGACCTCCTAATTTACACGCACAGACTTATGAATTTTCCCAAGAAGAGTTCAGAGAAAATCTACAGCTTACCCATGAGATCTAGCAGATATCAATTTTGGAATAGACTTGGTTGGCTTGACCTTGGAATTAAAAAATGTATTTTGCTGTGTTGCTTATTTGGATTTTAGGAAGCATAAGCCCTTGTACACACGGTCGGAGATTCCGACTACCAAATCCGTCGGAGTAATTCTGACGGATTAATTCCGGAAGAGGTCCGGAAGTGATGTTGCATACACACGGTCGGACTAAGTTGTCGTAAAATCCGATTGTACATAACGTGATGACGTTATTTCGTTACGACGGGACTAAGTTCAGGCTAGTAGCCAATAGCTTTGGTCTAGGAATTTGATCTGAGCATGCGTGGCACTTTGTCCATCGGAGTAGGCTACACATGATCGGAGTATGTTCGATAGGAGCATTTTGTCGGAAAATTGTTGGAAAACTTGGTCCGTCGGATATTCCGACAGAAAAACAGTCCGATGCAGACCACACACAGTCAGAATATCCAACAAAATGGTCCGATAGGACACATTCCGTCGGAATCTCCGACCGTGTCTACAAGGGCTAAGACCACATAGACTATAGATACAACATTGCTGTGAGTGATGATGTTAGGTTTGGTAATTATATTTTTATTTGTCTTTGCTATTAATTCTCTCTTTTGTACTGTCTGACAAGAGATGTAATATGCTTTATGAGGTGCTACAAACAGTTTTCACATAAAAACAAGCATCTGGAGTCAGACTTTACAGAGATTCTCATTTATGTAAGAAGGTGTGAACTTGTGTTTTCACCAGGCAATTATCCTCAATGAAAATTACCTTTTAATGCTTAACTTATATCATCTACTCATGACATTATAGGGAATGGCATACTGTATATGCACAGATTTAAACATATCTAAATGCTTACATTTTCTAGGAGCACAGGTGGTGTGGCGGGGGTGAGAAAACAAAGGTGTTAAGAGCTGGACCTGAACCAGGGACCTCTGCTGTGTCTGGCAGTAACTCTTCTCACTGAAACTTGCCTTGAACCTTGTTTCTGGTGAACCTTGAACCCTTTACTCCTCCCATGAACTTCCTATTAAAGCCATGTTTTGCCCTTCCTTATTAGAAAAGATAAGCTGGCAACCCAATAGCCTCTTCATTCAAAGGACTTTATTTTTGCACAACAACATTAGCAGGAGCCAATAAAATGCTACTGAATGTGGCTGAAATGTGTTAACATTTTATTGGATCCTGTTATCATTGTTGTGCAGAAATAAAGTCCTTTAAACGAAGAAGCTGATCCCTACCTGCTATTGCACCCGGTTTGCTTATGTTCTGATGGGGCAATCCTGAGGACCACAAACTTGTGCTAACATGCAGTAAAGCCCATTTTCCTCCATTCGGAGCTCTAGCTTAAATCATTTAGTACTTAGACCCCAAAATTCAGGAGAGCCCATGTCATCTTACCAGGATGACCTGCTTGTTCAATAATCTAGCTGGTCATTAGGAGCCTCTCCTACTATAACAGGGATATGCAATTAGCAGACCTCCAGCTGTTACAAAACTACAAGTCCCATCATGCTTCTGCCTCTGGGTGTAATGCTTGTGGCTGTCAGAGTCTTGCTATGCCTCATGAGACTTGTAGTTTTGCAACAGTTGGAGGTCCGCTAATTGTATATCCCTGGACTATACCTACTGGTTTCTGAGCCTAACCTCTGACCATGACAAAAGGTAATCTGATACACCTTGTGGTGCCTTATCTTCAACCCTACATTTACATTGTATTTTCTTTGTCCAGAACAAACCTGCTGTTTCCAGTGATCTAACCTTAATGCGTCAGCACCCCCCAGCCCTGAACAACCTAAACAGAGGGACATAGCGATAGGACAGGTTGGAAAACCTTATTCAATTTCTGTTCTCCCTACGATAATTTTATGCAAGTGTTTCTTCTATGGTAGACACAGTCTGGCTTACAAGACAAAGGCATTCCACTTTAAGGCCGCGTACACACGGGCAGACTGTCCGCCCAACTATGTTCGTCAAACAGTTTGACAAACAGTCCGTTCAAAATTTGCATGAGCGGACTTGACCACACACGACGAACGAACAGTCCGCTGAAAACTTGCGCGATGACGTGAACGGCACGTACGACGGGACGAGAAATTTGGCGTCCGATACACTGCAATGCAACCTTTGCCGTGTAAATTCTTTCTGAGCATGCGCGAGACTTAGTTTGCCGAACAAGCCTACACACGAGCGGACTGTTCGCTCAAACCAAGTTTCAGCGGACAGTCTTACGGAAATTCCGAAAAACTTTGTTCGTCAGACTGTCCAATGAAACTGTCCGCTGAAGCCCACACACGAGCGGACTGTCCGCTGAAACACTGTTCAGCGGACAAAGTTGGACGAACAGTCCGCCCGTGTGTACGCGGCCTTAGGCTAAAGGTGGCCCAAAAAATGGAGGGAAAATTGCATGGATGTCTCTTGCCTGCTTACAAAATATTCCTTAGTTGGCATCTTGTAGATATACTGCATAAACTTCTCTACTCCCAACTGCCTATTACTCTTGCACTCTCTATAATAACACTACACTAGTATAGAGTTATCCTGATCCTTCTTGGATAAGGCAGCAACCAGTTTTGTCTTAGATGATTCAAGTATTTGTAAGGCTTCTGGCCAATCCTCATTCCATTTTAGCTGCCTATCATGGAAGTGTAACATTGCAATAAAATATAATTCTGCTAAACAAAACTTGATATATTCCATCAATCCTAATGTAAGTGTAACTGTATCAAATGTATCAAATGATACATATTATGCATAATGTTCCTTAATATAGCAGCTATATGGTTCCTGGAATTTGCATCAAAGCCAAATCTTTCTCTGCGTAAAGTGCCAATTAGTTTTGGAAAGACGCTGGAAAGGCTGTGCAGTTTCGAGATGTATGCATCCTACATATGAATGAAGCTTCTGCGTGGAAATATGATAGAGCAAAATGAGGGGGGAGGGGCATAATGCTCTCTCTTTTGTAATAATACTTCTATTCTTTAGTATTCATTTCAGAAAAGAAAAGTAAAACAAATGCTGGTAATGTGAATTAAAAAAAGAAAGCAATATATGTATATATAATTATACTATATATTGTAGAAGCAAAGTTAAGCATTCTATATCGGCCACATAGCATGACCCCAATATAATTTCAAGATAAAAAAAAAAAAAACACTTTCTGTGTGTGTATATATATATATATATATATATATATATATATATATATATATATATATATATTGTTTTTTTAGGTTAGCTTCACACCTTGCACGTATTGCCATAGCATATAGGCCCACCATGCATGAGTTCATTTTAAATGGCGCCTCTAGGCACTAAAGGAAATCGCCTACATTGAAGTGGGAAAAATAGTGAAGAGGTGTTTTATTTTTCAATGCTGGTGCATTGACAGTCCAATCCAAACAGATGGGCTGACTTAACGTAACAAATGTTAACGTGTGTGTTAATGCACCGAAAAAGGTGTGAAGGGGGCCTTATGCCGCGTACATACGAGCGGACTTTCCGGCAGACTAGGTCCGATGGTCTTCCCGGCGGACTTTCGATGGAGTTCCTATGGACTTTCTAAACTAAAAGACTTGGCCACACATGAACGGACTAAGCCCGTTCGTAGGTCCGTTAGTTTTGAACCTGATGATGTAAGATGGGACTAAAAAAGGAAGTTCAATAGCCAGTAGCCAATAGCTTCCCTTGTGTCATATTTGGTCAGTCGGACCAGCATACAGATGAACGGTTTTCCCGATAGGAATTGAGTCAATCTTACAGATTTGAAACATATTATATTTCTAAGTCCTTTTTTGAAAAATGATTGGATTAGCCCACACACGATTGGATTGTGTGATTCCGTCAGACCTAGTCTGCCGGAAAGTCCGGTCGTGTGCACGCGGCATTAGGGGTTCCCTGGTCTCTAAAACAGCAGAAACGTGTAAAAAAATTGCATGCCCATTCCTTCTTAACATGTCACAGTGGAGCAAATCAGAACCAAGGAAATGTACTTCCATTGATGTGAAAGGAGCTATTCTGTTTTGCTCTATGTATATTGTTCTGTCACTTAGCATGATGTGCCGGAAGATGGGAGCACAGCCATATATATTCACATTATGAAACATTGGGTTCTCACCAGCGCCGGAATACCAAATAGGCAGAGTAAGCACTGCCCTATGGGCACCATACCATTTAAGGGCCCTATGACAACAGTCAAAATAATATTGATTTGATACTGAAAGAAAATTATAAAAATTTTACATTAACCACTTGACCTCTGTAATATGTATCCCCCTTCATGACCAGGCCATTTTTTTGCGATACGGTACTACACTTTTTAAACTGACAATTGTGTGGTCATGCAATGCTGTACCCAAATAAAATGTATTTAATTTTTTCCCACAAATAGAGCTTTCTTTTGGTGGTATTTGATCAGCACTGCAGATTTTTTATTTTTTTTGTGCTATAAACAAAAAGGGGGACAATTAAAAAAAAAAAAATTATTTTTTACTTTCAGCTATAATACACATCCAATAAAAAAAATAAAATAAATTTATATATACATTTAGGCCAATACGTATTCTGCTACATATTTTTGGTAAAAATAAAAATCCCAATAAGCGTATATTGATTGGTTTGCGCAAAAGTTACAGCGTCTGCAAACCTATCCCTTGTTGCTTATACTGACGTTTGCCTCATATTGCCAGCTTCTTTAGCCTGTTGGACACTAGCGTTTAAGTTGGATCATACATGTAACTGAAGGCTTGGATCATGAGGAAGCGATAATCTTGTGAAATGCGTCAATCTGTTACACAATTTTGTCCAATTGAGTCCATTGTACTACATTGTTATGACCAATGGGAAATTTATACTTGTAATGTGTATTTTAAGTGTGTTTCTGTGTTGCAATAATACTTTGTTTTATACACTTTTTATCTTTGTCTATACATGTTTCTTCCAAAGTGCATTTAAAGAGGAAGTAAACCCTTCCAAACAACTTGGACCTATAGGTAAGCCTAGATTAAGGCTTACCTGTAGGTCCAAGCAATATCTCCTAAACCTATATGGTTTAGGAGATATTTGGCTGAAAATGGGCACCGCTGTCTACGGCGCATGCGCCGTAGACAGCGGCGCGCAGGCGCACTAAATGCGACAAATCCAAGAATGGATTTGCCAAATTTGTCGACTCCCGTGCGCATGCGCGGGAGTGACGTCATCGCGGCTTCGCCGTATGGCAGCGGCGGAGCTGCGAGACGCGACTCCCGTGCGCATGCGCGGGAGTGACGTCATCGCGGTTGCGCCGCTGTGATTAGTCGGAGCTGCGAGACGCCACAAGCAACATGGATGCGGCGGACTACAGGGGACAGCGGCGACTTCGCTGGCTCCTGTGTCAGGTAAGTGACACATAATGAGCTACTATGCGATGCATAGTAGTCCATTATGCTTTACCTTTGCTGGGAAAAAAAGAGGAAGTAAACCCATCAGGGTTTACTTCCTCTTTAAAGTCCCTTGTTTGAGTGGTTGGGGGGATTTTGAAAGTATGTATTTATGAAACATATTTTACTGTTTTTTATATGGAAATATCGTCTATTGAGAAAAATGTATATGCAGTCAAATTAAGCTCCTTTAACCACTTAAAGTTTAAGTACCCCCCCCCCCCCTATCATTTTCGGACAAGGAAGCTGCCATCTTTGCCTCTGTTTAATCTACAACTGCCATGATACTGCACATGTGATCAGTTATGACACCAGCCATTGGATAGTTTGACAGTTTGGTTGAGAGCAAGCACAACCAATCCAATGGGAGTGTTACATTTCCGTCATGTGCCGGAAATGAAACTTTTTTGAAACTGGTAAATGGATGGGTTTACTTCCGCTTTAAGGACTGGAAGGATTTGCCACCTTAATGGCAAGACCATTTTTTACGATATGGCACTGCGTCGCTTTAACTGACAATTGCACGGTCGTGTGATGTTGTACCCAAACAAAATGTATGTCATTTGTTTCCCACAGAGCTTTCTTTCGTTTTTTATTTTTTGCACTATAAACAAAAAAATATATATATTTTTACTTTTTGTTATAATAAATATCACCCCCCCCCCCCCAAAAAAAAAGTCTTCATCAGTTTAAGCCAATATGTATTCTTCTACATATTTTAGGTAAAAAATCACAATAAGCGTATATAGATTGGTTTGCGCGAATGTTATAGCATCTACAAAATAAGGGATAGATTTATGGCATTTTTTTTTTTTTTTTTACTAGTAATAGTGGCGATCTGCGATTTTTTGTGGGACTGCGACATCGTGGTGGACAGATCGGACACTTTTTTGGGACCATTGACATTTATACAGTGATCAGTGCTATAAAAATACATTGATTACTGTGTAATGGCACTGGCACTCTGTGGAGTGATCACTGGTTCTGGCAGCGTGCACGCGCCCCCATCGCTCTTAAAGCGCCTGACGTACATCTACAGCGATTCGCACAGCTGTGCTAACCTGCTGCAGTATAATGACGGCGGCTCGTTTGAGGTAGCAGTGTAAGTATCACAAGTTCTAACCCTCAGTTAGTAAGTCTAAAATTTAATACAATGTTTTTAGCTGTAGTTGGGGTTTACTCAAAGGTTCCAGCAAAGCATTCAGATAAAATATATATCCTAAACATCTGAAACTGATATAGTCAACATTGATCTTGTACACTCATACAGAAAAATTTGAAAATATGCCAAGTGAAGATAAGTTGCATGCTACCCAATTTCCCCAGAACATAACTACCCCTGGGAAGGGAGCGGGTACATCACCATGTGTGGTAAAGAGTTTGGTGGAAACCAACTTTTCTATTTATAGGGAACAAGGACAAAGAAAAGGGAGGTTATGGTTATGCTTAATAACCAAGAGGCTAACTATAGGGGTACTAGTGAATTTTAATAGTAAGTCGTTGGGGGTGAGGGCTGAGAAAAAGATCAACGGGAGGGGAGACCGGGTAAGGAAGAGAAAAGGAACAGAGTAGAAGAAGGAAAAAATGGGTCAAGGAACTGAAGGAGGAGAGCATGCCCTCAACAAGTTTGGATACTATTTTGTTTTTCAGAATATAGTATATTGCAGATATTAGGTGGAGAATCGGCAAGGCAGAGGTTATGTTCTCCATAGTCTGTGTATTATTCACCCTGGCAAACCACTGGCGGGCTTGTTTGTTTCCAAGTGCTGGCCATGGAAGCATTTAGATGGATCAGGGGTTTCAAGTTTAAAAGGACAGCTGCAGGATTGTTAGAAAGAAAGATATCAGTAAGTTGAATTATGATTTGGATAACCTGTTGTCAGAACGGGTGCAACACAGAGCATTCACAAAAAAATGTAGTAGAGTGCCAATGTGGTTTTTTAATGTATTGTATGTAGTTAATATGTGTTTTATAGAATAATATTAATATTATTATTATTATTAATAAAATAAAAGACGGTAGTCATTATTATTAGTTTGGCTACCTGTATTTTTATTGTGTTGCATGTGGTGATTATGTGTAATCATTATTAGTTTGGCTACCTATATTTGTATTGTATTGCATGTGATTATTAAGTGTAATAATAATAATTATTATTTGTTAGGCTACCTGTATTTTATTTTATTGCATGTGATCATTATGTGTAATCATTATTTCATATAATGATACTGATATAATAATTACACATAATGACCACATGCAATACAATAAAAATACAGGTAGCCAAACTAATTATACTAATTACATAATAATAATAATAATAATAATAATAATATTAAAATTATTATTATTATTATTGTTATTATGTAAAATGATGATTACATATGTAATGATCACATGCAATACAATAAAAATACAGGTAGCCAAACTAATAATAATAATAATAAATATTATTATTATTATTATTATTATTATTATTATTATTATTATTATTATTATTATGTAATTATTATTATTATTATTATTATTATTAATTTGGCTACCTGTATTTTTATTGTATTGCATGTGATCATTACATATGTAATCATCATTTTACATAATAACAATAATAATAATAATAATAATTTTAATATGTAAAATGATGATTACATATGTAATGATCACTTGCAATACAATAAAAATACAAGTAGCCAAACTAATAATAGAAATTATTTATTACGTATTATTATTATGATTATATAAAATGACAACTACACATATAATGATCACATGTAATATAATAAAAATACAAGTAGCCAAACTAATAATAATTATTATTATTAGTATTATTATTATTATTATATAAAATGACAATTACACATATAATGATTACATGCAATACAATAAAAATACTGGTAGCTAAACTAATAATAATAATAATAATAACTATAATTATTTAGTTTGGCTACCTGTATATATTTTATTGTATTGATTATGATCATTATGTTTATTTTAAATTATTATTTTATTTAGTACTATTATGTGTGTGGCTGAATTTCTATTTTATTGAATCTTTTACCTTAGTACATTTTCCATCCATGATCTATGGAGTTCTTCTTACGATCAATTATTCTTTTGTACTCTTTGTAACGTCCACCCCGACTACCTGATACATCAGACATTTTTTTTTAAATAATCTCTACATACCATCTCCTTCTTGCCTATAGGGTCTATTCTGGAAGTTATCAGTGCTGAACACTTGTCACCATCCTCTATATTCGGCATTAGAATGTGCGCTACCGCTGATAATAAACCGCTTTGTAAAATTTAAGCCCAGGCTTTCTTTTTTTTTTGTGTGTGTGTGTAAGAGTCTGTACTTTGACTTCTAAGGAATTATATAGTTTACAAGTAAAAAAATACCCTGGCAAATTGTTATTGAACCCAAAAAAAAATAAAAAAAATCTTCAAGCTCAAGCTGAGTGCTATCTTAAAATGGAATCAGAGCTGTAAAAATAACTCGAGGTATAAAAGTAAAATAAAAAGCACAGCTCACCCATTCCTGAAAACTGGCTTTAGCCGATGCCGAATTCGTGAATCGTATCTTGGTGAAATGTCATCTTTATTTACATTCATCCTGGGTCAACAATGGCATCTTCACGCTCCATGTGTTCCTCATACATTGTTCAAAGACAGGTACACAATATATATTGTACAGAATATGCGGCCCACATTACATTTAATAGCCGCAGGGATTGCATAGATCACTTGCACTAAAACGACCGAATGATATTGAGAATATTAACCAGAAAGAAGATACAGATTTTTTAAAATTGATATGACCATTGAAATAACATTTTAATAAAATGTCTGCCTATGTGAAATAAAGATTAAACTGACATCTAAATAAGTACAATGTTCACAATCCTATGCTGCCTATGCAAAGCTTATATTCTACTCAACGTGCCAAGATATATTTGTACTAAATCCCAATTCTTTAAACAAGGGTCCATTCATACTTATCCAAGGTGGTGCATTGTAACGCACGAGTTACTGCAATGCATGTCAAGATGAGCATACACCAGTAGAATTTTGTTTAAAAGTTCTTGTTTTAAAGCGGTTGTAAACCTTTTAAGTGAAACATGAACAAAGCATATCCTTCAATAGTGTGTACTAGCCTCAATCCAATGCACCTAGCGTGGTTTCTGTCTTCTGTCTCCTTCCTCTGCTTTCTGCATGAGCCATTTCTGACAGGTTCTGCCGACTCCAAGGGATCCAGGGGATGGGAAAGCGGTGCTGCAGCACACAAGCTGTGATTGACAGTCTAAAGCCTCATACACACGATCGGACTTTGTACAAACGTTCCCGTGGATTTTTGTACAAAGGGCGTCGCCCGTGAACTTGTATTGCATACACACGGCAGGACTTTTTCAGCCAACTTTCACCAAATCACGTGTTTTTTTCTGCTCTTTACCGTCACCTTTGGTCAGCTTCTGTATTGTTGTCTGATCTTTTGCATTGGTTCTGAGCATGCGTGTTTGTACTTTGTACAAAAGTCCTATGGGTTTCTGTACACACGATCATCTGACTTTTGTTGCCGCAAAGTTTGTCCATTTGCACAGCCAACAAAAGTCAGATGAAAACCAAAAAAAAAAAAAATTTGCTGTTTTGAGACAACATCCGACCGTGTGTACACTCCATCGGACAAACTTTTTCGGTTTTCATCGGACTTGTTGGCTGTGCGAAGGGACAAACTTTTTGGCAACGTAAGTCCGATGGAGCAAAGTCCGGTCGTGTGTACACAAAACCATCGGACTTTTGTACAAAATACAAACACGCATGCTCAGAACCAATGCAAAAGATCTGACAACAATACAAAAGTTGACCAAAGGTGGCGCTGAAGTAATTGAACGTCCTCTTTTGAAGTTTCATCAGTACGTTGAAACATCACTACGTTCGTGTTTGTTGCCTAAAAAGTCAGATCGTGTGTATGCAATACAAACTTACGGCCAATGCCCTTTGTACAAAACTCCAAAGGAAAGTTTGTACAAAGTCTGATTGTGTGTATGGGGCTTTAGCTGTGCATGTTTCCCTATGAGACTGTGTACAGGGGAGTGTGTCCTTTCCCTTCACTTAGGACTTAAGGCCCGTATACACGATCTGACTTTCAAGCTGTTTTGAGGCAACATCCGACCATCGGACAAACTTTTTCGGTTTTCATCAGACTTTTGTTGGCTGTGCAAACGGACAAACTTTTTGACAACAAAAGTTTGATGGAGCAAAGTCCGATCATGTGTACACAAAACCATCGGATTTTTGTACAAAGTACAAACACGCATGCTCAGAACCAATGCAAAAGATCAGACAACAATACAGAAGTTGACCAAAGGTGGCGCTGGAGTAATTGAACGTCCTCTTTTGAAGTGTTGTCAGTATATTGAAACGTCACTACGTTCGTGTTTGTTGCCTAAAAAGTCCAATCGTATGTATGCAATACAAACTTACGGCCAGCGCCCTTTGTACAGAAATCCAAGGGAACGTTTGTACAAAGTCCGATCGTGTGTATGAGGCTTTAGAATACACATAGCTTGTTGCTCTATGCTGTGTAGTGTTTGACATCAGGTGACATCCCCCACCTTTTGATGATCAGAAATGTTGTGCAAACTATACACTTTAAACAGCTGTAGAGGAGAGAGGGCTGCAGGTAAACAGGCACAACTGATGTAGGAGGTTCTGCTTCATTTCTCTGTATCAGTTGAAGTCCTTTAGGACGAAACATATCGGGTTGCAGTGAGCCAGCTCTGTACATTACGCTTCTTTGGAACTCTTTGTGATTACATCGATTTTATCTGTACACATCAGCCTTGATATTAGTACTTATGTCTTTTTAATCACTTAAGGACCAGCCTCGTTTTGAGATTTTGGTGTTTAAATGTTTAAAACATTTATTTTTGTTAGAAAATTACATAGAACCCCCCAAACATTATATATTGTTTTTTTTTTTTCTAACACCCTAGAGCAGTGATGGGGAACCTTGGCACCCCAGATGTTTTGGAACTACATTTCCCATGATGCTCGTGCACTCTGCAGTATAGTTGAGCATCATGGGAAATGCAGTTTCAAAACAACTGGAGTGCCAAGGTTCGCCATCACTGCCCTAGAGAATAAAATGGCGGTCGTTGCAAAACTTTTTTTCACACTGTATTTGCACAGCGGTTATACAAGCGCAACTTTTTGGGAAAAAAAAAATCACTTTTTTGAATAAAAAAATAAGACAGCAATGTTTTTTATATTGTGAAAGATAATGTTACACAGAGTAAATTGATACCCAACATGTCACGCTTCAAAATTGTGCCCGCTCGTGGAATGGCGACAAATGTTTACCCTTAAAACCCTTTCTAGGCTACATTTAAAAAATTATTTTGCGTTACAGAGGAGGTCTAGGGCTAGAATTATTGCTCTCGCTCTACTGATCACGGCGATACATGTGTGGTTTTAACACCGTTTTCATATGCGGGCGCTACTTACGTATGTGTTTGCTTCTGTGCGTGAGCTCCTCGGGACAGGGCGCGTTTAAAAAAAAAAATGTATTATTATTTATTTTACCTTTTTTTTTTTTTTTTTTTTACACTGTTTTTAAAAAAAAAAATCACTTTTATTCCTATTACAATGTAAACATCCCCTTGTAATAGAAAACAACATGGCAGGTCCTCTTAAATATGAGATCTGAGGTCAAAAACTCCTCAGATCTCATATGTAGACTAAAATGCAATAAAAAAAAAATGTAATTTAAAAAAATAATTTAAACAAATTGGCCATTTAAAAGCTATGGGCGGAAGTGATGTTTTTTGAAAGTTCCTGCCGCTGGTACGTGAGTCCACAGTCTCCGGTAAGAGTACCTACCCTCTCCCCTGGGTGGTGGATGCACAATCCCCGGTGATCCTGTAACAGATGACTATCCATCACTGTCTTCATTGAATAGACATTTTCTCAGATTTTTATTTCCAGATTTGTTCAGTTTTTCCTTCTGAACGTTTACATGTGGATGTCGGAGAACTTTCCATCTTCAGCCCCATTGTTTTTTTTGCTCATCATTCAATCCATTGTGACCATCGGCAATTGATTTTGCACATATGATGTTATTTTATTAGCACTTATGCACTTCGATATTGGTACAAACCTATTCAATTAACATTAGTCACATACTGTACATGTTTATATTGTGTTAGTTTTATTACACATATAAACACTTCTGGTTTCATATATTCATGTTATACTTAGCGCTGCACTTTTCATTTTCAGTCTGTATCACCTGAGGCCGGTCACTAAACTGGGTATATGTAAGGGTATACAACCACTTTAAGAACATTCATTTGATTTTCGAAGCATTAGTGAGGTCAAATCAACATTTGTTTTTCAGCAATATTACATACACTATATTGTCAAAAGTATTGTGCCACCTACCTTTACACGCACCTGAACTTTAATGGCATCCCAGTCTTAGCCCGTAGGGTTCAATATTGAGTTGGCCCACCCTTTGCCGCTATAACGGCTTTAACTGTTCTGGGAAGGCTGTCCACAAGGTTTAGGAGTGTGTCTATAGGAATGTTTGACCATTCTTCCAGAAGCGCGTTTGCGAGGTCAGGCACTGATGTGAACAAGAAGGCCTGGCTCACAGCCTCCGCTCTAATTCATCCCAAAGGTGTTCTATATAGGTTGAGGTCAGGATGCTGTGCAGGCCAGTCAAATTTTTCCACCCAAAACTCTCCTTACTGCGGGGGTCTGATTGTTTATCAGCGCAAGTTGCGCAACCCCCCTCGGATTCCCATCCAGGACCACCAGGATGCCGCCAGGACCGCCAGGGATGCCACCACATTTGACCACCATGTATGCCACCCTAAATGACCAGGGAAATGCCAGTGTCCAGGCAGCTGCCAATCAGTGCCCATTCCCAATGCCTGCCAGTGCCATCAGTAATGCCTATCAATGCCATCTATCAGTGCCACATATCAGTGCCCATCAGTGCCACACATCAGTGCCCATCAGTGCCACACATCAGTGCCCATCAGTGCCACACATCAGTGCCCATCAGTACCCAGCAGTGCCACCTGTCAGTGCCACCAATAAGTGTCCATCAGTGCAGCCTTTCAGTACCTATCAGTGTCACCTATCAGTGCCCACCAGTGACACCCATGAGTGCCCATCAGTGCCGCCTATCAATGCCCATCAGTGCTGCATATCAGTGCCACCCATCGCTGCTACCTACCAGTGTCCATCAGTGCCGCTTATCAGTGCCCATCAGTGCCACCTCATCTGTGCCGGCTTATCAGAGCCCATCAGTGAAGGAGAAAACTTAGTTTTCAATTTTTTTTTTCTTTACATTTGTTTAGCAAAAAATAAAAAAAACACAGAAGTGATCAAATACCCCCAAAAGAAAGCTCTATTTGTGGGAACAAAATGATAAAAATTCTGTTTGGGTACACTGTAGCATGGCCACACAATTGTCATTTAGTCCCCGTTCACACCTATGCAAATTAGATGCGGCTTACACCGCATCCAATTCGTAGGACATTTTTAAATACATTCAAATGAATGTATCTTGTTCACATATGTGCAATGCATTCGCACTGCACATTGCACAAAAAAGTGTGCATTTTCTGGGCATTGTGGTGCGAATTACAAGCACATTATCCTCTATGGGAACGCATCTGATTCGCAGATGCATTGCGTTCTGAACAAGAAATCTTTCCTTCTTCTCACTACACCTCCCCCTCCTCTCCCCCCTCTCTCTGCCCAGCTGATGCGCAGAGAGAACGGAGCGGCTCCGCTGAACAGCTGCCTTTTCTCTTCACTGAGAAAATGGAGCTGGAATTCGCACTGCACTGGTGTGAACCCGAGCTTAAACAGCGACAGCGCTGAAAGCTGAAAATTGGCTTTGGCAAGAAAAAGTGTATTTTATACCAAAGAATTGCATTTGAAAAACCGATGTGCAGAAACCATGTGACATTAATAAATTGCAGCGACCGCCATTTTATTCTCTAGGGTCTCTGCTAAAAAAAAAAAAAAAATATATAGAATGATTGGAGCTTCTGAGAAATTTTCTAGCAAAAAATATGGCTTTTTACAAACAGTGCCAGAAAAAGTCCTGGTCAGCAAGTGGCTATCCACCTTTGTTTTTGATGCTACAAGCCCCACCCTGAGATGAACGCCGCTGGACTCCAAAAACAAAGAAATCCACCGTGCCAGCCATACCCGTATCTATATGGATACAGACGTCACTCAGTAGACAGAAGCCAAAGCTGACGTTCCTTCAAAACTCAAACAATTTTTAATTTTTTATTTTTTTTTAAACTCAACTTTTCAGTACTTTTGAAAGCCATTTTGCTGACAGCATCAAATTTGAATTATGTTAATGAAACCGAACTAAACAAGAGCACAGTATAAAAGATATAATTTCTATTCACAGAAAAATGCAAAACCAAACAGAATCTTGGGGGCCCCATCTGTAGTTTGTGCTGATGAGATGGTCTAAATACAAATATGTCCAGCTGGAGAGGATTCACAATACTTAAATTTGCGTTGCAGAAGCACAACAGAATGACAGTATATTATCATTGCACGCCGATTGGCGCATGGGCTGATTTGATTGTTTAGGTAATTACCTCTTGTATTCCTTGCAAAGTAGGTTTCAGATGGAATCTTTAACACTATTTTGATGAAAATTACAGGCCGTGAATTGAAGAGATTGTACTAAAACCTCCAAGTGATCCTGCATAAAATATGGATATCAACAGTCATTTCTGCCACTAAACAGCCATATTTCATGTGTGACACTTTGCTAAAGAGCTAATTAACAAAAGAGATCAATCTTTTTAGTTTTCCTTAATCCTTCAAACAAGCAAGTGCATGTAAAACCACCACGGGCAATCAACAGAGCATGCATGATTGCGCTCAATGCTGAACTCCAGACAACAAGCTAAATACACAATTGAAATACACAGGAATTACCTGCCAAACGTGCAGACAGACAGGTATGCGCACAGGGTGTTCCGGATGTGCCCGGGCACACCCCATTCACTCATAGTTGCTAACTGTCCTGGATGACCTGCACATTACTGTGACGATTCTCCTCCCCGTATCTCCTCCTCCAGCAGTTTCAGGCTCTCTCGGCTCTCAGGAGGACTCCAGGAACATCCTAAAGATGGAAACTGCCTCCTCCTTGCTTTCTTCTAGTACTGCTAGTTTCAGTGGGCAGGATGGAGATGCGCCAGCCTCGGAGATCGTGCTGGGTCCACCTTCTTCTGGTGAGTGTCACCTGTATGCTGAGCTGAAGAAGCCAGAGGGAGTGTGTGCAGAATATGTATGTAGCCATAATGTTAGCACTACTGACAAGCAATCCGCCAAACCTCAACACTGCCAGACGTCGTGCATCCTTTCCAGAGACAATGAACAGTCATTTGCGAGCTTTGTTTTTGTTGTTTTTTTGAGGGGTACAACTTGGATAGGGATTGGGATATGGGATGCCCATAGAATTGATCATTGCCATCATATTTACAGGTTTCAATATACTTTGATCTGTTTAGAGCCTCAAGATAGAATGTGTACACTTGACTAAGTAGAAATCTTCAGCTCCCTTCTCCTATAGACTGTTAGAGCCCGTTCACACTGAGGCAGCACGACTTGCAGCGCGACTGCCTCAGGCGTCTGGGATCCGACTTTAGCGGTGGCTTGTGAAATGACTTCTGTATAGAAGTCAATGCAAGTCGCCCCAAAAGTCGTACAGGAACCTTTTCCTAAGTCGGAGCGACTTGAGTCGCTCCGATTAGAACGGTTCCATTGCATAGAGCGGGACACGACTTGTCAGGCCGGTAAGTCGCCTGACGGGTCGACCCTGTGTGAACCGACCCTTACTCCCTCTGCATCACCTATGCAGACTATTGCTTCCTGCATCTCCATGCAGATTGCTGTTACTAAGTTCTCCATCCATCTTTCCGACATTCGAATTTCGTATAGAATGAATTCGAATTTGAATAGAAAAGATTAGAATAGAAATAGAGAATAGACTAGAACAATAGAACAGAATAGAATATAGATACTATCTATTTAATTTAAAAAAAAATTGCCATTTTTTTAATAAGATCTCCTGCAGACTATTAGCATCTATTACATTTTTTGCAGATCTCCAGCAGACTATTAGTATCTATTTATTTTTTTCACCAGATCTCCTGCAGACTATTAGCATCTATTTCATTTTTATTTTAATTTTTTTTGCATTAGAACAGCCATTTCCTTTAGTACAGATCTCCTGCAGACTATTAGCATGTATATAATTTTTTTGCAGATCTCCTGCAGACTATTAGTATCTATTTAATTTTCTCATCAGATCTGCAGGCTATAAGCATCTATTTATTTTTTGCTGGTCTCCTGCAGACTATTAGCAGCCATTTCCCTGTGTATAGAGATATAAGCGGTGATGTCTTTCTTGTTGTCTCTTCCTCATACCGTTCCTTCATTCATAAATGAAATAGATGCTAATAGTCTGCAGGAGATCTGCTGAAATAAAGGAAATGGCTGCTCTAATGCAAAATAAGAAAAGATAAATGAAATAGATGCTAATAGTCTGCAGGAGATCTGCAAAAAAAATGAAATAGAGGTTAATATACTGCAGGAGATCTGATGGAAATAAATAGTAATCTGCAAAAAAAAATTAAATTGATTCTAACAGTCTGTAGAAGATCTGCAAAAAAGTGAAATGGCTGTTAATAGTCTACAGGAGATCTGCTAAAAAAAAAAAAAGAAATAGATGCTAATAGTCGGCAGGAGATCTGGTGAGAAAACGAAATAGATACTAATAGTCTGCAGGAGATCTGCAAAAAAGGAAATAGATGCTAATAGTCTACAGGAGACTATTATTTATTTCATTTATATTTATCACATCAATGAAGTTGTCAGCATGCCTGATTGAAGAAGTCACGGATGTCGATCGCAAGGCAAGTACATATGCTGTATGTCATTGTCCACTTGCCACGTCACCTGTCACAAGTTGTGTATTGTCCACTTGCCATGACACCTGCCACGAGTGCCACGTGACCGGCCACGAGTGCCACGTGACCTGCCACGAGTGCCACATGACCAAGTTGTGGATTGTCCACTTGCCACATCACCTGCCACAAGTTGTGGGGTTCCTAGCACCAAGTGACCCCGAGATATGAACAATATGTCAAGTACTTTTCTGCAGAAGAGAATGACCTTTTGCGACCCGACTTTGGGGCCATGTATCTCGGGGCCACTTGTAGCTAGGAACCCCAAATTTGGTATGCAAACACAGTAGAACTAGCATGACAAAATCCCCAAATTTGGGGTTATTTCAACCAAATTCGAAAATATTTCTACAGGATTCGAAATGATTTCAACATGATTTGAAATTATTTCAACCGCATTTGAAACTATTTCAACCGGATTCGAAAATATTTTGCGACCCGATTTTAGGGCCATGTATCTCGGGGTCACTTGGTGCTAGAAACCCCAAATTTGGAGATGTTGTAGTGCTAATTCTATTGTATTTGCATACCAAATTTGGTGTTTCTAGCTATAAGTGACCCCGAGATATGTGGCCCCAAAATTGTGTCATAAAATGTAACTCTGCTGCAGAAAAGTGCTTGACATTTTGCGACCCGACTTTGGGGCCCCGTAACTCGGGGTCACTTGGTGCTAGAAACCCCACATTTGGAGATGTTGTAGTTCTACTGTGTTTGCATACCAAATTTGGGGTTTCTAGCTATAAGTTGCCCTGAGATACGTGGCCCCAAATTTGGGTCGCAAAATGTAATTTTTCAAATTTGATTTGAATTTCGTTTGAATTCGTTAGCATTGTAATTCGGTAATTCGGACGCATCCGAATGTCCGAATAATGAAAATTCGTCCGAATTTCGATTTGGAACGAAACAAAATGCACATGTCTACTAGGAAGGCTGTCCACAGGGTTTAGGAGTGTGTCTATGGGAATGTTTGACCATTCTTCCATAAGCGCATTTTTGAGGTCAGGCACTGATGTGGACAAGAAGGCCTGGCTCACTCCAATTCATCCCAAAGGTGTTCTATCAAGTTGAGGCCAGGAGTCAGGACAGTCACGTTCCTCCACCCCAAACTCACTTGCTATCCTGCAAGACACACTTTGAGGAGAGGAAGGAAATATTATTTTGACCTTTAAATACCAACATCCACTGCATCATGTTGTTTGCCTGAGCCTTCTGCGTATAATAAAGATAGTTAAAATAAAGAGAGTTCAGCTATCTAATTACGAGTGTCTACCGTAATGGTCTCAGCTACATTCAGGCCAGACTCAGAGGTCTTAGTAAGGGATAAGCCACAAATACAACAATTGACGTCAGAATAGTCTAAAAGAATATGTCCTTCCTTTCCATAATGTGTGTTTTGGAGAAAGGATCACAGGAACTTACAATGAGGAAGAAGGAAATTGCATCATACAAAGGAGAGGATACACATAAAAAGCTGTAATTAATATATGACCAGAGGGTGGCAACATAACAATAACTTGGTGAAAAGCACAGGGAACACACATTGGCTATTTAAAGTGATTGTAAAGTCTTGTTTAAAAAAATAAAAATAAAATAACAAACATGTTATATTTACCTCCTCTGTGCAGTAGTTTTGCACAGAGCAGCCTGGATCCTCCTCTTCTCTGGTCCCTCTTTGGCTCTCCTGGCCTCACCCTCCTGTTGAGTGCCCCACAGCAAGCAGCTTACTATGGGGGCACCTGAGCTGAGTCACAGCTCTGTGTGTCCATTTAGACATGAAGCACTGACCTAGCCCTGCCCCCCCCCCTCCACTGATTGGCTAACTGACTTTAATTGACAGCCGGAGCAGGAGCCAATGGCACTGCTGCTGTGTTTCAGCCAGTCAGGAGGAGAGTCCCAGATGACTAAGACACTCAAGGACATTGCTGGACATATATGGAGCTCAGGTAAGTAAATAGGGGTGCTTGGGAGGTTGGTACACACAGAAGATTTTTTATCTTAATGCACAGAATGCATTAAGATAAAAAACCTTCTGCCTTTACAACTCCTTTAACTGCAGGATCCTCCCAGGATAATAGGGCTCCCCTGGCCTAATGTACATAACATGCCTGGGGGTTGTCCTTAACCAGCCAGTGAAATGGTACATCTGCACAATATATACAGCCTACTACATCAAAACTAACTTTACATAGAAAATAATGCAGGATCAATAGCCAACAAATGACAGCTCCCAGCTGCCTATTCTGTTTGTAAAAAGATGTTTGGAGATTTCCTTCATCTGTACTGAACCCTGATCCTAATCTAGATGTAGCGCTAACCCCCAAAAGAACCACATATTGCAACATGTTCTTTTCCATAACTAATGCAGAGACAGCTGGGAACACAGTAACCATCATTCACTCTGGCTCATTGATCAGTCAAAGGGGTTGTCTAGTTATGTTTTATTTCAGATTATACATTTGGTAAGGTCACGGTGGAGGGATCTGTGGGATACTCCAACAATACTGTACAATAATAAGAGTTCTGCTCATTATCAACACTTCTTGGCATAGTCCCTCCAGTAGAGGCGCAGGGAAGAAGCAACACTGAATATTGTAAGCTTTGTCTCGGTCCAGGCAATCACTGGCATTCATGAACTAGGGAGAGCATCAAAACAGTCACTCGCACTCTAGGCTCAGGTCTGTACTCACAATTAAGGCTGAGCCGAATACCCCCCGGTTCGGTTCGCACCAGAACTTGCAAACAGGCACAAAATTTGGACGAACACATGAACACCGTTAAAGTCTATGGGACATGAATGTGAAAAATCAAACATGCTCATTTTAAAGGCTTATATGCAAGGTATGCCTCGTGACGTCAGAGGAAGGAGGGGTCACCCGTTTACGTCACAGAGTGGCCCCACCCTCAGCTATATAACAGCTGTCACCAAGAAGAAGCATTACCCAGAGGGAGTCTCCCATGGAGGTGGAGCTGTTGCGTTTTTTTATTTTTTCAGTACATCGGGTGGTGTGATAGAAGATGAATGGACATTGCGGGACATTTTTATTTTTTTATTTTTAATAAAGGACTTCTCCCAAAGTGTTGTCCGTCTTTATTATATTTTACCCTTTTTTGTGTGAAATGGTAGGGGCACAATGTACCCCTTACCAATTCACATGGGGGGAGGCAGGGATCTGGTGGTCCCCTTGTTAAAGGAGGCTTCCAGATTCTGATAAGCCCCCTGCCTGCAGACCCCCACAAACACTGGGCAAGGGTTGTGGGGATGAGGCCATTGTCCCCATCAACATGGGAACAAGGTGCTTTGGGGGGCTACTCCAAAGAACCCTCCCCATGTTGAGGGCATGTGGCCTGTTACAGTTCAGGTTATTTTCTTGCGGCCTGTCAGGTTACGTGCTCGGATAAAGGTCTGGTAGGGATTTTGGGGGGGACGCCACTATGCCATTTTCTTTTTAAATTTGGCACAGGGTTCCCATTAATTTCCATACCAGACCTGAAGGGCCTGATGTGGATTTTGGGGGGATCCCCACGGAATTAAAAAAATTGTTTGGGGGTTCCCCTTAATATTCATAACAGACCCAAAGGGCCTGGTAATGGACTGGGGGAACCCATGCTGTTTTTTCCAATTAGTTTTATCTATATTGCAATTCATTACAGCCAGTTTCAAATGCCTTTTTTCCTTTAGAAATTTCATTTTGCTGTGGTACTGTTCTAAACATGGGAAAACTGTGCCGCTTTACAGGCATACTATAGACACATCCCAGGCACAATATTTAAATGAATATTTAATTTTTATTGTTTCACTTGCTTCCAAAAAAACAGATGTTTTAAAACTTTTTTTTGCATTGATACATGTCCCCTGGAGCAGGACCCGGGTCCCCACACACTTTTTTATGACAATAACTTGTATATAAGCCTTTAAAATTAAAACTTTTGGTTTTTCACGCTAACGTCACATAGACTTTAATGGTGTTCCGTGGCTTTTGAATTTGCCGCAAACATCGCATAATGTTCATTGTTCACCGAACGTCCGAACAATCAAAGGCCGAACCGTTCGCCAACAATGTACCTGGATAATTGGTTGCCTCCTTCCAATATCAGCCAGACATTCACCCAGGAGCTCCCCTGACCAGATACTTAGTGAAATCCCTCGATCAGCTCCAAGGATTCACCAAAAAGTAGGCCCTCCAGCACTGTCTTAGCTGGGAACTCGATGAACGCATCACACATAACTTCAGCTGAGCTGCCCAGAAGGGTAGCATCCCTTCAGGCGGTGGACTTCTCATCCTGGACAAGACACCACTGCCCCAGTCCCCAGACTATTTTCTTTTTAAATTTGGCACAGGGTTCCCTTTAATTTCCATACCAGACCTAAAGGGCCTGGTATAGATTATGGGGGGACCCTCCGCAATAAAAAAAAAATCTTCATTGCATAATTATTCAGAACGCTCATTTACCTGATCATCGAGAAGGCAGGGAGAAATTAATCAAACCCGCAGCCCATGACACCCAGATCAGACCAACTGCTCCACTGATTACAGAGGATCCCAAAAATAACAAAATGTACCTAACATCCTAGCACCTAACTAGGAGGGTGCTACATCAAAGTTAATGGGGGACCTCACACAAAAAAAAGTACATGTCAGATAGAGATGCACTGATACCATTATTTTACAACTAGTTATTTACAAATGAAAAACATTTTTTTTTTTTCATTTTGCATTTTTTTATGTCAAATGTGTAAATATATTAACAATCAAAGCAAACAAAAAGTATTAATAATACATATCAATAGTTTATAAAATAGAGGTGAACTAAAAAAATAAATACAAAATCAGCAGGAAAATAATAATTAAAGGAGAATAAGGAGTTAATTAAGGCATATTAGAGCAAATTAAAGGTTAATAAGGGGTTAAACAGAAACATTTAAATAAAAAACAAAAACTGTTTTTTTTTTTTTTTACTTGACAGGTTGCTTTAAACTGACTTCATCTGCAGATTGAATTTCATCCCTTTAATCTGTAGGTAAATAAACAATAAGATACAAAAAGACACAATGTTTCTTTTGATCTGTTTCATTGGCTGAGCAATGTTGCTGCTTTTTTTCTTTTTTTTGACAGCTCCAATTTCCAGCACTTTGTTTACAACAGGGGAACCCCACTTACAGCTAACACTGAAAGACATTGGGCACCCCATGCGAAAAAAAAAAACAGCATGGGGTTTCCCCAAAGTCTGGTATGAATTTTAGAAGGGAACCCCACACAAAATAAAACAAGAAAAAAAAATGTTGGTTCTCATTGCCTTGACTTTCAAAAATAATTATTATTACTGTCAATGTCCTCATGGAGAGATTTTGCTCACTTTCTTTATGAAGGAAATTCTCCTTTAACGACTTCAGAAACAGTAATATAAACCTGGCAGTGTTATGTAATTTGCTTACTCTTTCCAAAGCCAACATTTTTGGCTGGAGTAGTGCTTTAAGATTTATAGTGGTGGTAAGATCATCCCACACACAGTGCAAACAGAGGATTTCTTTTGTAAACTCTGCAACAGTTTTTAATTGTTCTCTACAGACTTGTGTACATTTCTACTCTCTCTATTCAAGCCTATGACAGAAGAAAGTATTATTCCCATCGATTCGGCAGCGTGATTATTTTGACTTATATGCAGCTGCTCTTTTATATTTTGCCTTTTCTTTACGGCGGTGTCTAATTATTTCCACTGATTAGTTCATGGAGCTGTGTTTGATTGACATAATCCTTAAATTGCTTCTAAGTACCTGCCCCTCTGTGAATCACAATATTGCAATCTCAGCTTCCATTCCTTACCAGTTGTGTCTGTGACCACCTGAATGCTAGGAATGAGAATGGTGTCAAAGCCGAGGGCACAAGTCCCAGCAATAAATGGAGGCACGGGGGTCTTTGATAAAATAATCTATGCTCTCCAAACTAGACATTTTGAACAGAACACAGAAATCTATTATTTTCAGGGGGAACGCAATTCCGGCACCTCTAGCACTGAATGTATGTAATGGCTGGAGGGTCTTTGATGCTGACTGCTGGGGGATATATTGTAACTGGTAGGGATCTATATTTGCATGGAGGTCTATTGTTGCTAGGGGGCGTCTTATGTTGCTGAGGGGTCAATTGTTGCTGGGAGGGATCTATTGTTGAGGGAGAAGTCTATTGTTGCTGGCTGCTGGAAGATCTGTTGCTGCTGGGGGTATAATGTTGTGTGGGGGATGTATTGTTGCTGGTGGGATATATTATTGCTAGGGTGGGGTCTTTTGTTGCTAGGGGGATCTATTGTGTTTTGGGGTGGAGTCTATTGTCGCTTGGGGGGAGATCTATTGCTTCTGGGTTGATCTGTTATCAAAGGGGGGTCTAGTGTGCCTGGAATGGGGGTTTATTGTTGCTGGGGGGAGCTATTGTTGCTGGGGTGGGGTCTATTGTTGCTGGCTTTAGGGGATCTATTTTACTGCTTTTTTTGTTAGCGTTAACAAATTGCATACAAATTACTTAGCACCACAAAATAATACTTGGTTATGTACTGGGAGGTATGCAGGGGATGGAACCGAGGGAAGGTACTTGGAAGTGGGTAGGAGGTGGAGACAAGGGGGGCTTAAAAAGGGGGGAGGTCCTGCACCTATTCTCTGAGAAAAAAAGCCCTGATTATTTCCAAAACATTTTGTGACTTTTGGTATAGGTTGGGGGTCTTTTCAGGATTTGTATATATATGTTTATTTAGTTTTTTCAGTAAGTACTACATTTGTATGTGTGCTTTTAGCACTTACAGGTATATACAATTCTAATGTGCCGGTGCCTTCCATATATTATTGTATGTCTGTATACTTTTATTATTTTTTAGATTAATATTCCTCATGAACAAAAACTCCTGAAGAAGCGGGTACTAGATGGAGCTGAAGCTACAGATATTATTGACTTACAAAAAAAATAAAGGACACATTTCATTCAGCATTCACAAATGCTTCTGACATCCATGCAATAAATGTTTTGTAAATAGACCTTTATGTTTTAAAGTGGTTGTAAACCCTTACAAACCACTTTGACTTACAGGTAAGCCTAGATTAAGGCTTACCTGTAGGTCCAAGAAATATCTCCCAAACCTATACGGTTTAGGAGATATTTGCCAGAAGACGGGCACCGCTATCTACGGCGCATGCGCCGTAGACAGCGGCGCGCAGGCGCACTGAGCGGGGCATCGTCGATGACGGCAATACCGCGAGTCTTGGCTCCCGTGCGCATGTGCGGGAGTGACGTCATCGTTGCTCCGGCGAATCACAGCGCTGGAGCAGCGAGACCCACGGAGACCCACCAAGAAGATGGACGCTCGGAACTACAGGGGACAGCGGTGACTTCGCTGGCTCCTGTGTCAGGTAAGTGACACATAATGGACTACTATGCGATGCATAGTAGTCCATTATGCTTTGAATTTACAGGGAATGAAAGAGGAAGTAAACTCATCAGGGTTTACTTCCTCTTTAAATGTAGCACCCTCTACCAAATAGGTAGGTGCTAGTATGGGATTTTTACTAGGGAGACTGTCACCATAGGTACATTTAGGCAGGCCTATGCTTTAAGCTAGGCATGTCTGTTTTGATCTGGGGGCTGGGAGTGGTTAGTGTAGCAGTGGGTGTGACCACCTGTGCTCTAGTTCTCAGGCATCTCCCCTACTTCCAGGGAGAATGTTCTGGAAGAGGGGCAGGGCCTAGAACTGAAGTGGCAAGGAGCTCATGTGGGAGCCCTGACCAATCCCCAACTGGTATTGGCTGGGGGCGAGCCTTCTATATAAGTTGAGTTAACATGCCATTAGGGGAGAGTTGTCAGCCAAGTGAAGTGGAGAGTGGAGTACTAGACAGCAGGAGGGCACCCCCATCTGGGGGGGGTGCTGATCGCAGGAGGGAGAGCTGTGAGGGAACTTCACTTTTACACGGTCATTAGTGAAGTCAGTCATTGATGAGAAACTCCTGGAGCAGAGGGGCAGGTGCAGCTGTCGGAACGTACGGTCCGGTTAAGTTCTCCATGAAGGACTTGGGGCAGAGAAAGGTCGGTTATTATTTTAATTTTTGTTTATCACAGTGGAGGGCTGGATTTGCCAGGCAGTCTGTGAGGGAACTTCATTACATGGTCATTGATGAAGAGTCCTGGATCAGAGGAGAGACTGTGGGGCTTAGTGCCAAACCGATGTGGCCTGAGGGCACAGGATTTGCAAGCTGGGCTAGCTGGGAACAGTAGTCCACCGTTCAGAAGATGCTTTTAAACTACTAGGCCTCCGGGGAGATGTACTGCAGGCCTCTGGCCTAGTAGCAGCGAGCAACCTCAGCATTAGCGACTATTGAGAGTGGGTTCTTTTGCTTACAGAAGAAGATGTGACAAGAAATGATTATGCTACAGTATAAGTTTGTGCAGGAGGAGGGCATTTCTGGGAACATCATCCTTACACGGTCAAGGGTGATTTCCTCATCTTTAAACGGTCATTGATGAGGAAGTTCTGGAAGCAATAGTCTGCAGGAGTTATGCAGAGGAGGAGCAATGGTCTGCAGGGTGATGCAGGAAAAAGAATGTAGCTGTTAAAGACGCTCATCATTTCTTCAGGCTTAAAGTATGTGCTAAATCTGTAAAATCTCGAAATATGATGGCAAAGTGATCTGTTCTATGGGAATCCCACATACCCCTTTCCCCAAACAAGTTGTACCCCCAATAAACTAAACAAAGCGAATGACTGTTCATTGTCTCTGCAAGATATATATGGGAGTCTGGCAGCGGGGTGATATGGTGGATGTTTGTTACTAGTGGCAACTATACCGCTGCAAATACTTATGCATATTTTAAAAGCATTAGACCCAATTTGCACACATCAAACAAATAAACACTTTTCCAAAGAGTAGTGTGTACAGGGAGCTTTTACGGAGCATTTTCAAAGCTTATAGTCAGCCTCAAAAGCTTTTTTTATTTTTTATTTGGGAAGGTGTCGGTCTAACATAAGTATTTCATAATGTGCAAGTAAGCGATGAATACTAGCACATTACGTCATTGCTTTGTAAGGAATTTTTTTTTAAATACTTTACTTTGTTTACTACCACATTAAAGAGAAGAGGTAGCACAACTTCTCCTTTAACCACCTTGAGTCTTGACACTTTCACTCACTTCCTGTGCTCGCCATTTTTAAGCTTTCAGGGCTGTCACACTTTGAATGCCAATTACTCAGTAAAGCAACACTGTACCAAATATTTTTTTTTTTTTTTTTTTTTTTTAAACAGTTAGAGCTTCCTTTTGGTGGTATTTAATCACCACTGGGTTTTTTTATTTTTTGCTATAGAAACAAAAAAATTTACGGAAATTTCACAAATTGTTTTTGTTTTACATACTCCACAGTAGTGTGCCACCATATGACTGATGTGGTGGTAATCAGGGACATTGACTGGTGAGAGTATGTAAAAAAAAAAAATAAAAAAATAAAAAAAAGAAGAAAATTATACTGGTAATTATATATTTTTTTCCAATTTTTTTTTACACTGTACTGCTCTGGGGAAGTGATTAGGATTTTTTTTTTTTAACACTATGATTGCTTATTTCAGTAATGATCACTGTATAAGCAATAATTTTTACTTTGTGAGTGGCATCCATTCATGTGCCATTGTGTACTATTGTAATAGCTGTGATTGACCACAGCTATCACAGTACACCACTACAACTGTCCCTGCACCATGTGATCACTGTGACCAATCACAGAGTTCACAGTAGGACACAATGAAAGGCTATGAATCAAAGCCATTGTGTACAACTAACGTGTGATCTTTGTTATTTGCCACAGCAATCACATGGTACCAGGACTGCCGCAGTACAATGATCTGTGTTCCACTGTGTTCGTTGGAAACAGCAGGTCACAGATTGCACAGCTGCACAGCCCCTAGGGTGCTTGCAATGCCTGATGAAGGGGTCCTGCGTGGCTCCGAAACATTGCAATCCGCTGTAACAATGTGATCACTGATTAAAGCTCTGGACCTACTCTGGAGATCCTTGGTGTGCTGGTGACATCTGTTTTACTAGGGTGCCTACAAGGCACAAAACTGGGAGGAGGTCATATGATGTCTATCTGGGTTAACAGTGTTCCCCCCCGGCCATATTTTTATAATAGGCTGGGTAAGGGGTGTTTAAAGAGAATGTATGGTGTATTTATTTTATGTAACAAGTAATCAGCAGTTATAACATTGCTTTATACTTCCTTTAAAGTTAAACTCCCAGATGTGGTTTCCCTTAAAGAGTGCTGTCCTAGCCTGTATATTGTGCAGGGCTGCACTATATAATAAAGCTGGAAATGCTTATGCTGACGAGCTGACCTTCCTCTAATGTAGATCAACTCAAGATGTATCCATGAACATCCCTATGCTGTTTCACACTGTGGGCACCACCCAAGTGACATAGCAGGTACTAAAAATATATACCCTTATGAGTCAACGTTGGCTCCCCAAATCTAACGAGTGCTTTGTGTCCACTGAACTTAAGGCATTAGTTCACCTTTGCAGGAAAAAAATGAAAAGGTAAAAAAACACAGTACAGCCTCTCCACTGGTGTTGGTGGCAAAGCACACATTAGTCCTATACTGGGCTCCTCCCCTCACTAATGGTAGAACTAAAGAGAAGAACTTCCTCTAAAAGGATTGCACACTAAAGAAATAAGGGCAGGTGGGGACATCTAGAGATAGAAGTAAGAACTACACAGAGATTTCACTGAGGGCAGGCAAAACAATGGCCACCCAATATGGTTTAACAATCTTACCTCTCAGACAGCATAGAGAAAGCAATACTAAGCTATCAATCTGAGCCCACATCAGAAACCTCAGTAACATGTGCTAGGATGACTGCATTCCTGAGCATGCGTAGCAACGATGTTATCCTGTGCTGTCCAACCCAAATGGATGAAGACAGCACCTGGAAAAGCCAGGGACAAGATGTTACCACTGGCAAGGGAGCTCATGGGCATCAGACCTTTGGAACAGAGGTAGGTATCTGTGCCTTTAGTTCTGCTTTAAATATCCCATTCAAATCAACTGCCCTTTTGGAAATTTTGCATTCTAATATCACTACATTTTTAATCCAATCTGTTGCACTAAGACTTTATCTTCTGCTAATTTTTTGTTTGAAAGCAAGTGTCCAGTATTGTTTTATGGTAAGTGCAGATGTAGCACTCTCCTGGCTCCTAAGTTGTTAATTACATTGGTTATTCTGGTTCTCACAGACTGTAGACTTGATTGTTCTCCCCTGCCTTCCAGAGGCTTCGAGAACATAAGGGGTGGCCACGGCAAATCCCAGCATGATTATTGATTTTGCTCCAGACAATCTTTGGGGAAGTGTACCCAGAAGGTGTCTGGGAGGAATATAAATATTTTGAGATTTAGAGCAGCAGGGACTCTTCTTCTTTTCCCTGTTGAGGAGAATCCACACGCCTGGGTGGAGGTGGCTAACCCCACCTGCACCCATTATCCAAATACCAGCAGATATTCATAGAGGTCCCAGCTGTGGCAGAGATGGGGAGGGGGGGGGGTCTACTTCTTAGAATGCATTTAGGAGCCAGTCATGGGATTTCTCACTGAGAACCTGGTCCAGAGAGCTTACTGAAGAGTGCCTGGTGGATACTGGGAGGAGGCACCTGGTAATCCTGTGACATTGTGAGTACCATAATTGTATGCTGTACCATTCAGGATGGATAAACCAGTAGTATTTTATAGCCTGGGACAACTGATACTGGATAACAGACTAATTCCGTGTACACACGACCGGACATTGACGGACTAGGTCCGATGGTCTTCCCAACTGACTTTTGGCAGAGTTCCGACGGACTTTCCGAATGAACAGACTTGGCCATACACAATCACACCAAAGTCCAACAGATTTGAATGTAATGATGTACGACTGGACTAGAATAAGGAAGTTCATAGCCAGTAGCCAATATCTGCCCTAGCGCCGGTTTTTGTCCGTCGGACTAGCATACACACAAGCAGATTTCCGGCGGAAAAAAATTGAAATATTCTATTTCTAAAGTCCGTCAGATTTTTGGACAGCAAAGGTCCGATGGAGCCCACACACGATCGAATTGTTAGACGGATTCATTCTGTCGGACCTTTGCTGTCAAAAAGTCCGGTCGTGTGTAGAAACAAATTACTGGAAGGTCCACTTTCAGATCCGATTGCTGTAGCGCTACATTCTGATAAGGTAGAAGTTTTTAGTTTTTTTTAACAGAGGTTCCAAAATTGACTTGGCCTACCGCCCCCTTTTCAGAAACCCAAAAATTTACTTAGCACACCCTGGAAATATATCTTCTTGAACAGAAACATGCAGTGACACATTTCCGTGTTTTTATGTATCTATATTTCTAGCTACATCCTGCAACATAGTAAAGAAAGATGTTGTTGCAATAATCTTGAAGATTGAAATTCTAAAATATTTTTTTAAAGTCAACCACAGTGTGAGGGATTACCTAGGTTGGAGTCCATGGCGCAGAGATGTACGCTCACCCTTGCAAATAGACACAGCCCACGGTAACAAAGAGATAAGCTACCTGGGCTGTGAATCTGTGCACGGGGGCTTGACAGGAATTTGCCAAAGGATTGTCCAGGTAAAGCCATAGTCAGGGATTCCATAAGTCAGGATCACAATAAACAAAGCCAGCGTCTGAAGCCGGGGTCAGTCTTGGAACACGGGAAACTCTACAACAGAAGACAGGAGCACAAGAACACTTGGCAAACATGACAAAATGAACTGCCAAAACTCCCCGGGGTGAGACAGGGTTTTATATCCAGCTAATTAGGTAACTTGCCTCAGCTGATCCAGGAGTGACAGGTACAAACAGAAAATTGCCCACAGTACTTTATGCTAAGCTAGGCATGGCTGGAAAGCAGGCTGAAAAGAGCTGAGGTGTGGCAAGAACAGACAGTCCTTAGTTCCATACCACCCAGAGCCACTTTGGGCGTGACCACGCCTGGCTGTCTAAAAGACATGGTAGAGACCGTGACACACAGTAACATTCACATGAGGGGAAAGATGAAAGGAAATATACTTACACGATCCTCCACTTCTCTCTGCACAAGATTGACTCCCGCAGCTCCTTCAACCCTATGCTTTAGTGGTCTTGAGTCCTGGCATCATCAAGCCCAGGGCAACATCCAAAAACCTTCTCATGACATCCAGACACCAGGAATAGTGAACCCCTGGATTGTGGGAGCACCATTTGCCGGGGATTGGAGGTTTGATTAAGTATAAAGCCTCGTACATACGATCAGACTTTCCAACAACAAAACCGTGAAATTGTGTCTGAAGGGTGTTGGCTCCAACTTGTCTTGCATACACAAGGTCACACAAATGTTGGCCAACAATTACAAACATAGTGATGTACTACATGGCTTTTTAGTGCTACCTTTTGGACTCCTTCTGCTAATTTTGTGTTGGTAGAAGTTTGTTGATTCATGCTTTTCTTTTTCGCGCTTTTCATTTCATGCTTTCTGAACGGCCGTTCGTCAACCAGACATGTTGCGGAACCGGAGGAGATAGCGTGTTATTTATTATTGGCCTTGGAGTTATTGCTTTGACATAATTGTTTTGGTTGAATAATGATTTGATATGGCAAATTTTCTATATTTTTGGATGCATAGAATGCACTTTTTGGTTATTTTCTATTGGCAGATAGCATGTCTAATTTTATTTTTTAATGCACAATAAAGAAATTGTGGAGCATAATACTTGGCTATGTGTTTTAGTGTCTATGTGTCTAGTTTGGAAGTAGGCAGTTACATAAAAAATACAATGTAAAATTGACAAGGGACACCAAGATACTTGAATCTTTGTTCTTAAAAACTATGGGATAATGGTGACGTGGTAACTTGCACAAATAAAAAAAAAAAAAAAAAAAACATAATAATATTATTCTTGCTATCACTAGAAAAAAAAAAAGCCTTTGAAAATTAGTTTGCAATAACTCCATCAGAATCAGAAGCATAGCTTCATTATTATCCCATTAAAGAAGAAGAGAATTGTGCGCTGTATTTGGAGATTTCATAATTTTCAATGTCACGAATGTTAATTCTCCATTATGAATGCTAGTTTACAAGACTGACTGCTTCTGCTTCCGAGGATGTGTGTTTGTACTTTGGACTTTTGTCCGACGGAATTGTGTACACACGATCGGGAAATCTGACAACACACATTTGTTGGCGGAGAATTTGAAAAAATGCTAGCCAACATTTGTTGGCAGAAAGTCCGACAACAATTGTCCGATGGAGCATACACACGGTCGGACTTACGGACAACAACCTCACATGCACATTCGATCGTGTGTACACAGCATAAGGGTTTCTCCTCTCCCCTGCACAAAACAAGCACTAACAATTACTGTGCAGGCACAGCCCCACTGTAAGGGATACATTTTTTTTCTGGCTGGAGTTGGGCTTTAGGACCTGTTGTCAAATCACTGATCAGTTATAACTTGCATTTTGTGTGTTAATTAGGAAAATAAAGTACCGTAATTGCTACAACTTTAAATCTATGTTACACAACAGTTGAAACATATACAAGTGCTTTTTCTAAATTCAATTCTCTTCTCTTCCCCCACCCCTGTATTGTTATTTAACACACCCAAATTGCACCCAAGGTTACTACTCCCCCCCCCCCCCCCGGATCATTCCAGTGCCCCCTAGGCGATGATATCACCCACTTTGGGCAGCACTGTTTTATATGGATATGTGCCTGCATGTCTATACAAACACAGAGGTGCACAGTGAACATTTGCTGTGACCAGACTCTTAATATCAACCATGCTCAGAGTGACGGTCTTCAGCCCTGACCACAATGACTTTCATTTGATGATCAATGTGATAACAATGATCAACTGGCAGAGCAGCGTTGCATAAACCTTCTCCCTCCTACTGTCAAAGAGATAAACTACTACACTGTGCTGAAGGACTTCACAGCTTAAGAGAAAGAAAAACTGACTTTAATCACTCTCCAACCATATAGGCATAAAATACCCCTTGTCATGAAGAGGTTAATGAAATCCGGACACTTCAGATATTTCACGTCAAATCCTGTTCGGGCATACTTCAATGCACTGAGCCTGTAAATATCTAATATTATAATGTATATTTCAAAAATTCCTGAATGTTTATTTGATTCTAATGAATAGGAGAACATAATATTACTCACCCTTAACTAAAAAAAACACTGCGTCAAAGGCAAAAAATAACGTTACTGAGCACTAGGTGGCACTGGATCGTTTCTTTTCAGCTCTAGCGTTTTAACACCAGTTTTGTTCTCTGATAATGTGTCTTATTCCGCTGTAGAAACCTCTTTAGAAGATAAAGAAGCTCTTCAGGAGGAAGAATAGATGCAACCGATAGATTGATAGGGGGTCACTTGGAAGCAATGAAGAAGGAACAAGGGAGCGCCTTAGTTAGAGACCTATTCAGCCAGCATTTTGTTTAGTTGACTCGTTCCCACATGGACACACAATGTGATAGTGACCTAAAAAGAGAGAAGTAAGACATTACTGCCATCGATATTCTGTTATTGCTGTAATAAAGCTGGTTGTAAAAGCTGAACTGTAAATTGGGCTGCCCTCCACTGGAACACCTGACACACACACACACACACGCACACTTATGGTTTTACAATATTTTGTATATGTACACCATTTTTTCCCCCAGAGTCTTCTCTCTGGTTATGTGGGATCCTTCTCTTCCTCCTGCATTGCTAGTCCTCTAAGCAACATACAGTGCCTTGCAAAAGTATTCGCCCCCTTGGCATTTTGAATGAATGAATGAATGAAATACTTGTATAGCGCACAATGCGAACTGAATCGCCTCTAGGCGCTGTGGCAAGATTTGATCATCTGCTAAAAGAGGAAGGTCTTGAGTTTTTTCCTAAAAGCCAAGTGATTTTCTTCCAGGCGGATGTTGATTGGTAGAGCATTCCATAGCCGAGGCCCTTGGACAGCGAATGTCCGATCCCCCCCTTTTACCTATTTTGTTACATTACAGCCTTTAGTTCAAATGATATGTGATGGATCAGAACACAATAGTCTAAGCTGGTGAAGTAAAATTTGAAAAATATATACATAAAACTATTTTTCAAAAATTAAAAACTGATCATTGTCATGTGCATATGTATTCACCGCCTTTGTTACGAAGGCCATAAAAAGCTCTGGTGCAACCAATTACCCTCAGAAGTTTTATGTTAAGTTTTTGTATTATCCTTTATGTATGTATTATCTAATGTTTATGATATTTTTATATAGATATCCTCCTGAAGAAGCGGGCCTTTTCCCGCGAAACTAGTCGAGGAAATTTTTGTGCACCTTTTATGGTTGAATGCTTCCTGTGGAGAATCCGTCAGGAATACTCTAACTGTGATGTGCATATTATTGTACTTCTTAAGTGATATTCTATTATTGTTTTGTTTTATACCTTTATTAAAATTATATTGATTTTAAATGTCATTAGTGTTTGTCCATTACCAAGTACCGGTATAGTCCAATTTATTATATGGCTGAATGGAACTACGTATGGGGTTGGTGTGAGCGACTACCAGGTAATTCCATTTAAGCTTTCTCCTTTAAAATTACAACTTCTGGATGATGGTACTTTATATGGTATTATAACGATATAGATCAGAGGCGATACTCATAGTATGCTACCCTCAGAAGTTACATAATTAGTGAAATGATGTCCACCTGTGTGCAATCTAAGTGTCATATGATCTGTCATTACATATACACACCTTTCTGAAAGGCCCCAGAGGCTGCAACACCTAAGCAAGAGGCCCCACTAACCAAACACTGTCATGAAGACCAAGGAACTCTCCAAACAAGTAAGGGACAATGTTGTTGAGAAGTAAAAGTCATGGTTAGGTTATAAAGAAATATCCAAATCTTTGATGATCCCTAGGAGCACCATCAAATCTATCATAACCAAATGGAAAGAACATGGCACAACAGCAAACCTGACAAGAGATGGCCGCACACCAAAACTCGTGGACCGGGCAAGGAGGGCATTAATTAGAGAGGCAGTGCAGAGACCTAAGGTAACCCTGGAGGTGCTGCAGAGCTCCACAGCAGAGACTGTAGTATCTGTACATAGGACGATAATAAGCCTTACTTCCATAGAGTTGGGCTTTATGGCAGAGTGGTCAGAAGAAAGCCATTACTTTCAGCAAAAAACAAAATGGCCCATTTTAAGTTTGCGAAAAAAAGGCATGTAGGAGACTCCTAAAATGTATGGAGGAAGGTGCTCTGGTCTGGCCATCAAAGAAAATGCTATGTCTGGCACAAACCCAACACATCACATCACCCAAAGAACACCCTCCCCACAGTGAAACATGGTGGTGGCAGCATCATGCTGTGGGGATGGGGAAACTGGTCAGTGTTGAGGGAAAGGTGGATGATGCTAAATACAGGGATATTCTTGAGCAAAACCTGAACCACTCTGTGTGTGATTTGAGGCTAGGACGGAGGTTCACCTTCCAGCAGGGCAATGACCCCAAACACTCTGCTAAAGCAACACTTGAGTGGTTTAAGGGGAAACATGTAAATGTGTTGGAATGGCAATTGCACTTTTGTTAATGACAGTATATCTGCATTGGATACATGTAAAGTCACTGTCACGTACCTTCTAGTAGCGAGCCCGGATTGCGGAGAGAGGCCTCCTTTACGACTCCCACTACCGGTTTCCTGGCAATACAACAGGGAACACAGGAGTAAGGAGGGGTACAGGTGCCTGGCAGGATCAACAGATGGGTAGGATGGGTAGGCGAGGATCAGTGGAGCAGGTGATCACAGTGAAGGGACCAGCAGGTAGTTTATAGCAGATACACAGTTCAATGGAGCAGGTAACTTGGAGATAAACAGTGCAGGGAAGCAGGTCACTAGTAGCAGGTGAACAGGGTAATATACACAAGTGCTTGCAGCAGATAACAGTCAATATAAGCAGGTACTAGAAGCAGATGGATAGTGTAATACTAGCAGATCACTTGTAGCAGATAATACAATCCAGTATAAGCAGGTGACTTGCAGCAGACAGGTAGTTCAATATGAGCAAGCACTTATAGCAGATGAACAGTTCAGTATAGCAGGTTATTGCAGCAGATAGGTAGTTCAATATGAGCAGGCACTTATAGCAGATGAACAGTCCAGTATAGCAGGTTATTGCAGCAGATAGGTAGTTCAATATGAGCAGGCACTTATAGCAGATGAACAGTTCAGTATATAAGCAGGTTACCCTTCTAGCAGACGGATGGTCAGAGCAAGCCGAATCGGATACCAGGCAGGAACGAAGTACAAGGGAGCAGGCAGGAGAATAGTCACAACAAGCCGAGGTCGGGTGCAGGCGGAAAGCAGATGGGTCACAGGCAGGCCGGGTCAAACAGGAACAAACAACACAGATCAGGTCTCACAGGTATAACGCTGTTGAGCAGACAGCAAAGACTGTTGGCAAGAGGCTGGTTTAAATAGGCCGTTTGGCGCCAATACGGACGCACGCACGTGACCGTGCGCGTGCCCGCGCACGCGCACCTGTGTACGAACGTAAGGGCGTTCGTACGATCGCGCGTACCCGCGACGATCGTACATCAGAAGACCTGGAGGACAATCTCTTTGTGAGATTTTCATGACAGTCACATAGTGACTTTACAAACACTTTAAGACACTGACCTTTTCCTCTACTAGCTTCTGCTGGCATCACTCTCCAGACTGCTAGAAAGATATCACTCCGCCTCTACAGAGGAAGCATCAGCTTATGCGGTTCCTGATCCCTTCATGGCCGCTTGCTTCCTCTGTTGCCAGCACTGACTTTATGCACTCTGATGCTCTGGGATGGCGGATCAGCAACCCGTGGATCATGATCTGGGCTTGCCGAGCCGCCATCCCAGAGCATGTGCTTCTCTGGTTTGAAGCCATGGGCCACATCATAGTGCTCCACTGAGCACCCCTTCTATGAACTGTGTATTTAATTCCTATACAAGGTACCTAATACAAGCCCTGCCAACACATTCACCTTTACCCCTGCAGACCCTCTCATCATCCACCACAAGATGCTGAGAAGAGACCAGCGATAAGATCATTTGATGGAAACATTGTTTTTTTTTATATATTAAAGTGAAAGTAAACTCCCCTATCGTTTTCAGCCAAGGAAGCTGCCATCTTTGCCTCTGTTTAATCTTCAACTGCTATGGTGCTGCACATGTGATTCGTTATGACACCAGCCATTGGATGGTTTGATAGTTTAGCTGAGAGCACAACCAATGTGCAGTTAGCATTCCCGGCATGCCTTTTTTTTTGACTGTCCATGGGTTTACTGCCACTTTAAAAAACAGCATGGCGTATTAAAAAATATTTTGGTTAGTTTAAATGGAAGCCGTGAGGTTATAATTATTGAGTAGAAGACAGCTTTAAATATATGTCCACTCTAACAATGCAACTATATATGCTCAAGTAAAACATACATACTTTTTGCAGCGATGAATCTATTCATTTTACTCTGGCGAGCTGCTCTATGATAATTAGTTTAACTTGCATGATTACATCCTCTCCCACTCTCCTGACTATGTGACAATGATGTATTTCCCTTTCTGAGAGTAGTGGTGCATTTAATATCTGCGGTAGTAGTGAGGAATATCTGTATCAGGGGTTCACGGCGGTCTATCATTACATTATCAGTAACTGTCTCCGATAAATAAGTGAGGACCACTTGCGGTTATAATTACCCATCTCCTCAAGGGCACCGTCGTGTAGCGTTACATGTCAGGAGAGTCTATAGACAACATATATCCCTCTAATCATTCCATTAGGCTAGAACGTGCGGAACTGCAAGAAATTAGAAACAATATATTAAGTAACACGACTTAATGCATATATCCTGCAAAATTTGCAAGATGACCTATACGGGTTCACTGACTCACAAATATAGGTCAGATGAAATCGTAAATCAACGAAGTAATCACATTACAGAGGACACTGGAGCAATAACCTCACAGGAACCTTGTAAACAAAGGCTGGAGAGGAAAAACAATAACCGTAATATACCAAGCGATGTGGTGGAAGTTTTTAGAGCTCTGTGTTAAGTACTGGAAGTCAAACAGTGAACACTACTTAAGATACCCATAAACATTAGGGTGGCCAGAAAAGGGTAGATGTTTTAGAGATAGCAACAGGAAGGGAGACATTTTTAAACTGCCAAATCCAGCACGACATATTGACCTGGACTGAGTCACCAATAAATGGAGATGCAAGAAATAAGAAAGGGTCATTTTATTTTTAAAGGCTATAATGAACACATCTGACATGTGGTTGAATTTTCTATAGAATATTGCATATCAATGTGGAACGCTCGGAACACAATAAAAGGCAAAAAAAATGGAAAATTCATACATACATGGCCAACATTTTTTGAAAGTTCACCATCATGCCTATATGAGGTTCATAAATACCCCATTCCAAATGTCTCACCAATTGTATGGAGTTGGCCCCACTTTGTGTATAAAACAGTCTCTACTCTTCTTAGAAGGTTTTCCACAAGATTTTGGAGTATATCTGTGGGAATTTGTATCTATTCAGCCATAAGAGCATTTTAAGGTGCTTGTGTTGGATGAGAAGAACTGGCTTATATTTGGTCTTCAGATTCAACCCAAAGTTGTTCATTAGGGTTGAGGTCAGGCATCTCAAGTTTCCCCATCCCAAAACTCATCAAACCATGTCTGAATGGAGCTGGCTTTGTGTATAAGGGCACAGCCATGATGGAACAGAAAGCCCCTCATTGCTCCCATTTGCCCTCTGGTAGCATCTTCATTGGTTAGCAATGGGTTGGCCCTGTCAGTCCAGCCTCCTGTATATTGACTGTCCTACAGTCACAATACTACACCCACCTGTCTGACATCCTCCCGTAATTGGCTGCAGTGCTGTGATGCCCTATTTATGCATCAAAAGCCCAGGGTTCTGGGCTTGTAATAGTGTCTTGCTGCCGGGCCCCCTACCCAGTCTGCCTGCTTGTCTTATAGTTGGAATCTCATGCTGTTGACCCCCTGCCTGCAGTACAAACCACTCTGGATTGTCATCTGACTTTAAACCTCACATTATGCTTCTGCATAATGCATATCCGCTACCTTTCTTGACCTCAGCCTGTTTTTAGAAAATGTTATTTTTACTCAAAGACCCAAGATTGTCTCTGAAAATCATTGTCTACGACCTGCCTTGACTACCAACAGCCTCTGAATTTTTGTAGAGATACCACCTGCCATGCCTTACACCAGATCCTCCTGAGGATTGCGTATCTTTTCTATAACCTAAGCCTGGCCCCTTGTGCCAATAGGCCAGAAACTATGGCATTGTGTACCAAGACCTTGAGGTAACCAATGGCTGGTAGACCTGCTTGTCTTAAGGGAACAGGTGCTGCTAAAGATGATCCTTGTCACAGTAATATTGATCATATTTCTGTACAAATAATGGAGTGACTAGGCACCACCTCTTCCAGCTCTGCCACCCTTAACTTATGTTGACAATATAGTAATCTGGCTCTGGGTTTGCTGAAGAAAAAACTTGTGCAACAGTACAAGCCATTTTTTTGTAATTATTGTTATTAAAAATAAACTTTCCCTTTTAATTTGCAACAGTTATTATTTTTCCAAACATCTAAAAATGTTCCAACTAAGGAATCTTAGGGGTATTCTGAACATTTTAGGGATTCTTAAGTGCATGCTCTTAACCATTCCCGGAAACCCAGTTTTCAGTCATAATAACCGCTTGGTTACCCATTGTGGGGGCTTTACCTCCAAGTGTGGCTACCACCTTTTGTTTTTTTCTGATATGCTTTTTGGCTACAAGGTGGAACACCAAAATATTAATTGGACACTAGGAAGGTGATTTTACCTTACATATCTCCCCTCTTTCTCTTTGTGTTTTTGTATTCTGAACACTGTTTGTGTAGTAGGCTACCCTAGAAATTTCTTTCCTCCAGAGCTCCTTTTCCCAGAGCTCATAATCCAATGGCAGCCACAGTCTAAGGCCTCATGCACACAGAGCATTAGGCCCTGGTGCATGAGAATCCGGCATTTAGGCGCAGGTGGAAGGATACAGGCGCACCATCAAACCCTGCTGCCAGCAGCCTGTAAAACTCTATAAGAGGCTTACAGCTGCTGCATGTGGATGGTGCACCAGGTGGTATTAGCCTTTAGGGCAGTATGCACCCAGGGATGAATGCCCAAAATGCAGACTGCTTGCATTCCAGGCATTTTCCCTGGGTGCATACTTCCCTATACATTAGTATTGCTTAGTGCATCATTCAGCCAAAGCAGCTGTTAGTTTCTTACAGAGTTTCCCAGGCTGCTGTCAGAGAGGGTGGAAGGTGCACCTGTGCCATCCACCTGCATCTAAATGTTGGAGTCTGATGGCCTGGGGCATTTTGAGAAAGGGGAGTATGGAATTTCATACCAGACAGCACTTCCCTTGAAGGTGACTCAGTACATTTAACAGGTTCTTTCCCAAAACAGTGCAGTCAGCAAGGCACACATTAACAGTCCATTCACTCCAGCTCAGTAAACAGTCTGGGGTCTTTTTAATATTTTTTAAACTGGTAAAAGGAGGAGGACAATAGGAAATGGTATACTTGAGCACAATTCTGCAGATAAAACTTCTCTCTTTAAGCAGCAGTAACACAGACTTTCACGCACAGGTGGAGACCATGAAACAAAGTCTATCACAATGAGGGATTGAAACAGTCTGAGTCCTTGCAGCTGGGGGTCACAAAGTATATTGGCAGCACAAATAGGCAAACAGTCCAAGTCCTTACCGCTGGGGACCATAAGGTTAGTTTGTAGCCCAAGTAGGCAAACTAGAACAGTCCACACATCCACAGTTTAGGATCGTGACTAAACTACGGCACAGGAATTAAACTCTACTCACTGGTCCCGGAGTGGGAAAAGTCTATAGGCCCCGTCTTTAGGAGAGTAGTCCAGCAACCAGTCCAGGCATGCTCCAGGGGCAAACAGCCTCCTCAATCTCAGCGATCAGTGCTCTTTCAGAGAAAGACAGTGTGACCAGGGCTTCCAATTTACCACCTCTCTGACCACCTGTTGGGCATACCTACCAAGGGATTGGCCAGAGCATGGCAAAGGTTCAGGCATTAGAATTTCCTGCCCTAAGCTCGAGAAGGTTCTTCGCAGAGGCAGGGGAAAATCAAATTTGAAAGTCATGGAGCTATGAACAGACCCGGGCAATCAGTCTCAGCTTTCCTGATTATAGAGGGAGCCAAGAACTACATTTTCCTAGTATCCTATCCCAGGAGGGTGCTACACAACCATTTGTCCCAAGCCATCCTAATTTTTATAATTATACCAAAAAAAGTTAAATCATGTATGCTCATAAATCTGTCTATGGTCTTTGCCTAATTTAACTGTACTTTGTACTCCAGCTTTGCCTTTCCTTTTTTAAATCAAATAACATAATAGTGCTGTTTAGATTATATCTGTGTGGCTTTGGGAGATAAAAGAAAATGTACTTCATCTATAGGCTGAATTACAAGGAAATTAAAAGTGACCATAATAAGACACAGATCTATGGATTATCATCCCATTAGAGGGAAGAAATGTCAGGTATTATTTTCAGAATACATTCCACCTTCTCTCTTGATATCATATTTTCCTATGTGCTGAAGTAATGACGTCTGTAAGCTTCAGTAGTGAGTGAGAGTTTGCACATATATTAATGTCACTTGTGTAATTATTAATATCCTCCCCCGCCAGTCTATTTCATTAATTCTTAAATCGTACTGGAAAGTTTAGTGGTGCTGCTACCTCCTTAACACTAAAATGAGCTAGTAACTTATGGCCGAATTAAAGTAACAAGTTGTGTCTCATCATGTAAGGAATCATTTGCAAGAACAAAGTTAAAGGTACATTGCCATCAAAATTGAAAATGAAAGGCTCTAAAGGCTGAAGAGTTTTTACCTTAAAGTGGGGTGGCCCCCTAAAAAAAAAAAAAAATTAAAAGTCAACAGCTACAAATACTGCAGCTGCTGACTTTTAATAATCGGACACTTACCTGTCCTAGGGTCCCCCCTCGTTCCCCGCTCCGCTCGCAGCGCCAGCATTCTTACTGTGGGTACCCAGCTGTGGTTTCAAACCCTGGCATCCACTGTGCATGCGTGAGTGGCGCCGGGCACCGTGATACGCTACACAGTCATCTGGGACACGTGACAGGTCCCAGATGACTGTGCGGCGCGAGGGGAAGTGATGTCACCGGCAAGGAAGAAGGCAGACTACAAGGGACCCCCTAGCAACAGGCATTTAGAGGTGAGTAAAACTTTTTTTTTTTTCCAATTATTTTTTTTTATTTTTTTTATGAATTTTCAGCATTTTTTTTTTTTGTGGCAACACCACTTTAATGTGTTATCTGCATTAAGGTAAAAAAAAAACATTCTATATGTGCCCCCCCTCCCCCCTTATACTTACCTTAACCTTAATCTCAACCCAGCACTGTGCACTGGAGCAGCAGCTCTCTACACTGTCTCTCCCCTCATAGGCTCAGAGACAGAAGCAGGAGCCATTGGCTTTTGCTGCTGTCAGTCACAGTGTATATAATAGTGTAGTGTATATAATACAGCGCAGAGTATATAGTGCAGTCAGTGTAGTATATATAATACAGCACAGAGTACATAGTGCAGTCAGTGTAGTGTATATAAAGCAGTGCAGAGCATATACTGTAGTGCAGTGCAGAGTATATAATACAGTGTATTGAATTGGTTAAGGGGAACCCTATGACAGAATTAGGAAAAAAAAAACAGCGTGGGGTCCCCCCAAAATCCATACCAGTCCCTTTGGGTCTGGCATTGATTTTAAGGAGAACTCTTTGCCAAAATAAAAAAATGCCGTGGGCCCCCCCAAAATCCATACCAGACCTTTATCCGAGCATGCAGCCTGGCAGGCCAGGAAAGGTGGGATGAGCGAGTGCCCCACCAATCCTGAACCATACCAGGTCGCTTGCCCTCAATACGGTGAGGGTGCTTTAGGGTGCCCCCAAAGCACCTTGACCCCATGTTGATGGGGACAAGGGCCTCTTCCTGACAACCCTGGCCAGTGGTTGTCAGGGTCTGCGGGTGGGGAGCTTATCGGAATTTGGAAGACCCCAGATCCCCCCATGTGGATGGGTATCGGGTACATTTTACCCCTCCCCATTCACCAAAAAAGTGTCAAAAAGTAAAAAAAAAAACACAAGAGGCAGTTTTTGACAAGTGCTCCCACCAGTGGAGGCCTCCCGCCAATTGCTGCCTTTTTCGCTGATGTAACCAGGTGGCCGGCCCCTTCTGACGTCATGTGGCGCAGAGGCCCCCCTTCCCCAAAGCACCCACCCCCCCATGTTGAGGGCATGTGGCCTGGTACGGTTCAGGAGCCTGCCAGGCTGCATGCTCGGATAGGGGTCTGGTATAAAGTTTGGGGGGACTTCACAGCATTTTTTTTACATTTCGGAGTGAAGTTCCCCTTAAAATCCATACCGGACCCAAAGGGGCCTGGTATCAATGAGAGGGACCCCACTCTATTTTTTTGCTGGGATCCGGCAATACATTATAGCCGTAAGCAAGTTTTAATTAATTTTTTTCCTTTAGAATTTTCATTTTTGTTGCAGTAGAACACCTTTGAGGTGAATTGGAGCAGAAACTGCAAGCCAGGCCTTCTCGTCCAACATCAGTGCCTGACCTCACAAATGTGGTTAAGAGGAACCCTATGACAGAATTAGGGAAAAAAACGGCGTGGGGTCCCCCCCAAAATGCATACCAGGTCCTTTGGTATAGTATATTCTTTCTCTTTCCTGCACCCTTCCACACCCTAACCTACCCAACCTCATGTTTTCATCTCACCCACTTCCCCCCTAGTCCCCTAACCAAGCCCCTCTCAAACAGAACAACATGCATACACCACTTAAGCCCATTGCACCGCATTTACCATAACCTCAATATACTATGAATATACCCTGGCGATGGACCTAGCCCACACCATAACCGATTCCTCTACACCCACCCACCCACTAGAAATCGCTAATCAGGACCAATTTATACATAAGCAAAAAGACTTTAAAATTACCATTTTTTGTCTGAGCTGCTTGCTACTCATAGCTGTTGTCCACATGAACCCGTAGAATGATTCAGAAATGGACCACTACTCTCAAGGTTTATGCATTACTACATGACTCACTTGTAAAACAAATATGTTTTACCAATTGTTAACCATATGACTACTGTATAAAATCTTAAATAAAAATCTTTATTGGAAAAAAAAAAAAAAACGAAATTGACATAGTAGCCCCTGTTTAGGACAAGAGGGCTACATGTACTGTATACCGTATATACTCGAGTATAGGCCGACCCGAGTATAAGCCGAGGCCCCCAATTTACCCCCAAAAAACTGGGAAACCTATTGACTCGTGTATAAGCCGAGGGTGAGATATGCCTGTCCATCCCTGTGTGTGTGTCCATCCATCCATCCATCCCTGTGTGTGTGTGTGTCCATCCATCCCTGTGTGTGTGTGTGTCCATCCATCCATCCATCCCTGTGTGTGTGTCCATCCATCCATCCATCCCTGTGTGTGTGTGTGTCCATCCATCCATCCATCCCTGTGTGTGTGTCCATCCATCCGTGTGTGTGTGTGTGTGTGTGTGTGTGTGTGTGTGTGTGTGTGTGTGTGTGGCCTTGTGTGTCCAGCCTACCTGTGTGCCGAGCCTCCGTCCGGTCCCGAGCCTCCGTCCGGTCCCGTCCCGTCCCGAGCCGAGCCTCCGTCCGGTCCCGTCCCGTCCCGAGCCTCCGTCCGGTCCCGTCCCGTCCCGAGACTCCGTCCGGTCCCGTCCCGTCCCGAGCCGAGCCTCCGTCCGGTCCCGTCCCAGGATCACCGCTCTTCGTCGGCGCCCATTCCCCTGTTCAAATGCCGCGCCTCCCTGTCTGTGATAGGCGGAACACAATTTCCCAGCAGTCTGTGTTCCGCCTATCACGGACATCCTTTCATCCTCGTCCGTAGTACGAGGATGAGACGATGTCGGTGATAGGCGGAACACAGGCTGCTGGGAAATTCAGTGTTCCGCCTATCACAGGCGAAGGCGGAGCCGGAGGCGCGGCTTTTGAATTATAGAATGGCCGCTGTCTGTCTGCTCGACACGCTGATCGAGCAGGCAGACAGCGATGACTCGAGTATAAGCCGAGGGGGGCACTTTCAGCCTCAAAAAAGAGGCTGAAAATCTCGGCTTATACTCGAGTATATACGGTATACATTATATTCCATATATTGTATATAGTTGCCATATATATATATATATATATATATATATATATATATATATATATTTATTTACATGCCAATATGGTTCTGGAAATAGAACCTACTAATCAAGCACCACATACCTGCCAATTGCCAGTGTAAATGCTATCCCAGCAGGTGGTGTTGTCTTATGGCTTAATAAATAAATCATTTTGAAAATGATTAATCATTTTTTCCGGTTCGCTGTGATTCCCCGGCTCTTATGTGGAATTATGTTAAATGAATTGCGAAATCCCAAAACATACATGATGTTTCTAGGACGGTTGGAGTTTTTGAGTGTGATTGGAAATTGTTGAAGGCGGTCATGTCATCCTGTAACATAGACTTTAGCAGCTTTCTGCAAGCAGCGACAGAGGTGGAGAGAAGCAGAGGGGTTATTGATGTGGTGAGGCAATATGTAGAAAAAATCCATCTGACTGGGGAATTCAATCTTTTTTTTTTTTGCAGATAAGCCCCTGGTGAACTGTCAAGCAGAATATTAGCAGTGAACCACTGACTTTTGTAGTGAGCAAAAATGATATTTGTTCACATTTGGCAGCCCTCGTCATTCTCTTTTGCTACATAATATTAAATTATATTTTTACAGACTATGCTGTACAAAGACATTAATGGATATCTCCTGCCATAACTGACATTTCCTTTTCGGTAGATATTGGAGAGTACAGTGCCTTGAAAAAGTATTTATACCCCTTGATATTTTCCACATTTTGTCATGTTACAACCAAAAACTAATTATTTTATGTGATAGGCCAACACAAAGTGGCACATAATTGTGAAGCGGAAGGAAAATGATAAATAGTTTTCAAAATCTTTTACAAATAAATATGTGAAAAGTCTGCCGTGCATTTGTATTTAGCCCCCCTGAGTCAATACTTTGTAGAACCATCTTTTGCTGCAATTACAGTGATCGCTACTTGCATCGGCTCCATGGGCGAGCAGGAGGCACGCGCACACGCTCCCTAGTGGCCGGGCTATGTTACTGACGTAACTTGACGGTGATTCGTGCAGCCGAGCCATGTTGCCGCAGTAAAACTGTGGCGGCTGGTTGGCAAGCTGTTAATGTACACGACCTCAACCACCCAACCAAAAGAGCCTTGGTTTGGAGAGAGGCGCTTAAACTCCAGGTCGGTGTTCTCTGCATACAGGAGACCCATTTCTCAGCTTGCAATACTCATTACTTTCAACTTAAACAATTCCCTCATACCTTTTTGACTTCAGCACATACAAAACAAAAAGGTGTTGTCATTGCTATTAAGGACTCTGTGGCCTTTACCCTGCAAGAAACACACATCGATCCAGCAGGACAATATCTAATTCTAATAGGAGAACTTATCAACAAACTCTACACTATTGTGAACCTATATGCGCCCAACTCCCATGAAATCTGCTTTCTGAAGAAACTGTTCCGCAGAATTGCTACAATCCAAAAAGGCTCCCTGGTAATGTGTGGGGACTACAGTATAACAGCAGACTACACGATAGACACCACCTCTGAATGCAAACGCCCACTACCCGTGCTACAACCTCTACTACATACAGAAGATGTCTATGATGCCTGGAGGTGCCAACACTCAAATGAACTAGACTACACCTTCCATTCCTCCAGGCACAATTCATACTCTAGAATTGATTTAATTCTCGTAGATAAGATGTTGTTGCAGGCAGTGTCCTCCTCCACCATACACAACATCACATGGTCCGACCATGCACCTGTCTTTATAACTGTGGTGGAGGGGCCCACTCCAAGCCCTGCCTATCTGTGGTGGGCCAACTCTTGTATATTTCAAATGTCTTCACATTACGCCACCATTGCTAAAAACCTGACCAAATTCTTTTCATTGAATGCCCACTCTGTGTCTGACCCTGCTATGCTGTGGTGTGCACACAAGGCCTTTATTATAGGGATTATTCAGCAAATTTCTTCACAGGAGAAGAGGCAGAGGACCAACTCCTTAGTGAAATTAGGAAAATAATAGCGTCCCTAAACAAAAACAATACTAATGCACATTTAGCACATATGATTTCTCAGCATCGCTCTGATCTCAGGCTCCTGCTAATTGAGCAATATGATAAACACATTCAGTCACTCAAATTATCCCACTACTCATCTGGAAATCGAGCATTTTAATCGAGTCTTGCCCAAAGACTCAAAGTCTGCAGAACTAAAACAAAAATCCCATACTTCATCCATCAGAAAATAAAAAAAATATTCAACCCGTAAGACATAGCAAACTCCTTTGGGGAATATTTCTCCTCATTTTACAATCTTGAGAAAGACCCCAATACCCCGCAACCTACTAATGAAAGTATACAAGCTTTCTTGTCAAAAATGAGTCTCCCCTCCCTCTCACAAGCGCAACTACTTTCTCTTAATAACCCTATTATGAAAAATGAGATCATAAAAGCGATAAGAACCCTACCATCGTGCAAATCACCAGGCCCTGATGGACTAACAAATGACTACTATAAAATCTTCCAAAACAACTTATTTCCAACATTACAGTCGGTTTATGCTGCCGCAATGTCCTCTGCCTCGTTTCCCTCTGAGATGCTTAAGGCCTATGTGGTTACCATTCCTAAACCAGGTAAAGAATCCACTACCCCCCCCCCCCCCCCCCAACCTCAGACCCATCTCATTACTTAATACAGACGTCAAGGTATATACGCCAAGATATTGGCTCACAGATTACTTCCTATCCTTCCTTCCCTCATAAAACCTGACCAAATGGGTTTTACCCCTGGCAGACAAGCATCTGATGCCACAAGGAGAGTAATTAACATCATACAATAAGCCAGGACCTGTCAAGAGCCTTCTTCGCTCCTCTCTTTGGATGCGGAGAAGGCATTCAACAGAATACATTGGGGCTATATGAAACACACATTGCAAAATTTTGTTTTCACAGGATCCTCTCTCTCCGCCATCCCGGCCGGCAATAAGGTTCCAGGCTGGCTGTGTCTGTCCATGTGGAGCTTGTGCAGCGCTTCCAGTTTCTACATGGCAGCCTCCATGGCAGGACAAGTGCTGAGGACTATGATAGCAAACAGCTCTCTGCTGGACAGACAGAAGCCCTACATCGATTCGTTGACCATGGATGCCTGTCCACCTTGGATGGGGTTGTGGTTTGGGTCACTTCTCTCTACACACTCCCTCAGTTCCTGTGCCTGACATTACCAGTGGGCCCCCAATATCCAGTGTTCTACCATGCCTCCTATACACAGTAGACCTGTTTATAATTATCATGGGCTTTCTCCTGATGAGTGGTAATACAAAACCAAGAAACGCGTCAAGCTAATTGATGCTGTGTCTGGATTTACATACTATATTTTAAACTCCTATGTGTTCTACATATTATACCTATTTTGTGGTATAGGATCAAGATACCTTATTTAGGGGCTCTTTCCTCATACACCTGGCAGACCCCAATGTCTGGAGGTCATTTCCATTATTGTAAATACTGTTCTGATATGTCAATAATTAACATGTATGTGTATATAGATGAAATGTATGGGTTATACTACCATTATTAATTGTTGTTCTTATCTTACTAATCATGGTCCTATTACATCTCAATAAACAGATTTATACTTTTACTATTGATAGCTGATTGTCCCTGAGACTGTGTGCATTATACATGTGTAGGTGTATTTAAGATCCTATGAAGGGGTTACGTTATCACTATCATTCATTGATTTTATCTTGCCGATAATGGTCCCATTGTATATAAGCAATTATATTATTGATAGCTGGTTGTCCCTGAGACTTCATGCTTCAGTCCCATCTGTTCCAATGGTCCCCTCCCCCTTTCCTGTTACTCCCATTAGATAGGGATGGAGATATATGACCTTATTGGTCTTTACCTCATATAGTCCCAAACAATCACTTTGTTTTCAATCCTGGCCCTTTACTCACCCCCCTGTGCACAGGTCTACACGTCAAATATGCTCTCACTACCCTTTACCATATCAGTATGATATCATATTTGTAGACAATATCATTCTGTTCCTAACTTCACCAGCTACATCACTACCTCATGCCCATACTACCCTCAATGAGTTTAGTAGAATCTCTTTCTATAAAGTTAATTTTACAAAGTCCATCATCCTGAAATGACCATGAGGCTCTAAGGCCCTCCTGGTCAAACACAGACTAGCAGGAGGTATGGGACTAATAGACATTCAAGACTACTTCCGAGCATCCATTCTTACTCAAGGGCTGTTTTAGCCCTCCCCAGATATTTTTCTAGAGCAGCATTGAACAAGCTTTGAGCCCAACCAAACACCTGCACTCTCTCCTACTCCTAGATGTATGGTGTCCATTCCCCATACAATTTCACCAAATCCCACCCTTTTTGAAAATGGGAATCCGACTTAAGCATAACTATTACAGACTCACAGTGGCAATTTGTACTTTGATTGCTCTACAAAGCCTCCAAATGTGTTAATCACTGGGAGCTTTCCAAAAAATAGCCCTCAGGTGGTACCTTACACCTTACAGAATATCCAAATTCTGCCAAAACTACTCCCTGCTATGCTGGAGAAATTGTGGCACAATAAGCAACCTTCTCTATATGTTCTGGACCTGCAAAATTTAACCAGGTTCTGAAATAACATATTTTGCTCAATCTCAAGCATTATGGGGATCCTAACACCTCCTGATCCAAACTTAGCTGTACTCAACATAGGTATATAAACTCCCCCCCCCCCCCCCCCCGGTTTTTCGTAGTGATTAGACACATACTTTTGGTCGCTAGAACATTAATAGAGGAACACTGGAAAGCTGATAAGGCACTAAATGCATCTGAAGTATTTGTAATTACTCAAGTCTACTATGTCTATGAATCCCTACTGGCTAGTAGATGTGTCAATATGAAACAGTTTGATATGCATTGGAAAATATGGAAAAGGTAGTATAAAGTAAATAGATGAATCATTAATCTTTGATGATTATATTTCTCATGCCCATTCAACCCCTTCTACCCATGTTAAGGTCAGACCAAATTCAACTCTCCCTTCTTTTTTTTCTTTTTTTTATATCCCACCCTGTGTTTTATCTTACATACACATTCTTTTCCCTAAGTTATTTGCTTTTTTTATTTTATTTTTAAGAATATATTCAGCTATCGATACTTTGAGAATAACATTCCTCAGTACAAACCCTCTTTGGACCAATGGTCTCCCGCTTTCAGATGGTTCCAATTACAATGTCTATATTGGTCCCCATATTTTTAATCCACTCACTGTTGAACAATCAACCAACTGTGCCTTTTGAGACTACCTCTCTACTGTATATAGCTGAATGTATATTTTTATATTGTTGTACTATTTGTACTGTATATATTGTACTATGGAAATTTTCAATAAAAAAACAATTGGAAAAAAACTGACCACATTAAACAGAGGAACACAGCATGGTCAGTTCTCTAGCTACTGTATGCTGGGAACTTAACCTGCTCTCCTCCAATGATCAGACTTGTCCTGACATGACCCCCCTGCACAGCTATTAAATTGGAAGATCAGCGTGATGTTGCTTCTCCTCCCCAAGCTCCTATACAGCTGAGAACAGAGGGAATGTGACCACTTATTAAAAAGGGAAAAAAAGTTTTTTATCATTTTTTTTTTAGCTATACACAAATGTTTTGCCTTTTATTTCTATTTTAAGAGCCTCCCCAGACGACACTGGTTACTGAAAGATGTGTGCATTGGGAGAGACCTCACACAGGACGTTATTATACAAGTTGGCCTGATCACTTGGACCTGCTGGTTGTTTGTAACACATGCTGTGTAATTCCTTCAAAATGTGTGATTTTATAATGTTTTTTACATTTTGGCAGTATTTTGGCAATACTACATTATGTGGATTTTCTTCTGTGCTAAGGAGTCTATCTTGGCTTAGGTCTGATGGTCTCCTTACGGGATCAGGGCAGCTGGTAAGGAGCTCATTTAATCGCTTGTGGTGATTCCTTTTGGGAGCACTCTCTTTCTTCGGTGGTGCAAGTTATCATCATTCCTTCACGGCAAAGAAAAATAAACTATTGAAGTTTAGAAAATCTGAGCACCTTTTTGCAGTATTATTTTTTTTAATAGATTTTTTTTGCACGGTGTTTTAACATTTTAACTGGACTTTATTTGCACAGATATGTTAATTTAGGATAAGTTCAGCATATGTATAATGGACTTTTATTGTGCCTCTTATGTGATTTATTAACTTATACCTAGCAAGGAAAGCACACATTTTATTGCTTGGTTGGAGCTTGTTACTGTTTTAAACTGAATTTTTTTTTTTTTTTTTAAGTGATCATTTACATTTACTTTAATACGAAAAAAAACAAAAAAAAAACAGGAAGCATCCGTTATCATTTATACAATCTCTATTAGTATAGCGCTTAACCCTTCATTCAAATGTTATCTTTATAGCATATATCTCAAATAACCAATAAGTGAGCATAAAATGATTATTTATACAATATTTGTAAAAATATTAAAATACAAAAATATAAAAAATGTATAAAGTGTACAGTCCACGTGGACAATTGTTCAAATGATGTAGTACATCAATGTGAATTCATCAATAACTTAAATATAAAAGTGCTTCTTAATTCATTTCATCCGTACAAAGGTGCTCCAAAAATCAACACAAAAAACAAATTGTGTCACCCCTCTCGTGCTCTCCACGCTGTGGACTTATCCTCACCTGGGCTCAAACATAAAGATGGATCTCCAGACTCCTATATCGATCCTCAGCTCAATGTCCCAAAAACAATTGGCAAAAAAATAGGCTCCAATAGTGCTTATCCCATTTAAACAACTCCTTTATTAAAGATCGTACAAATGGGTACTTCCAGCGTACCAGGCTATATTGCACAATAAATAAATGCAGTTTTCAAAGATAGCCATGCAACCACTATAATTCCACAACTCCTTGCTCCTCATAGAGCTGTGAGTGCCTCCACTGTCCTTGCCCCTCCCCTACGCGTGTCAACACAGGGATCATGTGTCTTCCTCAGGGGTATTACTATTGGATGGAAGACAGTGTCAATAAATACCTATGTAAGTGATAAGTGGCCATATTTCTACTTTTTCAGTCCTTATCATTTGTCACCAAATGAAAGCCCAATTTGTACTGATAAAAAAAACAAGGTAAAATACGCGCCGGCCACATCTAACCTATGTTGGCGATGCAAAACCGAACCGGGCTCTCACGTCCACATATGGTGGTCGTGCCCCACACTCCAAAAATTCTGGCAGGAAGTTCACAAATTAACTTCGACAATAACTTCTTACTCTCTGGAATTCTCCCCAGCTCAATTATTACTTCATCATACCACTTTATCTAGACGCACTTATTTTAGGTCTTTAATAATGCACCTGCTAAATGCAGCAAAGTTGTGCATCCCTGTTCATTGGGGCACTTCTACGATTCCATCAATCAAGGAATGGTTTATGAGGATTAATAGAAATGCTGAAATGGAAGAACTCATAGCTATTTCCCAGGAGACCATTACGAAACATAATGCACGGTGGGCCTGCTGGACCCATTTTAAGACGACTCCAGAGTACAAACGCACCATGCAACTTCATGCCACTTGAGCAAACGCATTCCTCATCCCCTATGATATGTGCACATACCTGTCACGTGGGGGGGGTGGGGGAGACTGGTCAAAGTCCGAGGCTAGAATGGCGGCTCGTGCCCCCCGCGGACGGGCCCGGTCTCTTCCTCCCCTTCCCCTCCTTCATTTGCTTCCTCCCTCCAAGATTAAATTTTCCTACCCCCCAATTTTTTTTATTTTTTTTTTTTTTTTTTTTTTTTTTTTCTGGGAATCCCATTACAAACTCATATGATTACTGTTATAGACTCCCCCCACACACCACCTTCCTGTCCCTAATCCCCTCTCAACTCCCATTCCCATTTACGCCTCTAGCGGGTACACCTTAAGACACCAGCTGGTCTGGTTACCTAGTAACCCTTACCACACATAGGAATCAAAAGACACACATGACGATTGAATGATCTCCAGACAAATATCTACTCATCCTAACTCTCGAAACTCACATTGCTGATTTTCGTGATGCTTGCTTCTAAACAAGACTCTGTATTGGAACATTGGTGTCACTCACGATTCCATATGTACGGAATTCGAAAATCTCCTTTTGCTATGTGTTTACACCCATTATTTAAGGTTGTTCAAGATAAGCCTCTCATGTAAACCTTGTCTTATGTTTTCTGCAGCTCACAGTCATTCATGCTAAGGTACTTTTTTGTATTGACTTTATTTTTGGAACCTGTATGACTTGTTTGTACCTCCCTCGTTATACCCTTTTGTTTGTATGGTTGTACCCCAACGATTTGTATACTCATTTATGTCAAATAAAATTCTTGAATGGAAAAAAAAAAAAAAAAAAACAAGGTATAATTCACCTGGATACACTAAATAGTTGCAATGACAGTTTTACTAACACATGTCAAACTTGCAAAACAGGTGTTAGTATATCTTTTATCCTCCATCCTGGAGGGTTTAAATATGGTTGCTACTTTTTTCACAGCAAATCTTTTGAAGCAGAAAATGCTCTAAAAATACCCCTCCTCCCTAAAAAAAAAAAAAATTCAGATTTTTTTTTTACCAGACTGTAGATGTAGCCCAAAGCTGGCAAAGCTCTAATGGCACCTTTAAGGTCCATCTACTCTGACTCAAAAGGTGCTGGCATACTCTTCACCACTGAAAATGATTCTACCTATTTAATAATCTGCCTGCACCAAAGTGCTGGGTTTTTAAAAAGGTGCAGTATTTTTTAAACAGTTGTAATGGCAGAAGGTTTTTTTTCTATCCACGAAGGTAGAAAAACCTTCTGAGTGACGCAGCTTCCCCCTAATGCAAAAAGTGCCTTTAGACCCCTTTCACATGGGCTGTCCAATCAGGTCTCCCTGTCAGTTTTTCTGGTGGACCTGATCGATTCCTCCAGTCTCCTTTATGGAGAGGCAGATATCAGCAGACACTTGTCCATTGACATCTTGTTTGCCAAAAAAAGATGGGTTCCATCCGTCCGGCGGATCAGCAGAGCAGACACAGACAAAGTCCCGCTCTCCTCTATGGGGCAACAGGCGGTCTGTTTCCATCCGATTGCCCCATAGAGGAGAGCAGGACTTTGTCCGTGTCATTTATGCATAATGGCGCAGACATGAACCTGTCATCTGCCTACTCAGTAAGGATCAGCGGAGAGAGATTCCCCGCTGAGCAAGTAGATTCTGCTAAGCAGAGGGGCCCATGATGTGAAATGGGCCTTATGACGCGTACACACGACCAGACTTTTAGACAGACTAGGTCCGACGGTCTTCCCGACGGACTTTCGGCGGAGATCCGGCGGACTTTCCGAATGAACGGATTTAGCCCCTGTACACACGTTCGGAGATTTCAACAGCCAAATCCGTCGGATTTTGCCCGTCGGATTTTGTCCGTCGGATCTTGTCCGAAACTGTTGCATACACACGGTCAGACAAAGTTGTCGAAAAATCTGATCTTTCAGAACGTGATGATGTAATTTCGTTACGATGGGACTACATTCAGGCTAGTAGCCAAAACTTTGATTTAGGAATTTGATCTGAGCATGCGTGGCACTTGGTCCGATCAAAATTCTCTACACATGATCGGAGTATGTCCAATCGGCCCAGTTGGTCGGGAAATATTTCCAACAAGTTGGAAAATTGGGTCCGATGGATATTCCGACGGAATCATTTCGATGCATACCACACACAGTCGGATTATCTGACGACACGGTCTGATAGGACACACTCCGACGGATTCTCCCACCGTGTGTACCAAAATCCAACGGATTTTAACGTGATGATGTACAACCGGTCTAGAATAAGGAAGTTCATAGCCAGTAGCCAATAGCTGCCCTAGCGTCAGTTTTTGTCGGTCGGACTAGCATACACACAAACAGATTTCTCGATAGGAACTGGGTCTTGCGAGTTCAGGCCGAAAAATGTTCAACATGTTCTATTTCTAAAGTCCGTTTTTTGGACAGCAAAGTTCCGATGGAGCCCACACACGATCAAATTGTCCGACAGATTCGTTCCGTCTGACCTTTGCTGTCGAAAAGTCCAGTCATGTGTACACGGCATTAGAATCACTTTAAGAAGAAGGAGATGCTTGAGATTATGGGCAGGCCACGATCATAACAAATGCACACATGCTCAAAACCAGATACCCACCCCCCCCCTCCAAAAAAGTGAAGTGCCAAAACCTAAAGGGGGGGGGGGGGGGTTGGCAGCAGAGAAGCAGAACTTCCCCTTTTGAGTAAAATTCTGCTTTAACTTTGTCATTCACACCTGAAAATATTATAATGACCACGTGTTGCTGTTCTGTTTTCATAGAGTCTAGTTATTACTCTATAAGTGGCAAAATTCAACTTTAACAAGCAATGTTCTTCAAGAGAGGAGAGACAGGACAGTTGTGTTCTGCTCAGCAGAGCCTGCGTAAAAACAATCAGTAAACTCTTTAATCATGTCTAAGAGGCCTGAATATTTACATAATTATATCTACTACCCTCTCTGTATCCGATTTGTTCTGTATTCCAAAAGGTCAAGATACAGGGCAGCTGCCTGTCTGCTCACTGCCGTTATTTGAGTGCTCCGGCCATCTAATTTCTCAGTCACTTTTATTGTGCTCATCTGTTCAGGAAGACTAGGTTTTCCAAGGCTCATTTGCTGGTTAATTGCATTTTCAGATCCTTTAAGATGTCTACCGCACCTGCTCACCACTTCACAGTCGCTTTTGATCTCTCCAGAAATATCAAACTTTGATTATGTGAAAATCATTCTCTACGTGCTTGGAAACCAAGCTGAAATTAACAATGTAACTGTTCTGACCTGCCCAATTGTCAGTTACGAGTTTTTCAAAAGAGACCGAAGCTTTACAAATTTAGGCACAAATGATATCTTTTCTCTTTTGTGCTATGTTCTTTTTTTTTTTTTCGTGTTTATTTATGCTTGACTTGTGTTCATTAAGGGTAGCAGAAAGGTGCTTAAGAGCCATAACTGTCCATCATTTTCAATTAAAGGGTAGACACAAGCTCCTGTTTGGTGAAGGGGTGAGATCTTAATAGCACTCACCAGTTTTGTATCGGGGAGGATGTTGGCAGGTGCCCAGTTCCAAAATTTAGCGCAGGTGAGTAACTTGAGAACAGATGGTGACTCAAATCCAATAAAATATAATTTAGACATTTGGAAAGAAGAAAAAAAAAAATCACAGCTTATTTGATAAGGATTATCAATATTGGAAAGTTTAGAGGGGAAACAAAAAATCCAACTATAGACTTCAACTATCCAGTGATGCAATAATGTTCCTCTTTTGGGCTTAATAATGTCCAGTTTCATGCAACCCACCTATTCTGGGCCCATGTTTCAATGGGCAAAAGAGGGGGGTGAAACAGACCTGTCACATCATTGGACACCTGTAAAAAGGGCACATATATACAGTATCTCACAAAAGTGAGTACACCCCTCACCTTTTTGTAAATATTTTATTATATCTTTTCATGTGACAACACTCCAAAAATGAGACTTTGCTACAATGTAAAGTAGTGAGTGTACAGCTTGTATAACAGTGTAAATCTGCTATCCCCTCACAATAGCTCAACACACACCATTAATGTCTAAACCATTGCCAACAAAAGTGCATACACCCCTAAATGAAAATGTCCAAATCAAGCCCAAAGTGTCAACATTTTGTGTGGCCACCATTATTTTCCAGCACTGCCTTAACCCTCTTGGGCATGGAGTTCACCAGAGCTTCAAAATGGTTTCCACTAGAGTCCTCTTCTACTCCTCCATGATGACATCACGGAGCTGGTGGATCTTAGAGACCTTAAGCTCCTCCATCTTCCATTTGAGGATGCCCCACAGATGCTCAATAGGGTTTAGGTCTGGAGACATGCTTGGCCAGTCCATCACCTATACCCTTAACTTCTTAAGGCAAGGCAGTAGTCGTCTTGGAGGTGTGTGTTGGGGTAGTTATCGTGTTGGAATACTGCCCTGAGGCCCAGTTTTCTGAAGGAAGGGGATCATGCTCTGCTTCAGTATGTCACAGTACATCTTGGCATTCATGGTTCCCTCAATGAACTGTAGCTCAACAGTGCTGGCAGCACTCATGCAGCCCCAGATAATGAGACTCCCACCATCATGCAAGACACACTTGTCTTTGTACTCCTCACCTGGTTGTCGCCACACACACTTGACACCATCTGAACCAAATAGGTTATCTTGGTCTCATCAGATCACAAGACATGGTTCATGTAATCCATGTCCTTGTCTTCAGCAAACTGTTTGCAGGCTTTCTTTTGCATCATCTTTAGAAGAGACTTCCTTCTGGGATGACAACCATGCAGACCAAATTGGTGCAGTGTGGTTTGATCACTGACAGGCTGACCCCCCACCCCTTCAACCCCTGCTGAAATGCTGGCAGCACTCATACATCTATTTCCCAGACAACCTCTGGATATAACGCTGAGCACATGCACTCAACTTTTTTGGTCAACCATGGTGAGGCCTGTTCTGAGTGGAACCTGTCCTGTTAAACCACTGTATGATCTTGGCCACCATACTGCAGCTCAGTTCAGGGTCTTGGCAATCTTCTTATAGCCTAGGCCATCTTTATGTAGAGCAACAATTATTTTTTTCAGATCCTCGGAGAGTTCTTTGCCATGAGGTGCCATGTTGAACTTCCATGGACCAGTATGAGAGAGTGAGAGCGATAACACCAAATTTAACACACCTGCTCCTCATTCACAGCTGAGATCTTGTAACACTAACGAGTCACATGACACCGGAGAGGGAAAATGGCTAAATAGGCCCAATGTGTACTCATTTTTGTTGCCAGCAGTTTAGACATTCGTGGCTGTGTGTTGAGTTATTTTGAGGGGACAGAAAATTGACACTGTTTTACAAGCTGTACACTCACAACTTTACATTGGAGCAAAGTGTAATTTCTTCAGTCTTGTCACATGAAAAGATATAATAAAATATTTACATAAATATGATGGGGTGTACTCACTTTGGGAGATGCTGTGTGTATATATATATATATATATATATATATATATATATATAATATTTAAGGGTTTATTTTTATTAATCAAAAAAATGGAAAGTAAATAAACAGACGAGAAATCCAAATCAAATCAATATTTGGTAGGACCACCCGTTGCCTTCAAAACAGCATCAGTTCTTCTAGGTAGACTTGCACACAGGTTTTGAAGGAATTCGGCAGGTAGGTTGTTTAAAACATCTTGGAGAACTAACTACAGATCTTCTGTGGGTGTTGGCTGCCTCAAATCCTTCTGTTTCTTCATGTAACCCCAGACAGACTCCAGAATTTTAAGATCAGGGCTCTGTGGGGGCCAAACCATCACTTCCAGGACTCCTTGTTCTTATTTATGCTGAAGATAGTTCCTAATGACATTGGCTGTATGTTTGGGGTCTTTGTCTTGTTACAGAATAAATTTGGGACCAATAACATGCCTCCCTGATTGTATGACATGATGGATAATTATCTGCCTGTATTTCTCAGCATGTAGGGCACCTGACCTGATCCTGACCAAATCCCCAACTACATTTTCAGAAATGCAGCTCCAAATTTGCCAGGAACCTTCACCGGGCTTCACTGTTGTTTACAGACACTCATTATGGTTCCACTCTCCAGCCTTTTGGTGAACAAACTGTCTCCAGCTACAGATAAATATTTCCCATTTTGACTCATCAGTCCAGAGCACCTGTTGCCATTTTTTTGCACCCCATTTCCTATGTTGTCATGCATAGGATGTGAAAACAGGGCTAAACGAGTGACAGAAGTGCATAAAAACTATTTCCCATTAAATCCTGTTCACAATGCAGGTGTGCCGCACTTTGAAAAGTCCTGCTGCATCTTTGCTGCAGTTTTTCAAAAGCGCACCAAAAGGGTACCTTCCATTGTAAGTCAATAGCAACACATGAAAAGCTCATCAATGTGAAAGGGCCTAATAGAGGTTATAACGCTGAATGAAATATTCCAATAACCCCTACTCCTGGCTTTCGGGCAAGCATCCAACCTCAGAAAAGCTGTAAACTGGGCTGCCAAATTAGTCTATTACAAAGTGTCATAAACACAAAGGGGGACCTTAAGTATCATAGGATCCAACATCTGTACCACTCGTAATGCTGTGTATCATATCCAATGCAAAAAAAAATCTTAGGTTGGGGAAACAAGACAACATTTACAAACAAGAATGAATTTGCAGACACACCATTAAAGAGTATAAAGAAGAGGATTCCTGCACATCTTTGGGGCATTATTTTTCACAACCAGACCACACTATGGTCTGGTTGTTACCATAACCATGTTTTGGTTCTTAAAAAGAACTTCCAAACGACTAACTTTTTCAACTAGGAATGATAATTCTATTTGACACAAAAGATAATGGACAAATTGTGGACCTCGGTTTTCTAAATTAGTAGCCAACTGTTTTATGACCACCTCACTTCTGTGACTGTTATCCTCCTCCCAGTCTTTAGACCTCTCTTCTTATCTCACTAACTATCCAAGCTTTATTACCATTACTGTGTATGGCGTTTGTGTATGTCATTTTGAATGATATGATGTACAAGACCTATGCTCAACATACCGATATTGACACCCAGAGTCAAAGTCAAAGCTGCAAATTGTGCAGTCAAATAAATCCATTAAAAAGTGGCACACACACTGTACTCCAAGTAAGGTTGTGTAACTTATCCAATTCAAAACATGCAACAAATAATCTTACGTAGGGGAAACAGGACACAATTTACAAAAAAAGAGTGAATGTGCACAAACACACCATTAAGAGTATAAAGAAGATGCAAACCTGTGGGACATTTCACAGCCAGATCACACTATGGAAGACATGAATGTTTTGGATCTTAAAAAGAACTTCAAAACTACTCAGGAAAGGAAAACTTTTTTAGCTAGGAATGATAATTCGATTTGACACAAAAGATAATAGACAAAATGTGGACCTCAATTTTCTAAATCGCTATCCAACTGTTTTATGACCACCTCTCCTCGATGATTGTTCTTTTCCTCCCAGTCTATAGACCTCTCCCTTTCTTGTCTCACTATCTATTTGAGTTTAATTACCATTGCTGAGTATGTTTTTTTTTATACATTGTAATATTTTTTATTATACTTTGGAATAATATGATGTACAAGACCTATGTTTAACAGGCCCAATATTGAAGCTCAGAGTCATTATGTTTGTACAGGACTGCTAACTATGACCATGCAGGAAAAGAATCTTTATCTGTCATTAATACCCAATTGCACTGAACATTCCGACATCCAATATTCTGAAAACAAGCTGAACCATTCCAGATGAATGATTTCCATTTCATTTGGATTTGCTCTTAATCACAATGACCCCAATGCAGCCTGACAGCTTTTAATAATTGTGACAGAATCGGTCTGACATTTCTAACAATGGTGATTGAAGAAAACCTTCTCCCATATGAATAATGATAACTTCTACCAATCCGCTCATGATAATTACGCCTATAACATTTAAACCCCCTCATAGATAATAAGCCGAAAATAGATTTCTGTGTAAACGCAAGACAATGGAAATGCTAACATCTTATAAGGAAGGCGTCCTGCTACAATTGTTTACATTGAGATTATTGTCTTGTTATCTCCAATGACATTTGAAGTGAGCTCTTAGCAGATTCAGAAGACACTATAGTGGTACTCTGGATGTGGACAATCATTCGGACCTTTATTGCAAGTGGGTTTATGGAAGAGTCATAGGAAAATGTGCTTAACCTTAATACATCTTAAATCTGGGCTATAGATTTTCTAAATAGTGTTTCTGTCTGTACTTTTGAAAGGGTTTTAATTTTATAGCAGTGGGTTGGAGAGATTTGGGTCATCTGCAGAGCTGAATTTATAGTGGATTTATCATAATCACTGTGTAGACAGGTGCAGTTAGCTACTCTACCACTAGGTGACTCTTTACCAGAATACTGTCTGGTTACAGCAGATAGTGTCTTCAAGTGCTAAGCCCATTCTAAGTAGAATCCTCCTGCTGTGATGTCATGGGTGAGTTATTGCCCAGTTATAAGCCAAGATGGGAGGAGCGCACAAACACTCGGGGCATGGGGCATTGGGCAAATATCCTACACCAGCACAGATGTGGCCAGCACACGGAGGCCCTGGAAAGGGAAGGAGACTGGGAGGAGGAGACCTGTACCCAGGAAGAGACGGACGGCTGTAGACTTTTTGTCACTTATGAAGGTGGGGGCCGGGGCAGATTGCAAAAGGCCTTTTAGGCCAAGAGTTCTCTAAAAGGGTCTGCTTCCCTGGAGGGTCCGGAGAGAGGTGTATCTTAGGAAAAGGTAACTACAGAGAACCAGTCCTGTGAGTACTAATGACCCTGGTTGAAGGAAAAAAAGTTATGCCCCATACACACGGTCAGAAATTCCAATGGAAAAAGTCAGATCGGATTATGTTGTCAGAAAATCTGATTGTGTGTGGGCTCTATCAGACTTTTTCTATCAGAATTTCAGACGGAAAAAAAGTTTGAGAGCTGGATCTAAAATTTTCCAAACAACAAAATCCGATCTGACTTTTTCCGATCATTTGTAGAGAATTCCGACGCACAAAGTGCCACGCACGCTCAGAAAAAATTTGGAGAGGAAAGCTATTGGCTACTGGCCTCTACGTAGTCCCGTTGTACTTGTTTTACATCACCTCATTCCAAACGATTGGATTTTCTGACAACTTTGTGTGACCGTGTGTAAGTTTTGGCCAAAATCAGTCTGAAAAATTCTGACAGGTTTTGTGGTCGGAAATGTCCGACCGTGTGTATGGGGCATTAGAAGGGGATAACTGCTAAGGTATTGCATATGCTTTCATATAAGACTACTGTGTATTTTCCACTAAATGTGATTGACTATGTAATGTTCAGTGACTCTAGAATGTATGTTGATGTGATGTAACTGTTATGCCATTTCCTGGATTCCATCAGTAAAGTTCAGCAATTCTACTCATATGTTTGGACATTTCTTCCTTGGAATATAAAGGTCAATGTCAGGTGGAGGCTTCTGGCATGGAGTGGGTCACAATATGGTGGAGGGCTCAGCCTGAGCAGGTGGAATAGTTTTCTAGCAAAAGCAGGAGTGGGGCAGGGACTTGTGTTCTTGGTTCCATAATGAATGAATGTCTTTGCCAATCTGAAGCATTTAATGTTGATCATAAAGATAATACAAATAGTTGGGAATATTTTTTTTTTTTTGTAATTGGATCATTTTTAATAGAAACCAATCATGGTTTTATACAGTTTTGCGTATAAAAAAAAAGAGAAAAAAAAAGACAGAGGCCATACAAACTATGACCTTGGTACAGGTACAAAGATTGTCACACGGTATACAAAAATATCAAAAACATAAAAATAAAAATAAAGCCTTATGCAACAGATGCATTGGCAGGCCTGTGGCACTTAGTTTGTAGGACCCATCTTTTAGGAACCAAGTGTGAGCTCCAACATGCCCCCAGAAATGTATCAGATCTCCAACTCCAAAACCAAAAGTGTCAATTTGCATGTTAAGAGCTCCAGATTCAAGCTTCATGAGCACTCGGGAAAATAAGAAAAGTATGTGCAGGCATCTTTCATTGACTGCAATTACATGTCAGTTCCAGATAGATATAATAGCGTGAGCTAAAGATTATTCCCCCTTAAAAATTACATGTGAGAATCCAGCTCATATAAAGCAGACTTTTATGACATTTTCCTATTTGCATTTGTAATTCGTCGCTCTGACCCAATGATCCTCCCAGGGTGGAAAGTTAATCTATTCTAACAAAAAATAACTCAGGCTTCATTTTATTATTTTGAACATTCCATATAGAACTAAATTACGGTGGAAAAAAGAAAATCAACAGAAATTTTACATTCATTAAGCACTTGATTGCTCAGTTTCATTATTATGGAAATATACTGTGTCATGCAAATAGCAGCGCCATGTCCGATAACTTAATTCCCCGCTTGTCAGTTCTGTACTTTTTATCATTGACTATTAGACAGCAAAGTAAGTGCAGAATCCTATTTCCATTCAATATCCCACAGAAAGTTGTCTCCCATGAGCTAAGCTCATGTGTCTCCAAGTGGGAATGGCTATATTCACTTTATAAGTGATTCTTTAGCAGTCAGTGGAATTATATCCAGCAACAGTCATGTTCAGTTTGAGCATTTCTATTAGGTCTCAAGCGATAGAAGCAAGGCACACAGGGACCTTTTTGGAGATCAACATGGAGGCTACCATCATTGTCTGCTCATTCTGCAAATGTTAGTTGCCTGGGTATCATGCTAAGCAGTGGCGTAACTAGAACCTTCAGGGCCCCAATGCAAGAAACCATGAAGGGCCCCCCTGAACCCCAGCCAGGGCCCTTTCCTTCGAGTCTGGCGGTGGAACTCCAGGGCATGGTCACAGGTATGACCTTTGTGAGCCCTGTAGTTCCACCACTGGTATCATTAGTTTTTTTTTAATAATTTTTTTTAATTCTTAGGTGCTCCATTGGGGGACTGTTCCTAGACAGGATGGGGTCCCTGTCCCCAGAAGAGATAAGGTCCTTTTCTCCAGGGCAGATGAAGTTACTGCCCCCAGGTGAGAAGGGGTCCCGGTCCGCAGGGGAGGTGGGGGTCCCTGTCCCCACGTAAGAAGGGGTCCCTGTCCCCAGGGGGAGAGGGAGGGGGTATGTAATGGTGTGTGGGGGATGGGGTCCTCTCACTCACCATGACCAAGCTGTAGGCCGCGCACTCATCCATGTTGGCCTGGGCTCCATCCAGTGTGCTGGATGGGCGATCAGCATATCTCCCAGAAAGACCTTTCATCATCTGTGTATGATGGGGAGGAGGGGGGCTGGCAGACAAGCCTGCAGTGTCCTCCGGGGAGCCGGCTCTCGTAGGGCTGCACTGCATCTGTGTGCTTAAAGTTTGTTTACCCGGGAGAAGTATGCAGTGCAGTGTGGGCTGGACTTGGGGGGGGGCGGGACTCTGGCCGGGGAGAACAGACATCGGACTGAGCGGCAATGCATGGAGCAGGATAGGGGTACTCTGAGGAGCTGGCTGATGACACAGGTCATGCGGGGAATGCACAACTAAAGAGCAGCCAGTGCGATAGTCGAGCATGGAGCTCTGCTAGTCACTCTCCACCTCCAGCCACCCGTGTGCATGGTGCACTGGTACCGCTAGCTGCCTATGCTGCTGCTGGCCATATGTAGAGGGGGCTGCATGGGCCCCCTGCATCACAGGGCCCGGTTGCGGTCGCGACTGCTGCACCCCCTATAGTTACGCCCCTGATGCTAAGCCTTTAATTTCCAGCGAAGCCAACTAAATATTGTCTAATTGTGTGTTCCTAATGCCGCGTACACACGTAGCCGACTATCTGACGGACTTAGTCCGGCGGACTTCCCGCCGGACTGTCCACCAGACGTTCAGAACGGGCTACTAGTCCACACACGGCACTTTTTCAGTGGACTAATACGGCGTACTAAGTCCGCCGTACTATCCGCAGTACTTTTGAAATGAACGGACTCGCCCACACACGCGGAGGAAAGTCCGCTCATTTTGAGCGCGTCTCCAGTTAGGCAGGGCCCGCGAAGGAGACGTCGCTGGCCCCGCCACCTGGTATGGACTTAAAGGGGAACCCCAACACCGGAAAAATCGGCGTGGGGGTCCCCCCAGGTCCACATCAGACCCTTGTCTGAGCACGCTACCCGGCCGGCCAGGAAAGGGGGGGACGAGCGAGCGGCCCTCCCTCCTGAGCCGTACCAGGCTGCGTGCCCTCAACATGGGAGGTGCCTTGGGGAAGGGGGCCCCCAGATACCGGCCCCCCACCCTATGTGAATGAGTATGGGGTACAATGTACCCCTATCCATTCACCTGTAAAATAAAGTACAAAAAAACACAGCACACAAGGGTTAAAATAGTTTATTGCACAGCTCCGGGGGTCTTCCGTCTTCGGGGGTCTTCTCGCTGGACTCCTCCGCTATCTTCTTCTAGCTCTTTCACTAGCGGAGGAGCCCGGCTATCTTCCTTGCCGCCGCCCTCTTCTTCCGACTTCGGGGGTCTTGTTCCCCTCTTCGGTTCTTCTGCCGGGCCACCGCGCCTTCTTCTAGCTCTTTTACCGGCGGTGGCCTGGTCTTCTGTCGCCGCTGTCGATTGTTTGATCGTGTGTACACGGCATTATTGAAACTTTGTGTATTTGCATATTTCCTTCAGATCTGTTGATCTGTTTCTAATTTAGCATAAAACAAATCCTGCACTTTGGCTGTGCAGGAGCTTCCCATAAAAATGACTAGTCACTGCTGCTCTCACTTCTTGTGCAAGGTGACTGGTCTTGTATCCTCCCCCTACCGCCTATAGTTTTGAACAGGCATTCTATGGGAAAGACCTGCTTGGTCCCACCCAAGGCTCTGCAAAAATGATATGCTGCACACTATTGATATTACCACTACTTTTCAAAATAATATTTTGATTTCCAAAGACATTTGGTGCAGGCAAAGTGGAATTATATCTTTTTGATTGTTAATAAATATATTTCAATTACCGTGATGTTTTTGTGACTGAAGCAAGGTCCCGAGCCTCCTTTGATCCAATGAGAACCTCCAGAGCCAAGGATAGCTGACATCCTTCTGTATCCTTCTGTATGTAGTAGGTTGTGAGGCATGGTGGGTGCAGAGTAGTTACATTTATTGGGAATTAGACACTTCTTGAATGCAAAAGAAAGTGTATTTCTCTCAACAAACTTTTTGGGGGAGAGATGGTTAGGGCCAGGACATCCTTAGGTAGTTGCAAGATTGATTGGCAGACTCTGAGACTTCAATAGGAGGACAGCCATGCAGGGAAATATGCCACATCTGCATGTGCAGGAATGCCTGTGGCAACAGTCTTTAACAGTTCCTAACACAAAGCGTAACAGTTCTTTTACTTTCACTACAATTGCTCCTTGTAGTTCTTCAGCCCACTGAGCTCCCAGTCTCTCATTAGACCCACTGATTCACTGCCACTAAATCCCTTGAGCTCCTCAAATCTTCATGGTGGTATCTTCCTTAAGTGTCACACCCCCGCTTCTCTGCTGGGTCCCTAGCTTGGCACTCAGGATACTTCTCAAGCTTCACCCACTGGCCTGCACGTCTGGTGTAAATGCTGCTCCGATACTTGCTTCTGTTACTCACTGTTCTCTGGTAATAAGGTGGATAGTCCCTTTTACACTGAAGCATTTTGCAGGCACTAAAGGGCTAAAAATAACCCCTTAAAACACTTCCCCTGCCATCCCAATCTGAAAGCACAAGTGCTTTCACACTGGGTGCTGCACTGGCAGGATGTTAAAAAAAAGTCCTGCAAGCAGAATATTTTGGGTGGTGGAGCAGCAGTGCATACACTGCTCTTCCACCGCCCCTGCCCATTGAAATGAATGGGCACGAAGCTCTTGCAAAGAGTTTCGGCAGCGGCTCTACATGGGCACTATTAACTCTTTCTTTGGCCAATAGCAAGGGTTAAAAGTGCCCCTCTAGCGGCCAAAAAGTGCAGCTAAAAGGATGGTAAAACTAGCCGTGCTTTACCACTAACACGGCCGCGCTAGTCATGTGAAAGGGCTCTTGCAAGGTCCTTTTGAGTCAGTGACCCAGAACAAGCATGCAGTTCAGGATTTCCAATATTACCAACCACACTTGTTCTTGGTTAGTATTGAAGCCAGAAGGCCAGGTTGACAATCAATGAACTACAGTACCTTTTAAATATAACAGAGGAAAGCATTGCTCTCATTAAATATTTTTTTAAATAATTAATTATTTGTAATTGTGATGCAAATATGAATAGAAGGCTTACAAGATGGCTCAGAATTCCCTTTTCCAACTTTCCAGCACAAGGAACCTCAGGAGAACTTTAACTTCCATGTGTAGAGATAATGGACACACGCCTTTCCACCTTTGATAAGGCAGCACTTAGCGCTTAGTTAGTTGATTTACTAAAAGCAAGCATGCTGTTCACTTTGCAAGCAACTTTGCCCCAGATGTTAATGCATAAGATGAAGCTCTGCTGACTTTCATTATGTGTGATTTGGTATTCTTTGCAAGGTGAAGCTTTACCAAATTCACTAAGCTCTGAGGCATATTCCTTTAGAAAGTGCAACTTCCCTTACAAAGTGAATAGCCTATTTGCCTTTAGTAAACCAACCCCTAATGCCCCGTACACGCGATTGGAAATTCCACCAGCAGAAGTCCCATGAGAGCTTTTGGTCGGAAAATGCGATCGTGTGTTTGCTCCATCGGACTTTTGCTGGCGGAATTTCCGTTTTGGAAATTCTGATTGTTTGTACAAATTCCGACGCGCAAAATTCCTACACATGCTCAGAAACAATTCTAAACAATTTTCTGGGCTTGTCATAGTGTTGTACGTCACTGCGTCCTTGATGGTTGAAGATTCAGAGAACTTTTGTGTGACCGTGTGTATGCAAGACAGCTTGAGCGGGATCTGGTCGGAATTCCGTCTGAGCTTTTACTGACCAAAATTCGGATCGTGTTTACGCGGCATAAGTGTCTAATGACTAGGACTTAACAAGGAGGCTGTGCCTTCTGTTCATTGCTGTCCTCAGGTTTCAAATTGATGGAATACACATACATTTAAGCAGCCAAATTTTACTATCACTGCACAATCAATTGTGCCAAGGATATAACGCACATAATATAAACTCTGGTGGCATAATAGCTACTCAATATTCAAGGGCTTGCTAGGTTACATTGTGTAATATCTTAAAAATGCAAAGTGTTAAAGGAAACCTGCCATGAGAAAGCTATGAAAGCTGCTACAGTTACCACCTTCTGCCATGCTGATCTGCTGGCTTTAATATTTCGAGAGTCACTAACTAGCATGTAGTCAGTGACATTAGGATTCCAGATCTGCATTACTTGTTTCAGGTCAGTGCCGGTATTATGCAATAGAATAACCACTTAGCTTTAGCGACGCAGCTAAAGACAGATGAATCTGACATTTAGCCCTTAGCAAATATGCCTGCTCATCCTTAGTGTGTACTCTAAATTACTTTGGCGTTCAATAATGACTTTCAGAATCATTACAGAATACCAGTTCTCACAAAGTCTTACAAAAAAAAAAAAATGCTAGAAAATAAAGCAAACAATTATTTAAATAAAAAGTACTTAATTTTGCAATAAGATTTGTTGTACTGGTTACATCTATTGGACCCACTGGCTTGGATTTTGGTGTCTTGTACTATTTATATTCTCTTCTGCACTGATTCCGTCTTCAACAACTCAAGAAAGATGTCCAAAGCATCAATTGGCCTACATTGGTTGTTTCAGTCTCCCTTGGATTGTTGTCATTGTCATTTCTTACCTTGCATTCTCCATAATTAAATAACCCAAATGGTAGAGTTGGAGCCCCTCCCAATGGCCACTTTATTAGGTACACCTTGCTAGTACCAGGTTGGACCTCCTTTTGCCTTCAGACCTGCATTAATTCTTTGTGGTATAAATTTAACAAGGTGTTGGAAACATTCTGGTCCATATTGACATAATAGCATCACGCAGTTGCTGCATATTTTCTGCTGCACATCCAGGATGTGAATCTTCAGTTTCAGCACATCCCAAAGTTGCTCTATTGGATTGAGATCTGGTGACCGTGGAGGCCATTGGAGTACAGTGACCTCATTGTCATGTTCAAGAAACCAGTGGTGAGATGATTGGAGCTTTGTGACATGGTACATTATCCTGCTGGAAGGAGCTATCAGAAGATGGGTACACTGTAGCCATAAAGGGATGGACATGGTCAGCAACAATACTCAGGTAGGCCATGGCATTTAAATGATGCTCAATTGGTACTAAGGGGCCCAAAGTGCACCAAGAAAATATCCCCCACACCATTCCACCACCACCACCAGCCTGAACTGTTGATACAAGGCAGGAAGGATCCATGTTTTTATGTTGTTTAAGCCAAATTCCGACCCTACCATCTGAATGTCATAGCTTAAATCGAGACATATCAGACTAGGAAAGAGTTCCCAATCTTCTATTGTTCGATTTTGTGAGCCTGCACAAATTTTTAGGCTCAGTTTCCTGTTCTTAGCTGACAGGAGTGTGTTGTTTCCTGCTGCTCTAGTCCATCTGCTTCAAGGTTCGATGCGTTGTGCATTCAGAGATGGTATTCTGCATACCTTGGTTGTAACAAGTGATTTGATTTACTGTTGCCTTTCTATCATCTCAAACCAGTCTGCCCATTCTCCTCTGACCTGACATCAACAAGGCATTTTCCTCCACACAACTGCAGCTCTGGATATTTTCTCTTTTTTCAGACCATTCTCTGTAAATCTTAGAGATGGTTGTGAGTGAAAAGAAGCAGTTTCTGAAAAATACTTAGACCAGCCCATCTGGCACCAACAACCAGGCCATGTTCAAAGTCACTTAAATCCCCTTTCTTATCCATTCTGGTGCTTGGTTTGAACTTCAGCAAATCGTCTTTACCGCGTTTATGCCTAAATGCATTGAGTTGCTGCCATGTGATTGGCTGATTAGAAATTTGTTTTACCAAGCAATTGAACAGGTATAACCAATAAAGTGGCTGGTGAGTGTAGGTTTTAAAAACATGGATACCTTAAAGCTATATTATAAGAAGCTCTAAGAACCCCTGTCCTGCCCAGACCTAACCACTTCCATCTACGCTGTCATCCTCCCTAGACGTACTTGCTCCTCTTTCTACATGCAAAACCAGGCCCCATCTGCCACAACCCTGGCAAACAGATGACACCAGAAGTCTCAAGAGACGTAGCCGTGCTCTTGAGCGAGCATGGCGTAAAACTAAATCCCTGCCAGACTTTACCCTCTACAAATCAGCCCCTTCTCAAACTTCTGCCTCCACACTGCTAAAGAAACCTACTACAACACTCTCATCAAAACCCTCTCCTCCAAACCTTGTCAACTCTTTTCTACCCTTAATTCCTTACTTCACTCTCCACTGCCCCCACCCACCAACTTGCTTACCGCTCAACAGATTGCCAACCATTTCAAAAGCAAAATCGACACAATTAACAAGGAGATATCCAGATATCCAGATATCCAGCATTCAACTTCCTCCCCTACCCACACTCAATACTCTCCTCCTTCTGCCCAGTTACCGCTGATGAAGTTAATAAACTCCTCTCCATTGCCCACCTCACCATCTGTCCCCTGGACCCTGTCCCTTCACAATTACTGCAACCACCTTCCCACTCTATCCTAAACTCCCTAACCCACATTTTCAACCTCTCCCTTTCCTCCAGCACCTTTCCTTCCTTGCTCAAACATGCACTGGTTACCCCCATACTAAAAAACCCTCACCAGATCCCACCTATTTGAATCATTTAAGACCCAACTCCCTGCTCCCATTTGTCTCCACGCTCATCAAACGCCTTGTCCAAGACTGAATGAGTCACTACCTCGTGGACAAGAACCTTTCAACCACCTACAGTCCGGCTTCTGTCCACAACATTCCACAGAAACTGCCCTACTAAAACTCACCAATGACCTACTAACTGCTAAAACCAATGGCCATTACTCCATACTCATACTCATAGACCTCTCTGCTGCCTTTGGCACAGTTGACCACCTGCCAGTGCTGCTAAACTTGGTTTTGGAATCTAAGCATCAAAAAATTGGTTGCAAAAAGCTTAAAGTGGTAGTAAAGCCCCATTTTCAACTTGTACCTATAAGTAAGCCTATAATAAGGCTTACCTGTAAGTATAGTGCATATCTGTTAAACTTGCACAGTTTTGCAGATATTGACATTGCATGCAGCCAATGACCCCACCGGCTCATGCTCTCTGAAGGTCTAGCATACCGTCCATCCGCCATAGCCAAGGGTTCCTGTGCGCATGCACAAGAGTGACATCATCACGGCTCTGGCCACTCATTTAGCCAGAGGCCGCAAACCCGGAAGGAAGACCGGGAGAATATGGAAGCCTTGTCAGTGGTGCCACTGGATGAGCTTCGTTTTAAGGTAAGTCTCACATAATGTGCTAGTATGTGATGCATACTAGCATTTTATGAATTTGTCTTACAGGGGCAAGTTTTTTTTTTTTTTTTTCTGCAGAGGTTTACTATGGCTTTATTTATGTATTCATAAGTAGAAAGCTGCATTAAGGAGAATTGTGGCTGTCTGCCTTGGAGTTTAGTTTTAAAATGCATACAATCCTGTTTTTATTTTTAATTGAGAAATATGAGAAGCTGTATTGCAATAGTTTTCAATTCAAACAGCAAGTAGGGCTCTAGCCTCCTTTTCACATCATTAGAATGATTACTTTTCAGCTGTGTTGGAAGAAGCCTGTTCTTTACTGAACTCTTATCAGAGTCATTAGAGCAGTAACTATTCACTTATTAAATGGTACAATCTGAAGTTTCATTTTGACAAAGGGAGCTGCAAAGCAAGCTGTTCTGTTGTACTGTCTATTTAGATGACCCATTTTTGTATATTAGATGTCTCTTAGTAAAACCAAGGTTGTATAATAAAATATAATTGACCCACGCCACTAAAGATTCAACCTAAAAAGTGTTGCAGAACTCAGCCACTTACCCTCCATCTATCTGAGCACGTAGACTGGTTCACATTATAATAACACTTTAATTCTCAGTTCCCCACTCCCCCCTGCCTAAAATATAACATTTAGATTAAACTGAAACACTTAGTACTTAAAGCGGACTTTCAGTCATTTTTTCAACTTTCCATCTATAAAATCTTCTGCCCTTGTTTTAATTTTGGACAGTAAAACACATTTTTTTCTGCCAGCAAATACCTTATACAGCCCACTTCCTGTTTCTTGTCTGGTCATTAGCCTAGGCATATGACATCATGCACAGCTCTCTCTCTCTCACTCTTGTGAGAGTTTGCCAGGAAGGGAGGGGTGATGAGTCATAAGAGGGACAATGAAAGCTGCAGGGCAGCAGAGCTGGAGGTGTGCCTCTGTGTGTCTGTGTAAATCCAAGAAGTGAACAGGCAGTAGCTTCAGCTGCCCACAGTTAGAATGGCTGCAGCCAGACTTAGTGGAGGGAGATTTCTGCAGCATATTTGGCAAGTACAGCATCACAGTATACAGTATCTCACAAAAGTGAGTACACCCCTTATATTTTTGTAAATATTTTATTATATCTTTTCGTGTGACAACACTGATGAAATGACACTTTGTTACAATGTACAGCTTGTATAACAGTGATAATTTGCTGTCTCCTCAAAATAACTCAACACACAGCCATTAATGTCTAAACCGCTGGCAACAAAAGTGAGTACAAATGTCAGAATTGGGCCCAATTAGCCATTTCCCTCCCTGTGTCATGTGACTCGTTAGTGTTATAAGGTCTCAAGTGTTAATGGGGAGCAGGTGTGTTAAATTTGGTGTTATCGCTCTCACTCTCTCATACTGGGCACTGGAAGTTCAACATGGCACCTCATGACAAAGAACTCTCTGAGGATCTGAAAAAAGAATTGTTGCTCTACATAAAGATGGCCTAGGCTATAAGAAGATTGACAAGACCCTGAAAATGAGCTGCAGCACGATTGCCAAGACCATACAGCGGTTTAACAGGACAGGTTCCACTCAGAACAGGCCTCACCATAGTCGATCAAAGAAGCTGAGTGCACGTGCTCAGCATCATACCCAGAGTCTTTAGGAAATAAATGTATGAGTGCTGCCAGCATTGCTGTAGAGGTTGAAGGGGTGGAGGGGTCAGCCTGTCAGTGCTCAGACCATACGCTGCACACTGCATCAAATTGGTCTGTATGGCTGTCATCCCAGAAGGAAGCCTCCTCTAAAGATGATGCACAAGAAAGCCCGCAAACAGTTTTCTGAAGACAAGCAGACTAAGGACATGGATTACTGAAACCATTTCTGTGGTCTGATGAGACCAAGATAAACTTATTTGGTTCAGATGGTGTCAAGTGTGTGTGGCGGCAACCAGATGAGGAGTACAAAGACAAGTGTGTTTTGCCTACATTCAAGCATGTTGGTGGGAGTGTCATGGTCTGGGGCTGCATGAGTGCTGCCGGAACTGGGGAGCTACAGTTCATTGAGGGAACCATGAATGTCAACATGTACTGTGACATACTGAAGCAGAGAATGATCCCCTCCCTTCAGAGACTGGGCCGCAGGGCAGTATTCCAACATCATAACGGCCCCAAACACACCTCCAAGACGATGACTGCTTTGCTAAAGAAGCTGAGGGTAAAGGTGATGGACTGGCCAAGCATGTCTCCAGACCTAAACCCTATTGAGCATCTGTGGGGCATCCTCAAATGGGAGTGCAAGGTCTTTAACATCCACAAACTCTGTGATGTCATTATGGTGGAGTGGAAGAGGACTCCACTGACAACCTGTGAAGCTCTGGTGAACTCCATGCCCAAGAGGGTTAAGGTGGTGCTGGAAAATAATGGTGGCCACACAAAATATTGACACTTTGGGCCCAATTTGGACATTTTCACTTAGGGGTGTACTCACTTTTGTTGCCAGCGGTTTAGACATTAACCACTTGCCCACCAGCGCACGACGATGTACGTCGACAGAATGGCATGGGCAGGCAAATGGGCGTATATGTACGTCCCTTTAAATTTGGCGCCCTGCCATAGGGAGCGCACCGCCGGCAGTGCGCTCCCACGCTGGTCGGGACCCCCGTGAGTCCGGTCGCGGGACCCGCGGACTCGATCGCCGCGGGCATCCCCGCGATCGTCTCACGGAGCGGCCGAATGAAGAAATGCCGTTGTAAACAACATTTCTCCATTCTGCCTAGCAACTAGTGACGCTGATCTCTGCTCCATGTGATTGGAGCAGAGATCAGTGTTCACTAAATGAAAGCCCAACCCCCCCACAGTTAGTAACACATCCCTAGGAACACTTAACCCCTACACTGCCACCCACTAGTTAACCCCTTCACTGACAGTGTCATTTACACAGGAATCACTGCATTTATATAGCAGTGATTACTGTATAAATGACAATGGCCCCAAAAATGTGTCAAAAATGTCCGATGGGTCCCCCACAATGTCGCAGTCACAATAAAAATCGCTGATCGCCGCCATTACTAGTAAAAAAAAAAATAATAAAAAATTATTAATAAAAATGCTATAAAACTATCCCTATTTTGTAAATGCTATAACTTTTGCGCAAACCAATCAATAATCGCTTATTGCGATTTTTTTTCCAAAAATATGTAGAAGAATACGTATCGGCCTAAACTATATATTTTTGGGGGATATTTATTATAACAAAAAGTAAAAAATAATGCGTTTTTTTCAAAATTTGTCGCTCTATTTTTGTTTATAGCGCAAAAATAAAAACCGCAGGGGTGATCAAATACCACCAAAAGAAAGCTCTATTTGTGGGAAAAAAAGGACGTCAATTTTGTTTGGGAGCCACGTCGCACGACCGCGCAATTGTCAGTTAAAGCGACGCAGTGCCGAATCGCAAAAAGTGGTCTGGTCTTTGACCAGCAAAATGGTCCGGTCTGAAAGTGGTTAATGGCTGTGTGTTGAGTTATTTTGAGGGGACAGCAATTTTACACTGTTATACAAGCTGTACACTCACTACTTTACATTGTAGCAAAGTGTCATTTCTTCAGTGTTGTCACATGAAAATATATAATAAAATATTTAGAAAAATGTGAGGGGTGTACTCACTTTTGTGAGATACTGTATATCTGTAAATAATGTAAATAATATGCAAAGTGGTTGGACGGAAGCTTCAGAATGGCAAAGATGTTTTTTATTACAAATTATGTGAGCAGACTGCAGATCTTCTTTAATTTGACCCTAACACTAATAGTGATTGTAAATGATCACCTTGTAAAACAACCCATTCAGTTTAAAATAGAAATGAAAGGCAAAACATTTGTGTATAAATATATAAAAACAAAACAAACAAAAAAACGTTATATAAGTTAAAAAACGTTATAAAGGACTTTCTTCCTTTTTTTTATACGTGATCACATTCCCATAAGAGCTGGGGGGGGGGGGGGGGAACAGTAGCACACTGAGTTTGCCAGTGTCAGGAGGAGTCTGATCATTGGAGGAGAGCAAACTAAGTTCCCAGCTAGAGAACTGATCACGGTATGCACTCCTGCTTAGTGTGGTCAGTTTTTAATAGGAAAGTAAGGGGTCTGGCGCAAACACCAGGGATTTCACATAAAGGAAGTAATACAAAGAGAACAGGATACTTTTTCATACAAATACATGGTACAGCAGGTACATATCAGGTATATGAAGTGTTGGGGTAACAAACACTTTAACCCTCACCTTACAGTATATTGAAGCCAAGTCACTAACATCTCATATAGCTTTTATATGATATTTAACATGTTAAAAGTAGCTTTCATTTAAAGAATACCTGTTGATTCCGCCGTGAAGACCCTTGTTAGGGTATTTCCTGTTATGAACCAAGAGCGTGTGGACAAAAAGTAACTTAAAGAGACTGGAGGAAATCAGCAGCACTGAAATATGAAAAAGGATACATAAAAAATATTGCAATTATTTATGATATACAATGATTCAAAAGGAAGGGGAGAGAAAAAAGGGACTATATCGGTGCTTGATAAAGTAGTATCATAACAATGGAAGACTCAAGTACAGTAAATAAAAATTTTTAACAAAATATTTATTTATTCTTATACAAAAATTGATAAAAGTTGAAAAGGAGTGATCAAACACTCAAGATCATGCTAATTAGGGCCTGTAGGGTGCCAGGCGGTGAGTCCTCTTGCTTTTTGTTGGATTTACCAGCACTGGAATTCCTGTATTAACAATTTTTCTCATATATTTTTTGAAATTGTACTTATATAGTATATAGTTGCTTTCCTTTGTTCTTGGTTGACGCATACATCCCCTGATGAAGCCTGGCAGGCGAAACATGTTGGGATAGTGTATGATACTCAACCTACAGTGGATCTTCTATACAACCACCACCAGGAATTTTTCATAATGATCTTGAGTGTTTGATCACTCTTTTTCAACTTTTATCAATTTTTGTATAATAGTAAATAAATATTTTGTTAAAAAAATGTATTTACTGTACTTGAGTCTTCCGTTGTTATGATACTACTTTATCAAGCACCGCTATAGTCACTTTTTCTCTCCCCTTCCTTTTGAATCATTTAATTTTTGGGATGAGGTGCGTTTAATTTGGTGTCTACCCTCAGTCAGACAAAAACCATAAAAATCTATGATATACAATCTTTTAGCAAAAAGTAAATGCCATCCAGTTAGAGTTGACATCTGTTGAATGACATCTACATCTACATCTACTGCATCTACATCTACTGACCCCTTAAGTGAGCTCCTTATTTCCCTTCAACATTTAACCCCCCTAAAAACATAACCTTGATATTAATCGTTAAACCAAACCCTCTAACCTCTAAAGTGGTTGTAAACTCTTATGCCGCGTACACAGGACCTTTCCGGCAGAATAGGTACGGCGGAATCATTCCATCAGATAGTCTGATTGTGTGTGGGATAGTCCGATCATTTTTCTTTAAAATATTCAGACGGACCTAGAAATAGAACATGTTGCAAATCTGCCCGACGTACTTAATTCCTATCTGGAAAACCGTTCATCTGTATGCTGGTCCGATGGACCAAATACGACGCAAGGGAAGCTATTGGCTACTGGCTATTGAACTTCCTTTTCTAGTCCCGTCGTACGTCATCACGTTCAAAACGAGCGGACTTTTGAATGGACTTTAGTCCGTTCTTGTGTGGGCAAGTCTGTTCATTCGGAAGTCCATCATAACGCTGTCGAAAAGTCTGTTGGGAAGACCGTCTGACTTTTTCTGCCGGAAAGTCCAGTCCTGCATACGCGGCATAACCTATACCCAGTAAGGTGACTATCCTCAGGTGTTATACAGTGATGAAACAAAACATTCTGCATAAGTTGTACCTGTTTATTCGCACTCTTCTCCTCTCTACATCTCTACAAGTCCAGAATATGTAAAGCTTGTCTGAGCTTTCATAAAGCAGGTGTGGAGAGGTGGAGAGGTGAGATTGCACACTACAGTGAAGGGAGCTGTGAGAGCTGATTGGAGCAAAGGGACACCCCCCCCCCCTCGCCCCCTCGCCCCTTCATACAGCACATTGAAATAGAGCTGAAGCTGTCAATTATAGACTGTGTGCTTGAGCTTCCTCCCCTGTCACCTTTTAGCTCTTGGTGTCAGGAAAACTTGTCAGAAGTGATAGCAGACGACTGAGGCAGCAGACAGAAATTACACTTAGTGCTCCCAATAGAGACAAGTACACACTATAAAGCAGTGATGGCTAACATTGGCACTCCAGATGTTTTGGAACTACATTTCCCATGATGCTCATGCACTCTGCAGTGCAGCTGAGCATCATGGGAAATGTAGTTGCAAAACATCTGGAGTGCCAAGGTTCTCCATCACTGCTATAGAGGGATATGCTTTATTCATATGTCCTGTCTGAGGTTAACAACCACTTTTAGAGCTCATGTACACAGGGCAATTGTAAACCTTTTCTGAACGCTGAAAACTGACAGCTTGAAACCAACGGTGAATACGTCCTTTTTACAGATTTAATGCCCTGTACACGCGGTCGGACTTTCCGACAGAAAATGTGCGATTGGATCTTGTTGTCGGAAAATCCGATCGTGTCTGGGCTCCATCGGACTTTTTGCGTCGGAATTTCTGACACACAAAGTTTGAGAGCCGGATCCTTTAAATTCCGATCATGTGTAGACAATTCCGACGCACAAAGTGCCACGCATGCTCAGGATAAATTACGAGACAAAAGCTATTGGCTACTGGCCTCTTTATAGTCCCATCGTACATGTTGTACATCTGAACGATCGGATTTTCCCACAACTTTGTGCGACTATGTGTATGCAAGACATGTTTGGCCCAAAATCTGTCTGAAAAAATCAGACGGATTTTGTCGGTCATTCCGACCGTGTGTACAGGGCATTACATACAGAGTTTATGTGATTTTAGCATGCAATTATGAGCATTTGAAGTTAGCAGCGGTTTTTAAAGATAACTTCTGGAGACCCTCGGAAATGCCCATAATGCATGAAAAACAAGTGAGTTGTTACTAGAGAAGAGAGAGCAGTGTGCTTGTAGATGGCTGTCTTATTTTTTGTCTTATTTTTTGTGTTTTCACACAAAAAATGTAAAAAACTGCATAAGAGGACCAGAGTTCATCGCTAATGGACCAGAGTTCATCGCTAATGGACTCATCCATTGATGCAGGCAACAGCATTTGGTGAAATGTGTGCTTTTTCAACATTTTTAGATGTTAAAAACTTATCAGAATTTTTTCCCCTTTAAAAACGCTTATAAATGCTAACGCGCATAAACGTGGTTTACCACGGTCACAAGCATTTGGCATTTGACATAAACTATGGTCCTGAAGTGCGGGGTTTTGAATCATGTGTCCTGGTTTCAGTCTACCTGAAACTAGGGTTGCCACCTCATCCCTTTAAACACAGACACATATTAACCACTTACAGACCGGACCAATTTGCTGGTCAAAGACCAGACCACTTTTTGCGATTCGGCACTGCGTCGCTTTAACTGACAATTGCGCGGTCGTGCGACGTGGCTCCCAAACAAAATTGACGTCCTTTTTTTCCCACAAATAGAGCTTTCTTTTGGTGGTATTTGATCACCCCTGCGGTTTTTATTTTTTGCGCTATAAACAAAAATAGAGCGATAATTTTGAAAAAAACGCATTATTTTTTACTTTTTGTAATAATAAATATCCCCCAAAAATATATAAAAAAAATTTTTTTCCCTCAGTTTAGGCCGATACGTATTCTTCTACATATTTTTGGTAAAAAATATCGCAATAAGCGATTATTGATTGGTTTGCGCAAAAGTTATAGCGTTTACAAAATAGGGATAGTTTTATAGCATTTTTATTAATAATTTTTTATTATTTTTTTTTTACTAGTAATGGCGGCGATCTGCGATTTTTATTGTGACTGCGACATTGTGGGGGACACATCGGACATTTTTGACACATTTTTGGGACCATTGTCATTTATACAGTAATCACTGCTATATAAATGCAGTGATTCCTGTGTAAATGACACTGGCAGTGATAGGGTTAACCAGTGGGTGGCAGTGTAGGGGTTAAGTGTTCCTAGGGGTGTGTTACTAACTGTGGGGGGGTTGGGCTTTCATTTAGTGTACACTGATCTCTGCTCCAATCACATGGAGCAGAGATCAGCGTCACTAGTTGCTAGGCAGAATGGAAAAATGTTGTTTACACAGCATTTCCTCCATTCGGCCGCTCCGTGAGACGATCGCGGGGATGCCCGCGGCGATCGAGTCCGCGGGTCCCGCGACCGGACTCACGGGGGTCCCGACCAGCGCGGGAGCGCGCCGCAGGCGGCGCGCTCCCGATGGCACGGCGGCATCGAATATTGGACGTACATGTACGCCAATATGCCTGCCCGTGCCATTCTGTCGACGTACATCGTCGTGCGCTGGTCGGGAAGTGGTTAATTACACGGGTTCTGTGGCTGATTAAGGCGGTAATTAAACTCATTTGGTGCCTTATCTGCATTAACCACTTCAGCCCCGGCATATTTGGCTGCTGAATGACCGGGCCATTTTTTGCGATTTGGCACTGCATCGCTTTAACTAACAATTGCGCAGTCGGGCAACGTTGCACCCAAACAAAAATTATGTCCTTTATTTCCCACAAATAGAGCTTTCTTTTGGTGGTATTTGATCACCTCTGCAGTTTTTATTGTTTGCGCTATAAACAAAAAAAGTGCGACAATTTTGAAAAAAAAACCACAATATTTTGTACTTTTTGCTATAATAAATATCCCCATTTTTTTAAAAAAAAGCTATTTTTTCAAATGGGGATAGATTCATAGCATTTTTATTCTTCTTATTTTTTTTTACTAGTAATAGCGGCGATCTATGATTTTTATCATGACTGCGACATTATGGCGGAAACATCAGACACGTTTGACACATTTTTGAGACCATTGGCATTTATACAGCGATCAGTGATATAAAAATGAATTGATAACACTATAAATGTCACTGGCAGGGAAGGAGTTAACACTAGGGGGTGATCAAGGGGTTAACTGTGCTCCCTGTGTGTGTTTCTAACTATGGGGAGGAGGGAACTGACCTAGAGGAAATGACAGATTGTGATTCCTAGCTATTAGGAACTCACGATCTGTCTCTCCTCGCAAAACAGAACAGGGATTTGTGTGTTTACACATACCCGCCATCACTCCTGGCCGACAGTACCCCTGTGGCGCGGCCGCACCTGCTATCCCGATCCCGCCAGCCGTCATAGCTATATGTCATAGCTATACGTCATAGCTAGTACGTGCTGACCTGCCGCAGTAAAATGACGGCAGCTGGTCGGCAAGCAGTTCAATTAGCCTCAGAACCTGTGTAATTAATATTAGGGCTGTGGAAATTAATGATTAATTGCACGATTAATCGTTAATTTCTTTGATTGATCAAAATAATTTTGATCGGGGGCGAGCCATGGATTGAGCTCTGCGGTCTCGCCCATAGGAACGGCTTTGGTCCACCCTGCAGTGGCCTAGTAGCGGCACAATGACGTCATCATCACCCACCTGGTTGTGTTGTCTACTCTGCTATTCCGGACAGAGAGACAGAGCGGACAATTGGATGTGTGAATAATCTTATGGTATGGGGGGAGATGTGGGGAGATGTGGACATTACAGTATGAGGGCAGTTGTACATTACAGTATGTGGGCAGTTGTACATTGCAGTATTGGGGCAGTTGTACATTGCAGTATTGGGGCAGTTGTACATTGCAGTATGGGGCAGATGTGGATATTACAGTATGTGGGCAGATGTGGATATTACAGTATGTGGGCAGATGTGGATATTACAGTATGGGGGAAATGTGGACATTACAGTATGGGGGAGATGTGGATATTACAGTTAAAGTTAAACTAACTTTGTAAGTTTTTCTTAAAGTTTAATAAAAAAAAATTGTAAAAACTGTATGTGCATTTTAAATTAATCGAAATTAGCTGATTAATAGCTTAAAAAAAATCGATTAATCGAACAGGAAAATTTTAATCAGTAACAGCCCTAATTAATATGTGTTTGGATTTAACTGCTTGCGGACCAGCCGCTGCAATTTTACTGCAGCAGGTTGGCTCCGCCGCAAGCTCCATGAGTCCGACCGCGGGTCCCGTGGACTCGATGTTGGCGAGGATACCCACAATCATCTCACGGAGAGGAAGAACAGGGAAATGCTGATGTAAACAAGCATCTCACTGGTCTGCCTAGTGACAGGGTCACTGATCACCACTCCCTGTAATTGGGAGAGGTGATCAATGATGTGTCACACATAGCCCCTCCCCCCTACAGTTAGAATCACTCCCTAGGACACACTTAACCCCTACAGCATCACCTAGTGGTTATCCCCATCACTGCCAGTCACATTTTTACAGTGATCAATGCAGTTTTATAGCACTGATCGCTGTATTAATGCCAATGGTCCCAAAAATGTGTCAAAAGTGTCTGATGCGTCCACCATAATGTCGCAGACACAATACAAATGTCTGATCATTGCCATTACTAATAAAAAAAAAAATTAATAAATATGTCATAAAACGATCCCCTATTTTGTAGACGCTATAAATGTTGTGCAAACCAATCAATAAACGCTTATTGCGATCTTTTTTACCAAAAATATTTAGAAGAATTCGGCCTAAACTGAGGAAAAAAATGTTTTTTTGTATATTTTTGGGGATATTTATTATAGCAAAAAGTAAAAAATATTGCATTTTTTTTTTCTAAATTGTCGCTCTTTTTTTTTGTTTATAGGGCAAAAAATAAAACCGCAGAGGTGATCAAATACCACCAAAAGAAAGCTCTATTTGTGGGCAAAAAAAGGAAGTAAATTTTGCTTGGGAGCCACGTTGCACAACCGCGCAATTGTCAGTTAAATCAACACAGTGCCGAATCGCAAAAAGTGCTCTGGTCTTTGGCCAGCCAAACCTCTGGGACTGAAGTGGTTAAAAGGATGAGGTGGCAACCCTACCTGAAACCCGGACACATTATTCAGACAGGAATGTGGTTCGGAACAGGGCCTGAAATTAGGATCAGGGGGCACTATATGTGCCGTATTACCATTCTCTTTGGAGTGCCCGAAGGTGTCCCAGGTCGGTTACAATCCTATAGTGTATATAAAAAATATAAAAATTGCTGTGTGCTGCTGAAGTGTCCGGGTTTGGCTTGAAGAAAAAATGGCAACCCTAAATGTACATAAGTAACCTTTTTTAGTATCTCACTTACCTTATTCTTAGCCAGGAGATACTGCATCCAATCTTCAGAAGAGCTGCATTAAAAGATACCAGTACGACCTCCCATTGCTAAAAACTACTGATCCATATCCGATATAGGAGTTATTATGTCTCCAACCATGTTGTATGGATATTGTGCACAGTAGAAGCAGCCTGTGTTAGCAGACATGTCTTCTTTCACACACCTTTTATTCAATGTATTTGTACTAGACAGAAGAATCCAATGGCCACTGGGTGCCACTGTAACATTTCAGATCACATCCGAGAACAGGATTGTTATTTCTGTATTTCTACAGAAAAAAGAGAATTATACCTGATCCCTGTACATTGTTGTGGTTCCATTCGCTATAAAAAAAATCTATCTATCTATCTATATATATATGTGTGTGTGTATATGTATATATAATATGTGTGTGTATATATATATATATATATATATATATATGTATATATATATATATATGTATATATATATATATATATATATATATATATATATACATATATATACATATATACACACACACACACACACACACACACATATATATATATATATATATATATATATATATATATATATATATATATATATAGAAAGACACATTACTAACTATCTGCACTGGATCATATTAAAGGCTCCAAACCTTAATGAAAATGGATAATTTCTGCCATTTGCCTCTCATTATAATATGTCAGAATGATGGATTAATTTGGGGGCATGTTATGTCCTTAGTATAATCCATTCTTTCTTCTCTTTTTTTATTTAAAAGAATAATGAAACAGAATGTTAGTTTCTATTATACTTGCTTGAAAGACCATACTCTGATTTTTTTTCAATTTTTTATTTTTATTTTTTTTATTCAGAAACTTTCTTAGTGCGGTTATCAAAACAGTGACCTGTAATGGATATTAAGCCATGCTGCTGGAGTGGAAAACAAAATCATTTACATAGTAAAAGAGCATACATTGTTGAAAATCTGTGCAACAATTAATATGTAGGCAGCAAAGAATAAGTGTCCTCTTTAGGCGGACAGTCAAGATTGTTTAATAGCAGTGGTAAGTTATAAAATAAATCTCAATCTTTTAAATGTACAGCAGTTTTCGAATATATTTTATTTATTTATTTATTATGATCTCTATATTTTATTTATTTATTTATTTATGTATTTATTATGGTCTATATATTTGATTTATTTATTGTGATCTATATATTTATTTATTTATTTTTTATGGTCAGCGCTAAAAATAAAATACAGCATCGCACGACCGCGCAATTGTCAGTTAACCACTTCAATACCAGACACTTTCACCCTTTCCTGCCCAGGACAATTTTCAGCTTTCAGCGCTGTCGCACTTTGAATGACAATTATGCAATCATGCAACACTGCACCTAAACTACAATTTTATAATAGAGCTTTCTTTTGGTGGTATTTGATGACCTCTGAGGTTTTTAATTTTTGCTAAACAAACTAAAAAAGGCCGACATTTAAAAAAAAAAGTTTTCTTCCTTAGGCCGCGTACACACGGGCGGACTGTTCGCCCAACTTTGTCCGCTGAACAGTGTTTCAGCGGACAGTCCGCTCGTGTGTGGGCTTCAGCGGACAGTTTCAGCGGACAGTTTCAGCGGACAGTCTGACGAACAAAGTTTTTCGGAATTTCCGTAAGACAGTCCGCTGAAACTTGGTTTCAGCGGACAGTCCGCTCGTGTGTAGGCTTGTTCGACAAACTAAGTTTCGCGCATGCTCAGAAAGGATTTACACGGCGAAGGTTGCATTGCAGTGTATTGGACGTCGAATTTCTCGTCCCGTCGTACGTGCCGTTCACGTCATCGCGCACGCTTTCAGCGGACTGTTCGTTCATCGTGTGTGGTCAAGTCCGTTCATGCAAATTTTGAGCGGACTGTTTGTCGGATTGTTTGACGAACAAAGTTGGGCGAACAGTCCGCCCGTGTGTACGCGGCCTAACTCTTATAAAATGTTGTTTTCTCCTTCACTGACGAGCACTGATGAGGAGGCACTGATATGTAGAAGTGATGGGCACTGCTAGGCGGCACTGATATGCAGCACTGATGGGCACCAATAGGTGGCACTGACAAGCTTCACTTATAGGCACTGAAAGAGGTACTGACAGGTGTTACTGATGGGCACTGATTGGCACTGTGGTGGGCACTGACTGGCACTGTGTTGGGCATTGATTGGTATTGTTAGGGGCACTGACAGACAATTACGATGGGCACTGACTGGCAGCTGATTGGCACTGGTTTTCATTGTTGTGGCACCTCTCATGGGGTCTGCACTGATAATCAATGTGCTGATTATCAGTGCAGACCCCCCTCTGACAGGGAGAGCTGCCGATCGACTCTCCCTGTCAGCATGAACTGAGGAAAGCTATTTACCGGCACTTCCAGGTTCATGCTGTGATCTGCTGTGATTGGTCACAGCTCATCACATGGTGAGGAGCCTCTGTCAGAGGCTCCTTACCGCGATCGGAGATGCAGTGTGTCAGAGTGACACACAGCACCACTAATCGCCGCGCTGCACGCCCCCGTGGGCGCATGCCAGCATGTTATGCTGCTGGACATCTTATGACGCTCAGTCAGGATAACTGAACAACCGGGTCAGGAAGGAGGTAAAATGTTCTAGTCCTTAAGTGGTTAATTACTGGTCCAGAGATAGAAAAGGAGTTGAGATGAATACTCCTCTTAGATGAATATGACCAAAATAGATGTCCACAATAAAAGATGTCCCCTCAATGGCGATGACAACCATAAGGCTGAGTTCACACTATTGCGAATTGCATCCAATTCGCATACCAGGAGATGGTGACTGGCTTTCTATGGAGCCGGTTCACACATCTCCGGAGCAGCTCTGGTGGGAATTACACGAGAGTTCTGTGCTTCTTTTTGTCCATTTCAGGTCTGAATTCAGCCAAAAATTTGGGCTGAAATCGGACCTGAACCACTGAATGGAGACGCACCGGACCCCCTGCTGTAAACCACTCTAGTATGAACCCAGCCTTAAAACAGAAGTATACCCATTGATTTAACAGTTTCAAAAAACAGTTACATTTCCAGCACATGCTGGGAATGTACCTGTCACATTGGTTGTACTCTCAACCAAACTGTTAAACCATCCAATGGCTGTGTCATAACTGATCACGTGTGCAGGATCATGGCAGTTGAAGATCAAACAAAAGGCCAAGATGGCAGCTTCCTTGCCTGAAAATTATAGGAGGGTTTACTTCCACTTTAAGGTTTGGAATTCTCATCACAGCTTTCCTGGTGATTATGGTCCTCAGGACAAATTGTAGGGGATAATCGTCCCAATGGGAACACTGAGAGCATTAAATATTAGTTTCTAAAACCTCCCAGATGCGCTCAATATATCTTAACTAGGCAACATAGAAAAGGGGGAACCAACCTTCCCCATATTCAGAACTACTACGATGCTTCCATCCTAGACCAACTATAATATTGGTGGCATCCTAACCCCAATAAGGCTTGATCTATCTTAGAATCCTCGTCCTTCCGCCCAAACTCCCTAAGTGAATTACTTCTCGCAACATCAGCAGGCTTTCCTCCCACTTCAAAACTTAAGTCAGCATCAATAACGGCCTCTTTAACAATCTGGAAGAAACTCACACAGACGAAAATTTCAGACCAACCCTATCATACATTGCAAATTCCTCTCCGATCACAAATGTCACAAATACCAGACTTGAACCTACGAAACTGGACGACGCGAAAAATAACTACTCTATCAGATCTTTATAACGCTAACCACATTCTGAAAACCTTTGCTAATCTCCAAACTGAATTTGGCCTCCCTCACACGGAAACCTCCACGTACATGAGGATCTCACACCTTCTCCACCAATTTAAAATTTCTACGACGACAACTATTCCTGAGACAATACACAAATTTTACACTAACTCAACATATCCGAAACATGGTATATCGGTCATGTACTACTGAACAATAATCGGCCTTACTCGCAAATTCCGTCTCTCTCCAGATGGACGGAAGAACTAAACATTATGGTCACACCCGACATGTGGACACGTGCCTTTCGACATACCTACACAGCTTCCCACTGTTCCAATCATTGGGAATCATATCAAAAGACACTCCACAGATGGTATCTCACACCCTATCATCTCTCTAAATTCTTCCCGGACCTTCCTTCTACATGTTGGAGGTCGTGTGGAAGTACCGGTACTATAGCGCACATCTTATGGTTTTGCAGATCCTTAAGCTCCTTCCGGAAACAAATTTTCGCTTTAATATCCTTTCTATCACTGATCCCAACATCCCCCAACCCCTCACTGGCCCTACTACACCTTGGCGTTGACAAATTTCCGCCAAACACACGAGTAGTGATAATTCATCTTCTTCTTGCAGCGAAATTAAACATCACAAAACTTTGGAAAACCACTGATTCTCCATCTATCACGCACACGATCTCTGATCTAAGCTTTCAATGCGAGATGGAAAGACTAATAGCTCGCAAAAACCTAAGTATGAAAAAGTTTTTATCTGATTTGCATGTATGGCTTACCCATCCGAAATGTACTGTAACCGCATACGTTTCTTTCCTGCTTGTTATTCTTTGTCATTATTACTATGCGCCCAATTTATTCTCATGTGTACCCAACCCCTCTGGTCTAATATAATGTTTAGCTGATGCTCTCCTTCCCACACCCCTTTTCCCCCCGACTGGAGATATTGCATTAATATGTTACAATTCTAATGATCACCATTGAACCACCTTTAGTTAGTCTGCATTGTGGACTGGTTTTGCGTGACTTTACCCTACTTTGTATGCTTTGCCTCTGTTTGCTCTAGTCGGAACATCTGCTATGCTGTTACAAGTGTTTATCTTGTTTACCTTATTGAAAATCAATAAAGAAATATTGAACTAAATATTAGTTTCTAACCCCTCCACTCATTATCCAAAACCAAAAAACTAAAAGATCTTGGCTTTAGATACACTGCAGCAGCAGCATAAGTGCAATATTCTGTACTCCAAAGAAGATCTCCAGTACTCACCAATACAGGGATCCAGCACTGTCACCACCTGAGCTAGTTCTTCATTGGTCTGAGCCCTTGTACACACGGTCGGACATTCCGATGGAAAATGTCCGATCGGACCATGTTGTCGGATAATCCAACTGTGTGTGGGCTCCATCGGACTGTTTCTGTCTATTTCTGTTTCTGAATATTCGACAGACAAAGTTTTAGAGCTGGGCTGTAAAACTTTCCGACAACATGATCCGATCAGACTTTGTCCGATTGTGTATAGAGAATTCCAATCGGACAAAGTGCCACGAATGCGCAGATCAAATTCCTAGACCAAAGCTATTGGCTACTAGCCTGAATGTAGTCCCGTCGTAACGAAATAACATTGTCACGTTACGTACGATCGGATTTTCCGACAACTTTGTCTGACCGTGTGTATGCAACACAAGTTTCGGACAAAATCCAATGGATTTTGTTGTCGGAATGTCCAACCGTGTGTACAAGGGCTTAGAGTTCCCGTCACCACCATTTAGACTTTAGGAAGCTGACAGTGACTTCCTGGTGATTGAAATAAAGTATTGAGTAAATATGTCCCATAAAAAAAAAATTATTTGGACCTCTTTCAAACAGGCCAACTTATTTAGACTCCACAAAAATGCTAGTCAATAACATATGATCCAACTTATTCATAGACTATTTATGAGTAATTCTTTTCAACCACACATCTCTGTGTCATATAGCTGGAAACCACAGGGAGGTTCAACCAGCCAACATACAAACCATAAATGGGTTGCCCTTTAAATCTGCATATGTTAATATCTGTGAGTAATCTCTAAGTACTTTAACTAGACTGTTCAAGACATATGGTGTTCAGCATCTGTCCTTTACTCACGCTGATGTTTTATAAGACATCGTGGAGACCTGACAAGGAACAGAAAATTGCTTTAGAGGAAAATTCCACATTTAATCCCTTTTTACAAGATATGATCTTAAACAATATATTTAAAAGGAAGCTATAATGGTTTTGCTTTATATTGTTTTCTGATTATTATTTTTTTGGTGAACCGATCATTAATATTATTTTTGTTACTTGTAAAAAAAATCTTTATTTTCACAATAAAACATTTAATATAGGATACTTCAATTATATCTAATAAGAGCAATCCATAAGGGGCACTATGAGTTATAGACAGGGAGGGGGTGTATCCCTTCTCTAAATGATTCAGCCTCTGCAATGTAAACGTTCAATATTTAAATCATTGATTCGATCGTTTACAGTATGATGAGGATAACCAGGTATTATTTTAATGAAAGCAATAGATTTAAAAATGTTAAAAATGACTTTTGAAATTGCATTAACATGTTGAAAATTATATGAGATTTTTGGTATAAGCTATGCATCTACTTTAAGCCCCTGTACACACGGTCGGAGATTCCGGCAACCAAATCCGTCGGAGTAATTCCGACGGATTAATTCCCGGAAGAGGTCCGGAAGTGATGTTGCATACACACGGTCCGACAAAGTTGTCGGAAAATCCGATTGTACATAACGTGATGACGTTATTTCGTTACGACGGGACTACGTACAGGCTAGTAGCCAATAGCTTTGGTCTAGGAATTTGATCTGAGCATGCGTGGCACTTTGTCCGTCGGAGTAGGCTACACATGATCGGAGTATGTCCGATCGGAGCGTTTTGTCTGAAAATTTTATCAGCAAGTTGGAAAAGTTTGTCCGTCGGATATTCCGATGGAAACAGTCCGAAGGAGACCACACACAGTCGGAATATCCGACAAAACGGTCCGATAGGACACATTCCATCGGAATCTCCGACCGTGTGTACAAGGGCTGAGACCTGTGTCCCTATAAATGATTTAAAAATATTAATATAAAGTATATATATATATGTACTTTTACCCCCCTCCTGTTCAGGCCAATTTACATTTTTCAGCACTGTCACATTTTGAATGCTAATTACTCAGTCATACTATGCAAATACAATTTTTATCATTCAGATAGAGCTTTCTTTTGGTCGAATTTAATCATCACTACATTTTATTTAAAGAAAAAAATACCAAAAATGTGGGGAAAAAAATAAACAAATTTCTTTTTGTTTCTGTTATAAAATTTTGCAAATAAACAATCTTTCTTCAGAAATTTAGGACAAAATATATTCTGCTAAATTTCTACACCCCCCCCCCCCAAATGACCCCCTTTTGCATTAATACATTTAATAATAGGCATGGTGAGTTTATTGAAGTTGTATTTTTTGTCACAATGTTTTGGAAAATTAAGAAAATAAAAAACATTTGGTTGTTTTTCACATTTTTTTTAAACACAGAAGCAAGTTGTCATTCCCACCAAATCAGCACCCAACACCCGCGGCCAGGGCATTCCCTGCCCTGCATCTGCATGCAATAAAGGGAAGGGGATGCTCATGACAAACATAGCCATATTAGGTCAATGATGCATATCCCTAGACTAGAGATGGAATATTTCAAGAACTTTTGAAGCTTGCTTTTTTCTGGAAAAAAAGGAAATTTTCAGAAAAAAAAAAAATCAGTGTAGAGTAGGTCAAGATGTTTCTGGTGAAGAAACACTTGATGATCCAGGTGCAGCAGAAAGGGTGTTTCTGCAATGAGAGCTCTGGAGGGAAAAGCTACTTGTACTTTCATTATGGTCCTTAGCATTTAATTCTATAAAGTATTTGTTTATATCTTTTGGACACTGGTGGCACGCAAGGATGTGTTTTTTCATAATTGTAGCATTTGGATAAGAATATTTCTTCTCACAATATTTGCAAATATCACCTTTGCTCCCAGCAGAAATTGCACTGTGGAAATTTTTAAAAACTCTAGATGTTGGTCTCACCATTTTACAGGAGGAGGAAAAGAAAAATCTATAAGGACTTTCATTATGATCCTTAGCATTTAATTCTATAAAGTATTTGTTTATATCTTTAGGACACCGGTGGCATGCAAGGATGTGTTTTTTCATAATTGTAGCATTTGGATAAGAATATTTCTTCTCACAATATTTGCAAATATCACCTTTGCTCCCAGCAGAAATTGCACTGTGGAAATTTTTCAAAACTCTAGATGTTGGTCTCACCATTTTACAGGAGGAGGAAAAGAAAAATCTATTTACTTACCAGACTATGGGTAAACATTATGCCGTGATGGTGGGGAACAATACAAGGAATCATTTAAAGGTTATAAAGGTAAACAAATTTGTCAGACATATTTACCTTCTTACCTGTCAATTAAGGCCTGAGAAGGAAGAAACTATAATCTACAGCAGTGATTCTCAACAAGGGTTCTGTGGAACCCTAGGGTTCCTCCAGAGGTTGCTAGGGGTCCCTTCAGCATTGGGCAATTTCTGCCTCTCAGATAAGTTCCCACTGACACCATTGTTCTTTTTAACTATCAGTAAGGAGGCAATTCTTCCCAATGACCACAAGTGTAAGGATTATTCTTCCCACTGACCATCACACTAATGTGTCATGAGTTGTAGATTTATAATTTTCAGCAGGGGTTCCCTGAGACTGGAGAACTATTTCAAGGGATCCACTGTGTTGAAAAGGTTGAGAAAGTCTGATCTACAGTGTCCCAACAATCACCCAACTGTAGGAAGTACAAGATGGAGCCCACAAGCAAACTAAACTGGACCCTTTCCCTCGCAGTGGCCCTTAGTTGCAGAAATGCATATTTCTCTTGTTTCAGAACTGCATGGAGAAGAACAGTAGTACTTGAACTGTATTCCAGGATTTGCTTGTCTTCAGCAGAGAGAACAATAATTTAAGATTTTGCATAAAGTCTCAGAAATCGTTCATTGATGAGTAACTCCACTGCATTCCCTTCTGGGTGATCAATGCACATTGCAGGGATTTTAACAAACTTTGTTGCAGATTCCTACCTTTTGTTTTTCTGAAGCAATAGCTTTTTTTGTCTTTTATCCATGTGCAGAGTTAATCTGTAGGGGAGTGTTTTTATAATTATCAATCAGCTGTTGCATCTGCAGGGCTCTAATGAGGAAAGCTGAAGGGTTTGTATCCCTTTAGTCGTGATTTCCATTTGGGAGTATCTGATAAAAAAAAATTATTTTTCTTGCAGGAAATGCCAAAATCTGATTTGTATCTTCTGGGAAAATCAGTAAGCCAATCACACAAGGAAGAAATTACATTTTGACAGGGCAATCTGTACACCATCTGTGTACAGAACACATCCAGGTAGCCATATTGCATTGCATTTACAGAAAATTACAGAGCTGCAGATTGACAAGGAAAGATAATTTTAATATATTACATTACAATATGACTTGTGCCGTAATTGTATGCTAAATTATATTATTGTATTATATGATTATTATAAGTTACCCTTTAAGGTCTTCATGTTAGATAGTTTTAATACCATGGCGTACAACATATTACTTATCATTGTAAAAGAACATATTCCATGTTTATTTTTATTTATTTTTTGGAGAGAAAATGGCTTTGGAAAAAAATAGGGATTTTTTTTTTTCAATTTTTTCAGTTTTTTATCAGACCTTCCCATCTCTACCCTAGACATAACTAGAGATGATGGGGTCCCACAGTAAATTTTTTATAAATCGTCCTGGTGACATCTCTCTATGGCACCTGGCAGTGCCAGCTGGGACAAGCAGCAATAGAGATGTCAGCATAGTCAATACACTTCTAAGGAGCAGTGCTGTGAATGTAATTTGCCAGAAAAGAGAAGGGCAGCAGTGCAGGGAATTAACTTTCAGCTTTCATTTTTCGGCTAACTGCTTTACCCTCAGTAACTTCCCAGTTTTTTCAGCAACATCTTATTTTTTTTAGCATTTAAGATCTCAAGGGCCTTGGTGTACATTCCAAGCCTTTCCACCACCATAGGAAGCCAGTTCTAAACGCCAACACGGATAGCAACCTCTCCATCTCTTTATGTTCCAGTACCAGATCGGTATTATCTTCACAAGCACACAGAATTTCTCTATTTAATTTGCCTCAACAGCCTTTCTAATGGGGCCCACCTCCCACTCATGGCACTGTAGCAACTGCGTGGGCTGCTATGGCTACATTTATGTTAATGCTTGGATATATTGCAATGGTTCTAAAGTCAGAAAGTTAACACAATTTTCTTGCCAGAATATAAATATAACAAATGTCATGGCTGACTTGTTTTGTAGATACATACAATAGATCTTTGATCAGTAACCTACATTCACTAACTAGTAGAGACCTGGAGCAATTATGTCTATATACTGTCTACACAAGGGGTCTCAAATTGGTGGCCCTCCAGCTGTTGCAAAACTACAAGTCCCATGAGACTTTGCAAGGCTGACAATTGCAAGCATGAATCCCACAGGCAAAGGCATGATGGGACTTGTAGTTTTGCAACAGCTGGAGGGCCATCAGTTTGAGATCCTTGGTCTACACTGTCTATCACTGGTTGCATTCTGGTTCCATAGAAGTGGCTCACCTTGTAGTAAAAGGAAGACAGATCAAGAGTCGGTTCATTCAACAATTCAGCAATGTCCGACCCTAAATTACGTCATTATATGTTTCCTTTAATCCAAATTTTATATATCAGTTGAACATAGATTCAGCTATTATTCACAGTGCTTCTAGACAATTTTTCCCATAGGAACCAATCAGCTTTTCCTATTTATCCTTAAATGGTATTAGAAAGACAACTGCCTACAAGACTTTTCTTTATTTCTATACACATGGATGGCAAAAGTTTCTGGGGGATCTCTTGGTATTAGTCAACAGCAGAACAGTATAAAAGTCTATGAATGGGTAGATGCCGGGCATGCAACTGTGAACCTCCCCGTACCTGCAGAGCCAGATTTAGACCTTGGAATTTGGGGGCCTTATAAACATATTGAAAATAGAATAGTATGTGGCGCTAACTAAAATTAAATAAATAAAAGTAGGATAAACAACACACAAACTATCAACCACTGGCAAGAATGTGTTGCAACAGTGAAAGAAAACTCACTAAATGTGGCAAATCTTCAATAAAGTACAAATACTGACAATAAACAGTGCATAAAACGATGGAGAAATATGCAAAACATATATCTCTTGAAACTGTCAACAACTACCAACAATGTATTGCAACCACTGACTCACTGTATGTTGCAAACCTTCAGTGAAAAAAAGGGGGTGCTAACAATATAAACTGCTTAGAAATACTTAGCTATATAAAGTGCAATAAATGTCATAAGTGCAAGTGAATGATACAAATATGTAGGTATACTCTATAAATGTCTAAATATCTAATAAAGTGCATACAATAAGGTGCAATGTCCAAAAAAGTGTAATCCAACTCCAATAAATTGAAAAAAACAAAACAAATTTCCATATAACAGTTCATATATATGAAAAAGTGTATGTGCAAGACAAAACGATTAGTGTTCACTTCATCCAATCACCTATCACCATCCGAAGTGCACCACTCATTTCTCCAAACCTATCACCTCTAGTAAAGACCCTTACGAGTCAAGTCGAGCTTAGATAAGTAATAGAAGCAGGATCCCCACAATCGAACGACCTTCAGCAATCACCTCAACAATACCAGTATATTTGGAAAATGGCTTCAGTCTCCAGGCTCAACAGATGCGGTGAGGACATGTAATAAAGAAGGATGGCTCCATTGTGTAGTAATTTTTAAGTAATTAAATTAAGTAATTTATTTAATCTCTGAAAACAGCTGTAAAACGGGTACTTCCGGGCACGGCCGTGACCGGAAGTGACAACACCTGGCTCCCCCCTGAAGCATTGCATCACGGCTTACATGACTTCATCAAAGGGTGATGTAGTCAGGTGTCATGATGCCAGTTTAAATAGTCTCTTCTGCTATCATGGCAACAGAGATATTGTCATTGACATATCTTTACTTATATTCAAATATACAACAGAATCAAACTAATAACTTTAAAACATTATATGAATGAATCATTAGTATAATTAAATAAAAATTATGTAAATTAAAAAATATAAAACAATTTCCGCAATCTATTAGACATGTGCGATTTGTTTCGTATGAATCAAAAATTCATACAAATTTCCGGAAATTCGTACATTCGTACGAATCTGAAATACACATTTTTATGCATACGAATTCTGTACGAAATACGATTTTTTTTTTTACAAATTTCGGATCCAAATTCATAATGAAAATTCGTAATTGTTACGAAAAGTTAAGGAACCTAAAAGTTAAAACCCCAGGAAGTCAGCACATCACAGGGATGATGGAAACCACTCATTATGATAAATTCATCATAACGAAAATTCGTAATTAATACGAAAAGTTTACGAACCTAAAAGTTAAAACCCCAGGAAGTCAGCACAGGGATGGTGGGAACCCTTTATAATGGGCACAGCAGGTGTACACTCAGACCCAGGAACTCAGCACAGGGATGATGGGAACTCCTCATAATGGACACACAGCAGGTGTATAGACCTGGGAACTCAGCATAGGGATGGTGGGAACCCTATGGGAATTTCTATGCTTACACATTGATGGGAAAATAGTGCAAATTTCTTTCCTTGTGGTTGCAGGAAAGAAATTTGCACCATGTATGGCCTGTCTTACACTTGCCCTAACCCTTGAACCTAACCCTTTATACTTATCACACTGTTATATAACCCCAAAAACATAAGAGGGGTAAAGTTAATACCCCCGGAGTAGGCACCTTCATAAACAAATCAGCAATGATGACTATTTTTTTTTCTCTTTTGACTGATTCCTTTAAAGGTTAAAGTGTATGAGTGGGTTTTAGAAAAAAATCAATAAAAAAAATCTGTATAAATGTTTTTTGACTTGCCACATATAACCTGTTTTCAGTTAACCCTATGATGCTAAGCTGAGCGGACTAAGACTATTTTACCTGTTCACTGGGAGCTACCAATTTCTTGCCATTCCATTTGCAAATGGCATTGTGAAGCTCTCAAGTTAAAACTTTATCATGACCTCCTACCCCATTTGATCCCCCTGCATTCCCAACACCGAACCCTGTAAAAGGATTTGCCTTGAAAAAGGACCTTGGATTTGGGGACCTTCTGTGCTCAGCAACATAACCAAATTTAATCTGCATGAAAATTACATAGGACTAAGAACTCCTTGTCTTGTCCTGCTCCTATGGTGTTTGTTTTTCACTGCTACACTCACATTTTATGTAAGAGTATTCTTTTTATTTGCTGGCTAACTGGTAAGTATGCTAGGAAATACATTTTGTTTTGTTTGATCTACGCAAATCCCCATCCATATGTGCCTTACTCTAAAAGCTAGTTATAAATGTAAGTATTTGTCACTTTTGTTTATCTTGGTTGAATTGGCATAGGGACACATCGGTGACCTTTAACTGCCATTGCGCTGGGCTCCTGGTGTGTTCCTGCATCTTCAAGAAGGAACACACTGTTTTCTGGCATACCTGCCCTTAATGTATCTATTGCTATACATGCTTCAACACGAAGGCAGAAGTTTCTTTACCCTATCATGACTTTATTAACACTGCCACCTAATGGTGACCAATGTGGGCACATACGTGACTCAATCTCTTGATTTTGAAGAGTGATTCTGCTTTGTGAGCATATATACTGTGATTTGTGGCTCAGAATCCCTGTGAGCCACTTGTAAAAGTGGCAGTCTGTATTGAGCTCTCAAAAAATCCAGCAAAAAAATCTACATTCTTCATCAAATGAACACAAAATTGTCCATTATTCTGGTACAATGGAAAACAAGAGTGTGGCTCACCGCTTCTATACCAGTCCCACACTGAAACTTGAGGTTTCCCATATGAATCAGGAGACTCAAAGAGGATGCTTTAATAGTTCGGCAACCTTGGCTAAACCCCAAGCTGGTCCATCCTGCTCACTCAGGAGCCGATTGGTTCCTCTTCTGGACTCTGGTGCACCTGGGTTAACCTCTTCAGGACCAAAGTCCCTGTAATTAAAGTCTCTAATCAAAGACTGAGGAAGCCCTGCCCACAGAACAAAATGCGTATAAGGGACGGAGCCACATGCCGCCATCACACTATTATCTCACAACTGCTGAGCAGTAAGAGACCAGTACACACAGAGGTTTCTAATAGAGATTGTTATTTTGAAGGTGATTCTGTTTTTAATTTTTGTGAGTGTTTTTAATCTAAGCCCTTGTACATACGGTCAGACATTACGACGGAAAATGTCCGATCGGACCGTGTTGTCAGATAATCCGACTGTGTGTGGGCTCCATCGGACTGTTTCCATCGGAATATTCGACGGACAAAGTTTTGGAGCTGGGCTATAAAACTTTCCGACAACATGATCCGATCGGACTTTGTCCGATTGTGTGTAGAGAATCCCGATCGGACAAAGTGCCACGCATGCTCAGATCAAATTCCTAGACCATAGCTATTGGCTACTAGCCCGAAGGTAGTTCCGTCGTAACGAAATAACGTCATCATGTTACGTACGATCGGATTTTCCGACAACTTTGTCCGGCCATGTGTATGTAACACAAGTTTCGGACAAAATCCGTCAGACCGTGTGTACAAGGGCTTACAATTATTTTATTAAAGAATACATACAGCGAACGCTAATAATCTCTTTCTCTTTTATATATACAATGCCATATTTGAGCTGCATTTGAAAGTATATAAAGAAGATCCAAGAGTATGCGCCTGGGCATGTCTATTAGCCCTATTGGAGGGGCAAAAAAGCGCTGTAGGACCTTATATGTTATTAAAGTTTAAAAGTAGAGGTGAGCAAATTTGAATGATCACAAGGTGGAGTGCACAATTTCACTTGGTGACATATTGATTAAGAAGACTTTTTCCATCACTGGTAGTTTGAGACACTGTGGAATGTTGGATTTTTCTTTTCTAATTTATAGGACATTTTTGGATTGATTTATGTAAAGTGATTTATATGTTATTGGATTGGGCTACACTAAATTGATTAACCAAAGTCCCAGCGTTTGGAGGTTCATCCCTCTCAAAACTCCTTGAACCTCTGAAATTTTGGGTCCCTAATGAGTACTTACCAATCCAGACAGTACTGCTCCTCATCAACCAGTAACCCTGGAACCCCTAACACTGCATGGGTGAAAACCCAACGACTTCAAAACACTTACAGGAACTACAACCCAAATAGTAGGGGAATATACTTGCCAACCAGGACCCATCCCTGGCATCCTGTACAATACTGTGCTGCTCTTCTTCCATACGCTGGGGTCTGATATGGGCTTTGCTTATATGGTTATTACAGGGACTTTTCCTTCAAACATTCTGATTCATGATTGATGCCCAATTCCCAGCAGTTCATTTTGCATCGTTATATTTCACTGGTACAGACCTCATTTTTAGCAAAACATTCACAATTTTTGGACTTCAAAAGAAGCATGGCTTGGTAAAGTGAGCATGGCTTGGCCTAATTAGGATCTAGCTTGGGCTAATAAGAATAAAATATCCCAGGGGTTGATTCTAAATAGCCTTCTGCTATAAAAATAGATATTAAAAGCTGCATACCTGTGAAGCTGCTAAGATAAAGCTGCAGGTACGCTGTGAAAACAAATGCTGCTATTTTTCAACGAGCAGCAAAATCCATTAACTATCCTCCCTCATAATGGAAGCAGATAAGAAAAAGTCACACTACAATGCATTACTTAAATCAATATTCAGTGCCTGGATTAGCTTATTCAGTGCTTCTCACACACAGCTGGGGAGAAGCTTTGAAATGGTTTGCATTTCCTTCGTTGTAGTTCCTCTAACTAAACGTTGATGACGTCACATGCAAACAACACGAGAGGGATATGTTAAGTGTTTGTTTGTCATCTGAAAGGGTCCATGAATAGAACACAGAGGAAATAGGAAAATAATGAGGATGTTGTAGAAAATAGAAGCATCTATAATATACATTGGTTTGCACACATATATAGACATAGAAATATACACATGGCCCAAGTAGAGCCAAAGAGCCGAAAAAAAGAGGGAGGAAGGAGGCATAAATAACCTCTATCAATTGAACACAAAATCTTACTCTAGTGACTGAGCAAAACCACAACTTAAAAAATGTAAAATCTAAAAAATTAAGCTGCATATGTAAAGCCCAATTGAACTTTCATTTGAAACCGGCTAAATATATAAAAAGGTGTGCAATGCTTTTCAGAAAAACAGACACAGCTTGAGTAGAAAAGCCTGTCCCCTGCCAGCATACTGCATAAAAGGACCCTTGCTCTTTGTGTGCAAAAAGTTATCTCTCTGCAGAGGTCTGACACGCCCCCCTGCCGAGTGGACCTATAGCTCTACAATCAGCAAGACTCATGCTCCCTACTGATTGGAAAGCTCAAGCTTGAGCCCTGCACGCTCCCAGGACAGTTATCTGAAACTAACGCAAAGCTCCCAATCACTTCTTGCGATTGGGAGCTTTCCGGTCATGTGATCACCATGTCAACCAATATAGGCGGTTACATGATCATAAACCCCACCCTGTCTCCCAGCATCTGAAACCTCTTTTTTTTTTTTTTTTTTTTTTTGAGTTTCAAAAGAGCTTTATTGAAACATAATAAAAAATGTAACAGAGGGTCTCCCACGCAGGGGAGTCGTGAAGAAGGAGTTTACACAACAGAGGTACAATCATGACTGGCAAACATTCTATTGTTTGCAAAGTGAAGCGCAGAGTGAATGGAACAACACCCAACATCCTGCTCATATCTGAAATTTTCTCAATTACAACATTGAGCAAGGCTCCAAAGTCAACTTGAGGCAGGAGTTGCCCCGAGCCCCCAACACCCCTTCCGGGATCTTGCTGTGTCGGGAACTCAGAGCCCTCCCAAACTAAGGCAAAACACTGTTAGCATGGGCCCGCTCTGAGCAGGGTCCAAATTTTCAGTCTCTGTTAGTTGGGACAAAAACATATAAGGGGAAAAAGGCTGAGGAGAGGAAGGGTTAGGGAAAGAGTTAGAGGGAGGAGGAAGGAAGGAGAAGAATAACATGAAGAAAGAGGTGAGTAGAGAGGAGACCTCAGGAAGGGCCCGACCTGTCTGAGGGAGTACCCCTAGTGGAGGGAGAAGAGAACAGGTTATAACCAAGTGAGATCCCCACATGACTCGCCCAGGGTTCCCATATGCTCTTGAATCGGTCAACTTTGTCTAGAATTATACCGGAAGTCTGTTCTTGGAGCATGATCCAAGTAATCTTTCGTTTAGTATAGTGGAGAGAGACTCTAGGCGATTTCCAGGCCCTGGCAATGGACAATTTTGCCCCAATAAGAATAAATTGGGCCAAAGTTCGAGAGAATTTCTTCGCACGAGGGATATCTTGATTGAGAAGAGCGATTTTGGGGTCCTGGGGAATTTCAAGCCCCGTGACTTTGCGGATGAGGTGAAAAACACCATTCCAGTAACCTCTGATTCTGGGGCATTCCCAAAAAGTATGGATCAGGGATCCTAGGTGGCCACAACCCCTAAAGCAAAGTGGGGAAGATTGGGGGAAGATAGATGCAATTCGTTGCGGGACAAGGTACCATCTGGAAATCACCTTGAGGCTGGCCTCCATTAGAGAGACGTTGATGATCCCCTTGAACCCTCTCATAAAGTTGCAATGCCAAGTTTCCAGGTCCCAGTCGAAGTCCAGATCCCGCTCCCATTTCAACATGTATCCTGTCTTGGCCTGTGGATCCGCCAGAGCTGCATAAATCAGGGAGATACCACCTCTCATAACCTCAGCTGATGTGCACCATTGTTCATAGAGAGTAACTGTCAGTGGACCTAATGTACGAGAGGAAAGTGAGTGTAGAAAGTGAGAGATTTGGCGGAAGCGAAATCTCTCGGTCAGAGGCATCTCTAGTTTAGAGATACACTGGTCTAATGTGAGGGGACCATTAGAGTTGACGTAGTTCCCAATTCTAATGAGACCCTTGTTGAGCCACCATTGAAATGTTTTGACGTTAAGTCCAGGTGGAAACTGAGGATTGTTAAAAATGTGTGCTAGAGGGCGCCACGGGGAAGTCAGGGAGTTCCTGGAGTGAACCGAATCGCAGAGGGCCATTGAGTGAGACAGAGTGGGTGACATAATCGGAGGCCTGGACTTGGGGGGTCGCCACATGAGAAAATCTATGGTAAAGTTGGGAATGGCTTGTCTTTCCATTTCCACCCAATCCGGTTTCTTACCGTTCGAGTAAATGCAGGAGATCTGGCTCAACTGTGCCGCTTGATAATACCACCATAGATTAGGTAGTCCAAGTCCTCCTTTTCGTCTTGGTCTGAAGAGAACCGATTTGGGTAGTCTATGGGAAGAGCCGCCCCACACAAAGCGGAGAATAGCAGAATGCAAACTGTTGATTTGGGATTTGGGAACTGAGATAGGGAGCGAGCGGAAAAGATAGAGGATTCGGGGGAGTAGTGTCATTTTAATGGCATTAACTCTGCCTAGCCAGGAGAGCTTATAAAGGGACCACTGATCCAGATCCGCCTTCAATTTGTTAAACATCGGGGGGAAATTGTGCTTATAGAGTATACCAATGCTCGGGGTGAGGTGGATCCCCAAGTAGGGAATGGACGTTGGGTTCCACGAAAAGGGAAACTGGGATTGGAGTTTTGCTACCGAATCCGAGTTAACAGAGACGTTGAGAGCTACTGACTTGGTCATGTTGACTTGCAAGCCAGAGGCTTGCCCAAACTCATGAAGCACCCTTAAAACGTTGGGAGTGGAGATGAGTGGTGATGTAATGAATAGAAGGACATCGTCCGCGAATAACGCGCATTTGTGCGAGGAGGGGCCACAGCGCACGCCGTGGATATCAGGATGAGTCCTAAAGGAGATTGCTAGCGTTTCTATAGCTATAGCGAATAATAGGGGGGATAACGGGCAACCCTGCCTAGTACCCTTGGCAATGGGAAAAGGGTCTGATAGATGGCCTTGAAGTTTGATCCGGGCACTAGGATGGGAATAAAGGGCGGATAGAGTATTGACAAATTTGTGGCCAAAACCCCATCGCTCTAGTGTGCGGAACAAATATGGCCAGGTAACGGTATCGAAGGCCTTTTGGAGGTCGATGGATAATAGGAAGCCCTCCTGGAGAGGACCGCCATCCCAGCCCGACTGGAGGATGGAGATTATGTCTATAGCTCTCCTCACCTGGTCCGGCCCCTGCCTGCCTGGTATGAAGCCAACCTGGTCCCCATGGACATATGAACCTATAAAAGAGCCCAGTCTGTTTGAAAGAATCTTGGTCATTATTTTCAGATCGTTATTAATTAGGGAAATAGGTCTATAATTGCTCACTAGGCTTAGGTCTTTATCGGGTTTAGGTATTACTGAGATAAATGCTAGGTTGGCTGTCGGATCCAGGGAAGACTTATTGTTGAGGGAGTTGAAGAATCGGGCCAGGTAAGGAGCCAGGACTTCTATAAACTGTTTATAGTACTTAGTGGAAAACCCGTCAGGGCCAGGGGCCGAGCCAAGTTTAAGTCCTTTAATGACTTCTCTAACCTCCTCCTCCGTGAAAGAGGATTCCATAAGCTCCTTATGAGAGTCTGAGATTCTGGGGAGTGCGATACTGTCCAGGAAGGCCTCCAACTGTGGAGTACCAGCGGGTTTGGTGTCAGAGTATAGATTAGAATAGAATTTGTTGAAGGCCTCTAGAATCTGTTTAGGGTTTTGGGTCAGTTTACCGGATAGGGACTTTACTTTGGGGAGGGCCTGAATCCTGTGCCGGGGGGAAAGCCTCGCAGCCAGCTGAGGGCCAAATTTATCAGTGTGAAGATAAAATCTTCCACTTGTCCATTTAAGGTGGCTCTCTGCACTGGAAGTCAGGGCCACATTCAAAGCAATTCTAGCGGTATCCATTTTGGCTAATGAAGTGGGTGATGGATTTTTCTTGTGCGCAGCACTCAGTACCTGGAAGTCCCGTTCCAGATTGACTACGTTTTGGGCTTTTTCCTTCTTGAGCTGGGAGGTCAGCTGAATAATTTTACCTCTCATGACCGCTTTATGGGCCCCCCACAATGTGCCCGGGGAAATTTCAGGAGTGTCATTAAGTTGAAAGAACTCTTTCAGGTCTCTCTCCAGTTGCGTACAGTGTATTTGGTTGGCAAGGAGGGACTCCTTGAGGCACCATTGGGGGGGGCCCGCCGGAGCTAGAAAGCCCACGAGCTGAATGTAAATGACTGAATGATCAGACCATGGAACCTCTTTAATGCAAGCCCGAGATAAAAAGGTAATATCCGCCGTGTGGACAAAGATGTGATCTATGCGGGAGAATGTCCTGTGTGGAGCTGAAAAGTGAGTGAAGTCCCTAGCATCAGGGTGGAGCTCTCTCCAGGAGTCTATCATCCCCAGTGAATGAAAAAGTTTAGCAATTTTTAGACTCTGTTTAGGGGGACGTTTCAAGTGGGATCTACCATTGGAACTCTTATCCATAAGGTGGTCAAATGCGATGTTTGAATCACCACCCATGACCACCTTACCCTCCAGGTGGGAGGATAAGGCAGTCAGCATGGACGAAAAGAAAGGAGCTTGGTTTTTATTGGGCGCATAATAGGAAACAAAGGAAAAAAGGACATCGTTAATAAGACCCTTAACCAGAAGATATCTCCCTTTGATATCTCTGATGGTTTGAATGTGGGTGAACGGGGTATGTTTAGAAAATAAAATGGCGACCCCCTTCGTCTTGTCCTCAGCGTTTGCTAAGAAGAAGGTAGGGAAATTCCGGTGTAAGAACGTGGGGTTATAATTTTTGGGGAAGTGGGTTTCTTGAAGCATAACAATATTAAGGCCCCTAATGTAGTAGCTTTAAAGAGCTTTACGTCTTTTAGAAGGGGAGTTTAGGCCTTGAGTATTATGTGACGCTATCTTGAGCGTCGTCTTATCAATATGCGGATCAGCCATGGCTATCAGAGTGTGGGAGCAAGGTAGGGAATGGCAATCTTACCCTGGGTAGGAGAACTTGTTTGCTGTTCCAAGATGCAGGATACATGTGCTGAAATGCGTCGTAGACTGAGAGGCGGGATCTCCCCGAGGGCTCCTGAAAAGAGAAGAAAGTAGAGAAGAAAAGAGTGATAGGAGGAGGGAGAGTGGGGGAGGGAAGGAGGGGGGGGGGAGAAGGTGAAGGACTCGAGAACGGGAAAGCTCGGATCCTTCTGTGGTGGGTCTGGGATGGCAGAGCCCACCTCGAGCCTCCTGAGCCAGGAGGGCCCGAATCAAAGGCAGTCTGAAATCAGACTGCATTCCTGAAGACCCTAAGGGAGAAATCTCCGCAGAGGGGCACCAGGTAGAGTGGCACACGGCACTACGCCCCGCTCCGGCACCGGCGCCTCTATTGACGTGCCAAAAGAAAAAAAAAAAAAAGAAAAAAAAAATTAGGTGCCAGCAGGCAAATACAGGGAACCATATAAAAATTTAACATAGAGAAAAACAACAAGAAAACATATCAACCTTGAAGAACTTATCAACAAATAAGATCCGGGACTGTCCAGCAAGATAGTGAGATCAATTACTAATAAAACAAATGGTATCAGTACGACAGCAATGTTAGGAGGGATGTGTCATGGGCAGGGGGGGGGGGGGGGCGGAGAGCACGGGATGTTAGGTGGATGTTAAAAAAAAATCCAGGCAGACATTCACACCCCGTACAAGTAAAAAAAAAAAAGAAAAAAGGAAAAAAAAAAAAAAGGGGGGGGGGAAGGGGAGGAGGGAGCCAGGGGAATGAGAGAAAAAAGGGAAAAAATCACATATCGCAAAATGGAAAAACTGAGTTCAGAGGGTCCTTAAAAGGACCGGAGGGAAGCCGGAAAGTCCATCGGCCCCTCCCGACAATCATCAGGATTCAAAAATGAAAAAAGGAAAAAAAAAAGTCAGTGGCCCAGAGGCCTTAAGGGTTCAGGAGTCACTTTTGAGGTGCAGAGTCGCGTTGCCTCTTCGGCTTTTGCTTCACCCACAGGGGGGCCAATGGGCTGTTCGGGGGGGGTCTTTTAGACGCGTTCGGCCGGCTCTCCATCTGGATGGGTTGTAGCTCTTGAGTAATGAGCCCCAGTTGCAGGAGGAGGGATTCCCCGTCAGGAAAGTTGGTAAAGCTGTATTGTCTATCTTTCCACTGGAACTGGAGGCGAAATGGAAAGGCCCATCTATATTTGATCGAATTTTGATTTAGAACTTCCAGAAGGGGCTTGAGAGTTCTTCGCTTTTGAATCGTGGCGGGAGAGATGTCTGCGAAGACTTGGATTTTGTTGCCTTGGATGGTGAGATTGTCACGATTGCGGGATCGCATCATAATTTCCTCTTTAATGCCATAAAAGTGAGGCTTGATCACAATATCACGGGGTAAGCCGTCCTGACGGGGGGCTTGTAGCGCTCGATGGGCCCTATCCAGCTCTAGCTTGTGGTCTGGAACATCAGGGATAATGTCCTTAATGAAGGCCTTGACGGTGCTTTGAATGTCCGTAACAGATTCAGGCACACCTCTGATGCGGAAGTTATACCTTCTGCTTCTATTTTCTAAATCATCTAATTTAGAAAGGGCTGAATCCAGTTGTTCCTGCAGGGACTGTATGCATTTAGAGTTCTGGTTAGTGCGAGCTGCAGTATTATCTACTGCCTGTTCGATCACATCTATTCTGGCCCCTAGGTTCTGCAAGTCGGCTTTGATTGAGGAAGTTATCTGAACAGCATTTTGAGCTAGGCCTGCTGCCAGCATTTCAGAAAAGCTACTGAGGAGCTGTGTCAGGTCAGGTGGATGTATAGGCTGAGGGGAGGCCTGCAGGGCCTCAGCCAGGCTGTGTGGAGAGATGGTTTGAGGTGAATAGGAGAAGCCTGCCAGCGATCTATGGATCAAGGATATGGTAGAAGCAGGAGAAGTCTGGGGGTCCTGGATGTTACTCACGGCAGCGGATGAGGGCTGGGGATGAGGGGGATCCGCTATATCGTCCCTGGTGTCCGTGTCCCCGCCGGGAAGAGGAGCGGTCGCCATCTTGGACGGATCAGGCTCGTCTAGGCCGTAGAGTAATTGGCGGCTGGCGAACGTTTTTGCCCGGCCTTTGGGCATATGTGCGGGCTCCTTGTGTCTTCCGGAGCTTGATGTGACGTTCGGCGGAGGTTCCCGCTGGCTGGAAAAGCTAAAGTTAGCGCCGAAGGGCCGGAGCGGTACGGAGCTCCCGATCAAGGCGTCCGACCGGAAGTCCCGCGCATGCGCACTCCTCGCATCTGAAACCTCTTAAAGGAGGCGCCGGTGCAAGGGGGGTTAATTAAAAATCGAAGTACCTTTTTCCTAATCAATATACAGCTGTCTCATGACCCAGATCTTTCCCATCCTGTCTGCAGGAGAAGTATATAGTCCTTTGCTGCTGGTAACATTTTAAACATCTAAAAATAAGCCTTTGGATCACAGAGTAAAAGTAAATAATTTATATCAATAAACTGTTTTAAATTGTCATACAAATATATATTTGAAATCAAATCTTTATTACTTTTTGACAATAACATGGTGTGGGTGGATTTCTGCCAGTCACAAGTTGTGTCACGCCCCTCCAGCCTGTGTCTTAGAATAAGAGGAAGGTGAAGCCTCCATTAATCTACATGTAATATCCTGACGCCATTGTGTTTAACTGGTTAGTGGGCATGGAGGAGGAGGGAGGGAGTAGGCTGTCATGTACCACTGTGTATACACCCACATGTGTGACTTAATAGTCACATGGGCTTCTCAGATGTGATAGGGAGGAAAGGCTCAGCATAGAACTTACTGAAAACTGAGCATGTGCAGAGTTGTCACTACATTTGCAAAATCTGCAGCTGAGTTAGAGACATGGACAGAAGATGGAGATAGAGAGCAACAGGATCAACCAAGTTTTTTTGCAGAATACAGAAAACAAGTCTCATGGTGACCGAGTGAGTATGAACAGCATTTTATACAACATTTATTGATAGTTTTTTATGATGTGGGTTTAGTGACACTTTAAGCTTTGATGAATAACTTAGTTAGGCTTCGTTCACACAGGGCCCATCAATGCATGCCCCGTGTGAGGGCCATATTTATCCTCACAGGGATGCACAGGTGCAGTTTCTTTCATATCAGTTGGGGCTCAGCAGCTGCACAGACACAGTTGCTGCTCCCAATTTGACATTTATGCAGGTGCGGATGCACTAAAATGGATGCATCACTTCTAGCTGACTCTATCTGCAAGTGGCCTAAACATAGGAAAAAGTGATCTGGGAGGCATTAAAGTTATAAATTTTATATTTCACAAATTATTCTTTCTCTGACTCCTTTTCTTGCTTTCTAAATCAGTTTTCTAAGCACAGGAGCGCCATTGTGACTGAGGCCTAAAGGATAACATCAGACACAGTGGGATTGATTTACTAAGACTGGAAAGTACAAAAACTGGTACAGCTCTTCATAGAAACCATTCAGCTTTCATGTTTATTTTTAAAAACTTAATTGACCAAGCCAAAGTTAGAAGCTGAGTGGCTACCACAGCTGCACCAGATTTTAAACTCTCCAATTTTAATAAATCAACCCCAGAACGGCTTTTCCTAAAGTTGACTTTGCTGATTTTGACATTTTCGGGAAATTTCACCAACACAATAAATTAAACAAATAAAAATAAACTGTAATCAAACAACGAAATTGTGTATAAATCAGTTTCAAAAACTGTACAAGATAACAGCAATACATAGAATGTTAAAAGAGAAGTATGTTTTTTTTTAAGGATCATACTTACCTAGGTGGATGCTGAATCTGCTCCCCGGTGCCTCAAAAGCCCCATACACACTATCAGATTTTCTGCAGATTTTTTTCCTTCAGATTTACCAAAACCATGTAGTGCAAGGGCCTGCCTGGTTGCATACAAACTGAAACTCCTAAGGTTTGACCTCATATTATATGGTTTTGGTCAATCTGAAGGAAAAAATCAGCAGAAAATCTGATAGTGTGTATGGGGCTTTACACTGAGAACAAAGCAATCTAACACTGCAGATCGCTCAGTTCTCCCAACTCCCCAAACAGAGAGCTGGTGACTGTAATTCACTAGCTCTCTGCTCTGCCCCCTCTCCCATGCTCACTGGAGCGCTGGGCTGTGGAGGGGGTGGGAACGGCCAGCTCAGGCTCTCAGCAGCTCAGTAAGAGGCTGAGCCGGGTTTTGGTCCAGGCTTGACTCCATTGACACGATCTTGCGGAGCTGTGGCATCAGCAGACAGTGGACTTCAGCCCGCTGTCTTCCGTAAAAGGGTCAAAGGAGTGCAGAACGAACTGCACTCCTATGATCCACAGGAGATGTACAGCCAAACAAGCTTTGGCTGTACTTCTCCTTTAATAGTATATCATTCTTCATGAATTATAAACAACAAACTGAAACAATGTAACAGTTGATCAGAAAATATAAATACATGAAGTCCACAAAAAAAAAAAAACACAGTGAAGCGATAAGTGCAGAAAAACTCAAGCAAAACTGTGCTCAGTGCTAGACTTGTGCACAACTGAAAATTTTGTTTAGTTTCGGTTCGTTGTCATTCGGAAAATACATAATTTCGTTCTGTTATATTCGTTATGTTACGTTAATACGTTTTCGAATAATTCGTTATTATTCGTAGAGTGTCTAATTCATTCGTTCGTATTCGTTGAAATTCGCTATTTATGTATGTATAGACATTCATGATAATGATTCATAGTTTGGAAAGTCGTTTGTTTATTGAATCTTTTAACACACACAATGACAACGTCTCTTCTCCTCGGCTCAAATACAATACAATACAACACCCTTCTAACTCAGGAATGCACTTTGCCAGTAATCCATCCTCCCGCACAAAATTAATTAGCTGATTGGACTATAAGATTTACTTTGAGCTGACCTTTTGTTTCATTAGATCTTTAAAGAATTACCGAACCATGTCGAATTCATTCGTCATATTTCTTTTGTATTCATTGTTATTCGTTATTTTTTTATTCGGACATTCGGATGCATCCGAATGTCCGAAAGATGCAAAATTCGGGCCAAATTTCGATTAGTTACGAAACTAATTGCACAAGCCTACTCAGTGCCTTCACCACCCTTCAAAGAGACACTCACCAAAAAAAACATACCTCTCTAATTAGACATCAGGACATCAAACTCTAATTTAACAGCAAAACTTTAATTGGCTAATAACATAAAAACATATTTTGTCCATTCAGGACTAAGCAACAGGTTGATGTGAACCATTCTGCCTCTAGCAGAATATACTCGCCTTTACTTTGCAACACCTTTGCTCTGTTCAGTGTTGGGAACCATAGGATATACCCAATACTTCTTGGTAAAGGAAGCATGTGACCCAATCCTATGACAGTGCTTGGCCAATAAGTGTCACACCAGGGGAGACTATTAGGATGTAGTGTCTTGGGCAGGGAAGCGGAGATAATAGGATCTGACACTCCCAGAAGTGTCAAATTCCTGTTACTGTACCTCACAATGCTCACACCCAGTACAAAAAAAGAGCAGATAATAAAACAAGTGGGGGCACAAGTATGTGTTATTTTGCAGTATTGAAAGAATGTCTCAAATTGAAAAGTGACTAGTGACAGGGTCTCTTTAGAGTGAATGCTTTGATTTGCCCTGCATGGTCATAGAACAGATATCACTGGACATTCTAATTGTTCTGATTTGCCATTTCATTAACAGTAGCTCCTGCTTATACATTTTTTCACCATCCATTTGAACTGCCCAGGTTTACTAAAGACAGAATTATGTATTAATAGTGGGACATTTTGATATTTTTTTTTGCTTTAGCGGTCAGGAAGCTAATGAGCATCTGTTAGGTTTCGAAAAAAAAAGAAAAAAATGAAAAAACTACCAGGGTGGTATTTAAACTCCTTCAAAAGTTGCTCCAATTTTTAAAAAGCTAATGAACCTGGAAATATGCCTGATCGATCACTAATTATACACAAAGCACCCCTATTAGATTTAGTTGTGGTGTTTCTCAGACAAAAGAAGTGAAATTCCCAGGATTATTTTTTACAATGAACCAAATGTTCGTTGGCATTCATAAAAGGCCATTTGCATTTTAATTAAGATCGTGGCTTTTTGCCATTATACAACCCACCTCTGCTTCTCTCTTGCAAGTTATGTTATTTAAATATAGCTTTTTTAAAAAAAAATTAGCATTAAAGATTTTTATTGATGACAAAAGATCAGTACAAATCAAGAAAGCATACATATGAATGGATCATGTTACATTAAGGTTCTGTAATTATAACTGTCTTATCATTGCTATTGATATGAGTCCACATAATATGGAGAATTATAGGAATATACTGAGCCTTTTTCAACAATTAAATTGTGCAGGGCCACAACATCTCTAATCAGAACAGTATCATATATAAGAAAAGTATATGCATGCGCCTGACTTGCATTCAGTAATAATGAAGATTAGTAGAGATAGTCTGAGGGAAAGGAGAAAAGTGAACAACCACATTATTCAATTTCATTGATGAAAGAACAAAGACCAAGGGTATAATGACCCGAAAATGTTCAGAGATCATTCGACTAATGCTAGGTTGAGGATATTGTTCAGTAATGATGTCCGCAAATACCTGAGAATATTTAAAGATGGTCCAGGGTTGCCAAGTTTTATGCAACCTCTCTACCTGGTCACTGGATTGTGCCAGTGTGTCTTTCATTCCATACATTTCATATATTTTATGAAGCCATTCTGCTATGGGGGGAGTTCCAGTGAATTGGAATTAGGGATTTGGCAGCATTTAGTAAATGTTTTGAGAGGGTGTGTTTGTATTTCTTCAAAGGTGGTTTTGATATATGCAGTAAACAACATGCTGCATTGAGTATGAGTTTAGTCTCAGTGATCAGGATGATTGTTTCACTAACTTTTTTCCAGAATGGTGCGAGTGATGAGCAATGTCACCAAATGTGTATCAGAGAGTCTGTTTCTCTCAGACACCTCCAGCATTTATCAGTTATTTGGGGGCTCCATCTATGTAGTTTTGCTGGTGTCAAGTACCAGTGTGTCAACAACTTGAATGCCATTTCTTGTGTTTTAGTACTGATAGAGCACTTACAGTATGTGTTAGGATGTACACATTCTTCCATTGTTTGGCTTTTATGACCATCTGTAAAGCTTCGGACCATCTCCTCCTGAGTCTGTCATCCCCTGGTTTTTTTGGCCCCCTGTAACCATGTGTACACAGCTGAGGTTGCCCTAAAAAATTGATCACCCATGCGACACACTGATTCAAACTCTGTTAAGGGTCTAGAGCAAGAATATGCAATTAGTGGACCTCCAGCTGTTGCAAAACTACAAGTCCTATTAATGCTCTGCCTCTGGGTGTCATGTTTGTGGCTGTCAGAGTCTTGCTATGCCTCATGGGACTTATAGCTCTGCAACAGCTGGTGGTCCGCTAATTTCATATCCCTGGTCTAGAGAAATCACCCACCCGTGATTTACTATAATGGTAGCTACGCAACTGCAGATATGACCAGAAAGGTAGCTGTGCGGGGACATTATCTCATTTTAAGTCAGTCAGGTCTTTTATCTTGGCCTGATGAAAGTAATCTCCAGCTAGAAGTGGTTTGGTTCGATGTGTCGATAGGAATATTGAGTTGCCTACGCCAGGTATAAAGTCTGCGCTGTCTTTTAGGGGGGTTAACAGGCTAAGTGAAGAAGTGACATCTGTCATTCTCAGTAACCTGTGAACAATCTCTAGAGTGGTCCCTGTCAGCGGATGTTGTTTTAATCTATCAGGGTAAGTGCGCTACGGAATCTAGGGTGCAAATTGTAAGGGAATGGGATTTAGAGCCATCTCTAAGGTTATCCAGTCTTGTGTTAATGCCAATCTATAATCCTTGTGAGGTGTGAGGCCAAGTTGTAGTCCCTGAAGATGGGTTGTCCCATCCCATCATATTCTTTTAATCTGGTTAAGAGTTCAAAACTGATTCTGGGTTTCTTGTGGTCCCTTAAGAACCTTAATAGAATGGTGCGTAATGAAGTAAACAGACTTTGCGGGTAGTTTGACTGGTAATGTGTGCATGAGATAGAGTAGCCTAGGTAAGATGGTCATCTTAAGGATGGCTGTACAACCATCAAGGTCTTTCTCTATGGTTTTAAGCAATGGTGGGAAGTTGTGCTCATAAATCAGTGAAAGCTGCGGTGTCAGCCTAACTCCTAAATATTTCAGTGTTTGGGGTCCCATTTGAAAGAGGAGTTCTCTTTAGTTGATTTGAGAATGTTATCAGGTAGAGGCACCTGATTAACAGCAAGGACTTAAGTCACGTTATCCTTAGCCTCTCTGCTCGGCATGAAGCCCACTTGTTCAGGGCCGATAATCTTTGCAAATATTTTAACATCTAGGTTTAACAGTGATATAGGCCGGTAGCTCGCACATTCTGAGGCGTCCTTACCAGGTTTCGGAAGGACCATTAAAAAGGCTGAAAGCAGGTTCGCGGTTATCTCTTTGGGCTGGGACATGGAGTTCAAGGCAGCCGTCAGTGGGTCTATTAAGATGTCTATAAAGGTTTTGGAATATATAGATGTGAAACCATTTGGGCCCTGACTATTACCTAATTTCAAATGTTTAATAGCATTTGTAATTTCTGATGGTTCAATCTGGTTTTCCAACAGGGTAGAGTCCAAGTCATCCAAGGCAGGTAGGCCACTTTTGTGCAGATAGTCTCGAATAATCTGAGACCTATCTCTGACCATGCCTGCTTGTCTATGTTGCTGTGGTAGGTTATACAAATTTGATAAAAGTTATGGAAATGTTGTGCGTTCACCTCCATGGTAACATCTAGGGAGCTGTTGACTTGCTTAATGCCCATGATGTTATTGCTAGGGGTGTGTCCCTTCAGGTGCCCTAGCTAATAATTTGCCTGTTTTGTTACCTGATTCGTAATGCATTTTCTTCCTAAAGAACAGGAAATATTTAGTTCTAGTGTCTAGGGTCTGTTACAGTGTCTTCCTAGTGTCTAGCAGCTCTTTGGCTGATTGGACAGATAATGACTGTTTATGTAATGTTTCCAGTCTGTGGATGTGGTCCGTAAGAAGTTTGATTTCTTTCTCCCGCTCTCTTTTGCGCTGCGCACCCATTCTTATCAGTTAACGTCTAAGTGTGCATTTATGTGCTTCCCATATTACCAGGGGGTCTATGTCTGGTGTGTTGTTGCATTCAAAGTTCTTAAGTGATGCTGTGAGTTTGGGCAAAAGAGAAGGGTCATATTAAAGAGGAGTTAAGCCTCCAGGTCTGAAGTTTAGGAGGAGCATTCGCCAGATCAAGTGTCAGGGTGATTGGTGAATGGTCTGATGTCCATGGAATGCCAATGCGAGCATCTGTTAATATTGGAAGATCTTTTCTGCCATATTTCAAGATAGCCTAGGTGGGCATATCGCTTATGTGGGATTGACTAGAAAATAAAGTCGTGTCTGTCGGGATTGAGAAAGCACCATGAGTCTATCAACTGGAGAGATTGTAGGAGAGATTGAATTTTTTTGAGGACCTTGTATTTAATACATTTCTTACTGGTGGATGTGTCAACTAGAGGGTTCAATGGGATGTTGAAATCCCCCCCCCCCCACCCCCCCAGTATAAGGCATCCTGATGTGAAGCCCTGTAGCTTCTGTTCTATATGTTTGCAAAATGTAAGATGTGTCATGTTGGGGAAGTACACATTCGCTAAAGTGAGGGATATGCCATTATATATCAGTTTCAGAAATACAAATCTGCCTTCAGGGTCTGTCAATTGTTCTGTTAGTTCAAAAGGTGCATCTTTACTTACTAGAATACCCCTTTGGATTTGGCGTGGTCATTTTTAGCATGGGATGCCCTTGTAAAGATTGAATTAGTGAGTCTAGTGGGTATTAAGATGAGTCTTTTGTAGAAACACAAAATGTAACCTACCTTTTTTGTGTTCCCTAAGTAGCGTGGAATGTTTTCAGGAATATTCAGCCCCCTCACATTACGGAAGAGTACACCATGATGAAGACTCAGGACGAGATGTGCGAATAGGATTACCTGAAATATAGACTTATATATACCCGGTATTATTGCACTGTTGTATAAGCAAAGTGGTCAATCAAAGACACAAAGCAATAGAAAAGATATGAATCTGAGTGAGAAGATGGAGAAGTGAAGATCAATCTACCTTTAGATAGAACACTATCTGAAAAGGTTAACGTTAGTGTAACCTGAACACTGATTTGTGTGTTCAAGATCAGTTTGTGATCCAAAAAACACATCGTTTTAAGGCAACAATATAGAGTACTAATTAATCAACACAACCAACCGGTGGACATATGCTCTTATTTAGATGGTAGAGCATAGTACCGCCAGTCCTTTGCGGATAAGTATGATGCGTCCTAATTGTTTGCACCACCACAGTTCTCATCTGTGTCTGCCATTTATAGGTGACAGAGCAAATGTTTAGCCTGCTCCCCACACATGCTGCAGCAGAGACGTATAGTATAATAATTGCAGCATCAAGTCACTGACCCCTACCATGACAGAAATTATGAAAGGCCAGAGATAAGAGCCATAGTCCCTGGAATGAGGAATAAGAACCTTCACTGAAATATAAACAATCCTAAAGTGCAGCATATGTTCTCAAAAATATTTCCTATAGAGTCCCATTGTAATGTTTACAGTTAAACCTTCAGGAAAGATGCGGGGGTCAGTCAACGTGTCAGAGCTGCATTTCATTAACTGAAGAAAAAAGAAAAATGAAAAAAAAAAAAAACCCTGTGAATATAAAACAAAGAATGGAGTATGGGTCTATTTGGCAGTCTAATCCGACCATTAATACTCCTCTTGATCTCATGCACCTGCAGGTCTTGAGTTTGGTGTGACAGCTTTAGAACCTCCACTTCATTTATGTTTAATCTTTTTGAAAATCCTCTTTTTGGGTGAGGGGAGGAGAATAGAGGAGAATGGAGAGTGGAGGAGAATAGAGAACGGACTGGGCTTCTGTCTGGCGGTGGTAGTGCAAAGTCAGCGTACCAGTCCAGTAGATCTATCAGGACCAGCCCCCCACAGAAGTCTGGCCGCTCCACCGGGGTGTGCAGAATATGTCAGTGGCCATTGGTGACCACAATGAGTGCAAAGGCCCTGTCCCTGATTTCTAAGGACGATTTGGGATAGGTCCTGAAACATCATTAAAGTTTCTCCATTAAATATGATTCTGTCATTTCTCCTGGCCTTTCGCATTATGTCTTCTTTTATCGTAAAGCTCTTTAGACAACATATTATATCTCTCAGCCGGGCCGTGTGAGACAGTGACCCTGTCCAGTCTGTGGATAGCTTTGTCTCTCTGCCTCCCTGCATGCTCCTCTGAAGCCAACTTCTCAGTGAGGACCAGGAGGTTGGTTTTCAAGTCCGTAATGGTGGCAGAGAAGGTGGATTTAATGTCTGCCATGAAGCAGGACATGTCATCATAGGTCAGGGGTGGATCAGAGTGGGAGGTTCCCCTTACCTGTGTCCTCTGTAGCTGATTCAGAATCCCCACCGAAGTCCTCCTCGTGGTGTGCCGGCGCCATCTTGGAGCAGGCAGCACTGTAATAGGCCACAGACTTCTGTTTAAACAAATCGAATATGTTCCGTGTAGTGCTGGTAGCCTGACCACGATGGGAACGTGAGTGTGGGGTGCTGTAGAGCTTTTTACCCGCATTGGTATCTCAGAGGTTGGGTATCAGGCTGCAAGGCTGTGATCGCCGGAGCTCCTCTAATGTGCTGTCATCCAAGCGGCGTGCCAAACCAAGCCCCCCAAATAAAGCTTTTTTTTTTTATTATGACATATTGCATGCTTTTTGTAGTTTAACATGGTTTAAAGCTAAACTGCAGGAAGAAAGCTACATTTTTAATTTGATTCAACAAAAGATTTGTCATTTTGTACATGCAGTTCAGGATGCCCTGATCTGATACGGGCTGGAGAAAGTGCACATAATAGGAGGAACTGGTAAGAAAAGGATAGGAATACTCCTGTACATTTCGTGGCTTGAATGCCTTTTTAGTTTTAAAGAGCTTAGGGACATCATGGATCTTCAACCAATGTTTGCAATGTTTGTACTGTATGGATCATTCTTTATGCTCCCAATAAAAATGTTTGTGGGGGAAAAAAAAAGGAAAGGGTAGGAAAAGGAGGGTTTCAGTGAGTAGCTAGGGGATAGAAAAGTTAGGAAATTGAAAGTCTTGCCCTTCCACACTTTTAAATAAAGGTTGGTGGTTATAGAAGTTCCAGGTTTTCAGGCAATCAGGAGGTGAGTCTGCCACCTCCTTAATGCCTGTTTCTCTTATTTTGTTGCCACATTTTTTTCAATGTATTACCTTACGTAAATTATCATTGACGCTCTTTTGTTTCATATGCTAAGTAATATTTTATTTTAGTGTTTTATGTTAGCATTCCTATTTTCTTGAGAAATAAATGAGACTCTTGTTGTTGTACCATCACCATTATCTTTATCAGAGCTTTGCTAGACTAGCTAATTATAAGAATACACAAGTTAATACATATTTATAATAAATAGGGGGATCCAAACCCCCCCTTAATATTTATTTGCATACCAATGCAAAAGAAACCCCAAAAAATTATTCAGCTCTGAGCACTTGTAATATTGCTGCTAATTAACAGATCCCCAGTTTGTTTACAAACAGCAGGAAGAGGATTAGGGCCAGCAAACTGGGCAGATTTGGCCAGTTTGTGAGTTTGCCAAAATGCAAACGGGCAGGTTTGAACTTAAATTGTACTTGAACCCAAAGCTCATCCCTATTAATGAGGTGCCAGAACATTGAAATTAAATCAAATAAGCAATTTGTGGTTGACTTTGTCATTCATATTTTGGTCTTTTGTCAGCCATCACTTTAAAGCAAAGTTAAGCATGGAACAAAAGCAACTTTTTGAATAGTATAGGTAAAGTTAATACAGGTATAATAGAATACCTTGCTCCCATACAATTATAAAGGTAACTGAAGTAGAATCTGTGGTTAGCTGGGAATGTTTACATTTTATGGATTGCAAGCAAACTAAGGGTTCAACGGTCTTACTGGTGATTAACCCTATCACTGTCACTGCTTTATTTCAGTGGATCAATAATGAACATAGAGTCAATTAATACGATATAAATGCACCAACACTTTAACCTATAGCCGCCCATGTAACACATATGTGTGGTGATAAATAGGTGGACTTTACCACCCACATGCTGCACATATGCGTCGCTCGGTGGCCGATGTCAAAGACAGCTCGCAGTCCTTAATATCGATCTGTAGCCAGCGGGGGGCTGGCTTCTAATCATGAAATAACTGTGATAGCTAATTACAGTGGTCACATGATCGTCAATTTCTCCTGCCACCCCAAGAATTCAGAAATGTTTAAAGGGAGACCGGGGTTAAAATAGACCCATGAAAAGTATTGTATTGTTGAATTCGGTACATTACATTCCTTACTGTGATGAGGTTTTATTTATTATGAGAGCATTGCAGTATGCTGCCATAAAGAGTATATGCACCCTTTTTGGTGTGTTTTGAGGTGTTTGGAAGTCCATTCAAATGAATGGGCTGCCTTACTGCAACACTTGACATAACACATTAAATGTTAACCACAACAATGTGAATGGGGTCTTAGGAAGGTGTACATAGGCTTCTTAGGGGACAACAAAATATTGGCAGTTTATTTATTGTACTAACTTATATACTAACTTATATAGCACCAACATATGCCACAGTATGGTTTTCCACTTATCAGACCCAGGAATTTTAAATTAAATAGGGGCTGGCATAATACATTATACAGGGACTGAACAATAATATTATCCTTTTCTATGGAACTATATTCTAATTCTCCATAATCTCACATTTTCTAAAAATGAATCTGTATTCTCATTTTCTATTATCATCTTTGAAGTTCTTTGGACATCTGGAGTTCTTTTTAGAGCACCCATTAGACCTGAACTTGGCTTGGAACCAGCCCTTCTACAAATTGATTTAATTTCTATAGTGTTGGCATGGAATTTAAGCTGACTAGATCTGCAAAGTACAAGAAGCTCAATGTCTCTTTCCCATGAAAACATGGTTATAACACAAAACTGAAGTTGATAACTACTAGCAAGACTTCTTTATAGCCATTGTAGTTTTTGCCCTAGGGCGGCAAGGTTGCCAGGAGTGGATTAAAGTCATGCACACCTCATATTGTTGATTGTCAGCAATATATTTCAATATAGGGTTAAAGACATCTGTCTTGACTGCCAAAACAATGTGTTTGGATTCTCATTGCTACTGTCCCTGCAGAATTTGCGTATTTTGGTTGGTAGATTAGCACACTGTGATCATAATCTGTGACTATACATTTAAAATCAAACTGTTTACAGAGCATAGCAACACATAGGCCTACACGTTAGTTTGTCTGCCATAGATGTGGTCACACAAATTGGGCAAATGGTCTTTTCTAGCTTCTACGTCCCAACCTCATCTTGCCTCGTGTGATTTTTGTTAGTGCAATGCTAGGGATAGCCAGGGGACTGGGGTAGGAGGACTATGTCATAAGACAGCTATCTTAGAAGAAAGGACGTATAAATCTGGCTGGATGGGTTGCACCATTACGGCACCCTTATGTGAATTCATTACACATGGTTCATGGAGGTTTTCTTGCTCCATTAAAAACAGGGACAGATGCACCAGTGGAATGGTTAATGACTGTCCCACTATCCCATTATCCATTTAACACTACTGATATGTAACTAACAGAGAAGATAACATGAGATAGGTTCTCTTATTTTTTTAATCAGCATTTTTATTTCCTGCTTCAAAATTCTTTTGACATGTACCTTTATTTATTTATTTATTTATTTATTTATTTTTGCTAACATTCTTGAAATAAAAATATGTGTATGCCCCAGACACAAAACTCAGCACGTTCAAAGCTTTTTACATGGCAAATCTATATATTGTATTTTACGTTGGTATAAGACAGGCAGTCTACAAAGTACTGTATTATCTGATCGATTTACTGCAGTATTTTCTAAAATGGGCAGAGTTACTCTGGGTGACATATGGAAAGAATTTTCCACATCTTTAATATAAATAAAAAATGTTCTTATTTGTAGATAAAACTGTGGATTTCCTCTTCTGAATGATATGAGGCTACAGAAATAGTTACTGTATGTCAAAGTAAATTTACTGCTACAAAGTCCAGAACCACAACTTAAGGACTTTCTTGGCAGAAGGCACATTGAAAAAAGAAGAATAATACAAAAAATGCAATTCATAATTTAAAGGGTAAGCCCTTCCAAAACTAAAATACATTAGAGCCCAACTTGCAGCTCTAAGCCCCTGTACACATGGTCGGACATTTTGCCAACCAAATCCGTCGGAACGTGATTACGTAATTTCGTTACGACGGGACTACGTTCAGGCTAGTAGCCAATAGCTTTGATGTAGGAATTTGATCTGAGCATGCGTGGCACTTGGTCGGATCAAAATTCTCTACACATGATCGGAGTATGTCCGATCGAACCAGTTGGTCGGAAAATATTTCCAACAAGTTGGAAAATTGGGTCCGACGGATATTCAGACGGAATCAGTCCGATGCATACCACACACAGTCGGATTATCCGACAACGCGGTCCGATAGGACATATTCCGACGGATTCTCCGACCGTGTGTACAAGGGCTAAGACAGCAGTGGACCATTTGGCACCTATTGTGTGGCCCTCTGGGCCCCTGCATATAGTAGTCTGTGTTTTTCTTAAGTAGGAAATGTATTGGCTACTTTTTTGGCTACTTTTTTGGATTGTCCTTCTGAATTTTATTGCAACAAAGTTGTCCAGCTTGGGGCTCCAGGACCGAATGTGTTCCTTTGTTATTTCCTGGCCACCCTTATACCGCGTACAGATGATTGGAATTTCCGACAACCAAACCGTGGATGTTGGCTGAAACTTGTCTTGCATACACACGGTCGATCAGCTAGAACGCTCTTCCGTACAACATGTACGATGGGACTAGAAAAATTAAGTTCAATAGCCAGTCCGCCACCCTTTGGGCTCCTTCTGCTAATCTCGTGTTAGTAGAAGTTTGGTGAGAGATGATTCACGCTTATTAGCCTCGTGCTTTTCTGATCATTATTGCTCTTCAGTTTGTGCTTGTGGGTTTGTATCTGGTTTTCAGTGCGTATAGTCAGTTTGCATCTGGTTTTCAGTGCCTGCTATTTCTAGTATGTATTTAATTCTCAGTGCGTTCTTGTCCACTCGTTTCTGATTTTCAGCTTGTTCTTCTCAGGTTCTTTCTGATTTTCTGTTAGTTCGTTCTGACCAGCAGACCGCTTTGAAGCCATGTTGCGGTTACATACTCATCATAGAGTTCGTGTTATGCGGGAGCTTGGTGTTGGGGTTCTTGCTTTGACCCAAGTCCAGTCCATGAACAGGGCGGGGAGGAGTTTATGGATGAAGAGATGGTTGCCCCAGCGTGACCAATTGTCTCACATGCCTTTGTTGCGGGAGATCCAGGAGAATAATCTTGATTATTTCAGGAATTATCTCTGGATGACGGACCCCATTTTTCACCATATGTTGGCTTTGCTGTCCCCTTACATTATGAAGCAGGACACCTGCATGCGGCAGGCCATCACTCCTAAACAGAGGTTAGTCCCCACCTTGCAGTACTTGGCAATGGTGAGAAGTCTGCAGGACATCAAATTCTCAACAGGGATCTCCCACCAGGCTCTGGGAATCATTATTCTAGAGACCTATTCTGCCATCATTCAGGTCCTGCAGAATGACTACATTAGGGTAAGTTTTCTCCTTTAACATCACATTGTCCGCATTTAATGTTTGCTAATGTATTTCTTTCATCGTGTCATAATAACCATGATTGTTATATGCTGTGAATGTCCCCTTTATCCTCATGTATGCTTGAATTTTTGTAATGCTCCTTTTTTGTCCTCCATACATATTTGCCTTCACTAACCTCCCCAGCTTGCTATTCTGGGCCCATACACACCTAGCCTAGTCACTTAACAATGTATTTTGTCAGCTCCATTGTAGTGCTTTACCTTAAACACCCCCTAAAATGTGTACAAATGTTATTTTTGTCCTTAAATTCAAGCAGAGAGAAAGAGGTTTTTTTTGGGGGGGGGGGGCGCTAAGTCAACTGATACCAATACTCCATCTGCTGACTTTGCCAACTCCATACACACTATACCTACCTCTTTTGTGTTCATATTTATGGATGAATTCACCAAAGCATGTAGTGCAAGGGCCTGCCTGAATACTTTCAAATGGTACTGTTTAAAGTTTTGTTCTCCTATTATCTTGATAGGTAATTGCAGAATGTAAAAATGTGTTTCAATTTGTACAGTGTGTATTTATATTTTTGTACTAAGACACTTCTTACCTGTCCAGTGGGCTGTCGATAGTGTAAGAGGGGGGCTGGCCAAAGTAACACACATTATTTATGCATTCAGCTCTCGATGAAGTGGAGACGTTTACCTGTCCAAAACATCTCCCCCACCCTAAAATTTTTACAATAGCTCATCAAAGAGGATGTACCTTATATTTTTGTCTTTAAATACTCCTTAAAATAAATGTTTTATAGTTATGTTGGCCAAGAATGTTTGTGTCTAATCTGCTTGCAATGTTATGTGCAAAAGTACTCATTTTTTTTCCACAGTTTCCTTCAATGCCACAGGAATGGCAGACTGTGGCTTCCCAATTTGCACAGCGGTGGCTGGTCTTCCATTTGTCTTTGTCGCTGATTTGGGCTGGGTGATCACCTGATGCGGCCATTCCAAACGAGGACCCTCACCCCGGACCAGATGGTTTTTAACTACCAGCTGGCCAGAGCCAGAAGAGTGGTGGAGAATGCTTTCGGGATAATGACCAGCCTGTTCTGCCTATTCCTGACGCCAATCAACATGGCGGAATATAAACAAAAACCATATAATACTTGCATGCTGCATTCTACACAACTTTCTCAGGAGAAATGCTACAAACTATATGTCCTCAGTTGGGCCTAAGGCCAGATTTCCAGAGTAAACAACAACCCTGGCGGCGCTTGAAGCTGGCCCTCCAAAGCGCCCGCCAGGTCCGTCAAAAATACATGCAATACTTTGCGGGTAGGGGGCCATTGATATGCCAGCAAATGTTTGATAAACCCTTTTAAAATCATTTTTTTTGTTAAAATTAAATAATATTTCATTTGATTTATGGCTTGTGTTTCTTTTAGCTGTCTCCTAGGTTCTCCAATGGGGTTTTCTTTTTGGCCATTTTCTTAAATAGTGCAAATGTAATTTAGTTGATACATGAGGTGGCAATCTCTTCTTCAGCTAACTATTATGTTGTGGGTCTGCTACACATACACACTGTTTTTGTTGTTAATGTATGTAAGGAATTAATGATAAAAAAACATCCTTTTCAGCACCATGAATTAATTGTTTTGAGTCCCCAAACTGGCCTGATTAGGTCAAATTTTAGAGCACTGTGGGGGTTAATTACTAAAGGCAAATCCACTTTGCACTACAAGTGCACTACAAGTGCACTTAAACGTGCACTGAAACAGCACTGAAAGTGCACTTGTAGTGCAAAGTGGATTTGCCTTTAGTAAATAACCCCACATTGTCACTGTAAGCACCCAATTACTACAAAAACTGATATTGAGTATTGAAAGAAGAAGCCACACTTTGTTGAGTAGAAAACATTTTACTCAAAGCACATTCACATGTGCATTAGAAAAGGTTTTTTGAACAAACCAACATATTTGTTGTATAACATTTTTAGTTGACAGTACAAATAGCCTTTTTTGGGTTAAACTGACATGTTTAAAACCATAAACATACACAACTCAGGAACTTAGTTGCAAAGTTCAACTTTGACAAAGTGAAGGCAATATCGTGCATTAGTATGTCCAAACTGTGTTGATATTGCCTTCATCAGATTTGTATGATGAAACATGAATGTAGAAGAGTACTGTATGTATAATGAAATTGAAATAAGAAAATAAAGAATATATAAAAAAAAATAAAAAAACTTGCATCTACCAAAAACATCGTTGTCATGAAAATCGCATGAAGAGATTGTCCTCCAGGTCTTCTGATTTACGATCGTCGCGGGTACGCACGATCGTACGAACGCCCTTACGTTCGTACACAGGTGCGCGTGCGTGGGCACGTGCGCGGTCGCGTGCGTGCGTCCGTGTTGGCGTCAAACGGCCTATTTAAGGTTAAAGCTCTACAGCGTTATACCTGTGAGACCTGATCCGTAGCGTTTGTTCCTGTTTGACCCGGCTTACCTGTGACCCATCTGCCTGCACCCGACCCCGGCTTGTTGTGACGATTCTCCTGCCTGCTCCCTTGTACTTCGCTTCCAGTCTGATATCTGACCCGGCTTGCTTTGACCATCCGTCTGCTTAAGGTGAACCTGCTTACATTGAACTGTGTCATCTGCTACAAGTAACCTGCTTGTATTGAACTGTTCACCTGCTGCAAGTGCCTGCTCATATTGAACTGTGTCAGCTGCTACAAGTAACCTGCTTGTATTGAACTGTTCACCTGCTGCAAGTGCCTGCTCATATTGAATTGTGTCATCTGCTACAAGTAACCTGCTTGTATTGAACTGTTCACCCGCTGCAAGTGCCTGCTCATATTGAACTGTTTACCTACTGCAAGTACCTGCTTATATTGAACTGTGTCATCTGCTACAAGTAACCTGCTTGTATTGAACTGTTCACCTGCTGCAAGTGCCTGCTCATATTGAACTGTTTATCTGCTGCAAGTACCTGTGTATATTGCACTGTTCATCTACTACAAGTTGCCTACTTCCCTGCACTGCTTTTCATCTGCTGCAAGTTACCTGTTCCATTGAACCGTGTTATCTGCTATAAATTACCTGCTGTTCCATTCGCTGTGATTACCTGCTCCACTGAACTTCACCTACCCATCCTACTCATCTGTTGATCCTGCCAGGCACCTGTACCCCTCCTTACTCCTGTGTTCCCTGTTACATTGCCAGGAGACCGGTAATGGGAGTCATAAGGGAGGCCTCTTTCCGCAATCCGGGCTCGCTACTAGAAGGTACGTGACAGTAGCAGACAGCCAATGTCTGAGCCCGAGCGGGGAGCCTCCGCCATAGAAGAACTTTGTCAACACCTGGCAGAACTTTCTGAGGCAGTTAAGGGCCTCCAGCAAGGCTACACCCGGCTGGAAGAACGGGTAATTGCTCTTTCCAACCCCTCTGGATCCTTGGGGGCCCCTCAACCATCAGTTTCTTCAGCTGAAGCAGGTCCAGCACCTACAGTTGTGATGTTACCACCAGAACCTAAAGTTCCCACACCCGAGCGATTTTCTGGGAATCGCAGTGGCTTCAGGGCCTTCCGCAACTCCTGCGAATTATATTTCGCCCTCCAACCACGGACCTTTTCTTTGGAGGCTACCAAGGTGGGTTTTGTGGTATCTTTACTCTCTGGAGATCCCCAGACCTGGGCCCACCGCCTGTTAGAACAGAAGGACGCAGCGTTGGCTAATCTTACTACCTTTTTTGATGCAATGGCTCAATTATACGAAGATCCCCAACTTTCAGCAACTGCAGAAACCGCCTTGCGGACCCTCCAGCAGGGACGAAGGGCGGTGGAAGATTATGTGGCCGAGTTCAGGCGATGGGGCGCGGATACCAACTGGAATGATGCTGCCCTTCATCATCAGTTCCGCATGGGACTCTCTGATTCTTTGAAGGATGAGCTTGCTAGAGTCGGTGTTCCACAGACCTTAAACGCACTAATTGACTTGCCGATACAGATCGATCGTCGTCTGAGAGAGAGGAGAGCTGAGAGGGCCACAGGTTTCTCTCGCCCAACCTGGATGCTTCCAAAGACCCCAAGCCATTTACATCCAGCACCTGCCGCCCGACCCACGTCTAACACACCTGAGCCTATGCAACTTGGAGTCTTGCGGCCATCTCTTACCCCCGAAGAACGTCAACGTCGGCGGAATAACAATTTATGTCTCTATTACGGGGAATCTGGACATTACGTCAGGAACTGTCCTATTAAACTTCGTAAGTGTCCATCCATGCCTCCTGATCTCCCAGACTCTTTAATAAAGTTTTCATCTCACCTTATCATTTCTGTCTCCTTTCAGTTCCCAGGAAAGACTTTACAGACACCCGCCATTATTGATTCCGGGGCATGCAGCTGTTTTATGGATTCATCCTTTGCTGCCCAACATCAGATTCCTCTCCTACCTAAGACCTGTGGACTCTCTATCCATTTGGCTGATGGCTCCGCTATTAAATCTGGTCCTGTAACTCGAGAAACTGCACCTACTGTTATCTCTGGTTCGCATCGAGAACTTCTCCAGATGGACATTATCACCTCCCCTCTTTTTCCTGTAATACTTGGGATGCCCTGGCTACAGGCCCACAATCCAACCATAAATTGGGCTACAGGAGAAATTACCTTTTCTTCACCTTATTGCCAGAAGTTCTGTGGTTCATCCGGTTTTCTGAGACCAGCAACTTTATTATCTATTGACTCAGAGATCGATTTACGTCAAGCCATTCCCGAAGTCTACCATGAATTCCTGGACGTGTTCAGTAAACAAAAGGCAGAGGTGCTCCCGCCCCACCGAGCTTATGACTGCCCCATTGAGTTACTTCCTGGAGCCAAAATTCCGTTTGGAAGGGTTTTCCCCTTAACAGAGGTAGAGCAGGAGAAACTCAAAGAATACCTCGAAGAAAATTTAAAGAAGGGGTTCATTCGCCCGTCTATGTCCCCAGCAGGTGCAGGTATTTTTTTTGTCGAGAAAAAGGACCACACTCTCTGACCGGTAGTGGGAGTCGTAAGGGAAGCCTCTTTCCGCAATCCGGGCTCGCTACTAGAAGGTACGTGACAATCGTATTAATGAGAGAACAAACAATATTTACTACAAACTATTACTGTGCCCACGAACCTGAAACGTGCCATTTTAAACTGTACAACAGTAAAGAAAAGCGCATGGAACAACACATAATAATAATAATAGGAACACACAACAAAATACTTACTTTTTTGCAGCACTGTCTTAATTCTTCTGTACTGATCCTGCTCCCTCAATTTGAGGTCTGACCTCAATTCATCCTTAGATCGCTGTACCCCAAAATTCTTCTGCAGACTTTTCAGCCATGATCTTGGCCTTTCTCACATTTGTGTTAGGGTAAGGTCCATACCTCCCATCATAGTCGGCCCTCTTCAAGATGTCCACCATCTTTACCATCTCTACAAAGGACATATTTGAGGCCTTAAATCTCCTGGATCAGGACGTTTGTGGCTCTGGGCTTTCATCATCCTCCTTGCTGCTGCTCTCCTCTGCATGCACTTGCTCTTTCTTCTCCATGTGCTTTCCCACTGTGCCGAAAGAGAAGGGGCAGGGAATATACTAGAAAGAAGGTCAGGGGCGGGCGGAGTTTCACACATGTGCAGTGTATATAAAGTGTAATACGCATGTGTCGTACGTATGATCTGTGAGCAGAGGACGGAGTAGCGCAAGCGCCGATTGTGATAATGAAGGTACAATTTGAACCTTCAGTAGTCTATACTGCTTATAGATTGAGGCCTATATTGGGACAAGATTGGGAGAGTTTAGCCTGACATTAGGGTTTGTCTTGTGTTGTGTCTTGTAGATAAAATGGATTGATTCAATGATCACGACTTCCTCCCCCAATTCATTGATATATACAGAGAGCTGCCCTGTCTGTGGCAGATAAAACACCCCTTTTATACTAATAAAATAAAGAGGCAGGCAGTGCTGGATTAATTGCTGGAATTGGTGAAGCCGCAAATCCCCACGGCAAACATCAACCATTTGAAGGCCAAAATTGGTGGCCTGAGGAGCACATAGGGAGTGCACAAAGGTCCAGTAGTCAAGGAGCAGCAGCAGATGATATTTATGTACCCAGGCTGTGGTACTATGACAGACTGAGATTTCTGTCAGACCCGAGTGAAATCAGGCCATCACTCTCAACCTTTCCTTCCACACTTCCTTCCACCCCAGCTGAGGCTTCCGACATCCAACCTGGGCCTTCCACCCAGGAAGAAGATGTGGAGGAGCCCAGCTTGAGTCAGGTATAGCATTGTTCAACATATTTCTCAAAATTGTGTTTGTTTGATAAACAATAATCTAAAACTATGTCCCATTTTCAGGAGGAGGCAGGAGGAGGCTGTGAAAAGTGGCAGCCAGGAGGTGGCGGGGGAAAGTGGCAGCCAGGAGGTGGTGGGGAAAAGTGGCAGCCAGGACGTGGCCAGGCCCAGTAGCCTGACCAAATCCCAGGTTCCTCCCCTCCGACTTCCAAAAAAAAAAGGGCCAGGATGGTGAGGAACATGCAGGAGTCAGCGCTTCCTTTAAATCGGGACTGCTAGGACCTGCCTTTTAGGCCTTTTAGGCTGTAGTATCCCAAAAAAAAGGTAGAATCAGTTCGTAGGTGCCTATTCTTGGCAAGAAAGCTGATTGCCCAACACTGGCAGGTGCGCGTGCCGCCGTCAATCGAGATGTGTTTGACGGAGGTAAATTTAATAATGGGAAATGAGAGAGTCTTTTTTGTAAAGCAAGGTAACTATGACAAATTTATAAAAATGTGGGGGCCGTGGCTGGAAAGACTGGGTCTCCCCCCATAAGTGAAATAGCAATGTTAGAATCGATAAGAATGACTGAGCGAGTCTTTGTTGTTCTGAATCCCGTTGTTCTCCTCTGTGTTGGAGTTGGACCATTCTCATCCTCCTCCACCTCCACCACCTCCTGCCACAACTCCAACACCAGAGCCACAGACCGGAAGCAAGTGTGGAAGCAAATGTGGAAGGAAGACAAGAGAGTGATGGCCTGGGTTCAGTCTGGTCTGAAAAAAGACGCAGGCTGTTGTAAGACCACAGCCTTAGGACATACATGTAATCTGCTGCTGCTCCCAACCTCTCGGAGTCCTGGACCGTATTGTGCTCCATATTAAATGGACTCCTCAGGCTACCAATTTTGCCTGTCAAATAATTAAAGTCTGCCCTGGGGTACAAAGGCTTCGCCAATTTCACCAGTTTATCCAGCGTTGCCTTCCTCTTAATTTTGTTATGATCCCTAATAAATGCCTATTTTATTTACACAAATACTTGGCTATGTGTTTTAGTTCAAAAAGGACAGTTTGTTTGTGAGTAGGCAGGTACATTTCAAAAAGACAATGTCAAATTAACAAGGGACACCAAGACCAACCAATCTCTTTGAGGTTAAAAAATACAAAATAATAATGGTGTTGTGGCAACTTGACACACAAAACGAACAAAAATATTATGGAGATCACTATAAAAAAAAACTCAGGAGATCTTGATAAAAAAATAAAAAAAACATTATTCTGGAGATCTGACAAAAAAAAAAAAGATTATTCATGAGATCATGAGAAATAATAAAGAAATCAGTTTGTCAGAACTGTGAAAATATCAGCGACAAAACAATTTCACTATTCTAGCATTCTAAAGAAGAAGATAATTCACTGCATTAAAAGATTAAAAACTTTGCAGCGTGATGAATGTGCTATCTCCATTATGAATGCTAGTTTTATCAGACCAAGCGCTTCCGTCTTGTACTTGATTCAGAGCATGCGTGGAATTTTGTGTGTCGGAATTGTCTACACACTCCCGGAATTTAGAACAACAGATTTTGTTGTCGGAAAATTTGAGAACCAGCTCTCAAATTTTGTTTGTCGGAAATTCTGACAAAAAATGTCCGATGGAGCCTACACACGATCAGAATTTCCGACAACGAGCTCACATCGAACATTTTTGTCAGAAATTCCGATTGTCTGTACGTGGCATTAGAGCCCAGAAGTCAGTTGATTTATAAAGGTACTGTAATGGTGGTGATCTTTAACACATTTCTTATTCCAACGGTATGTGTAGCATGTACACGTATGGTTGGAAACTAGAACTATCTTCTGTAGCATTACATATACTGAATACTTTCTGCTGTCAAGGTTGAGGCCCTATATACCTGATAAATTGACCACTACTGCTTTAAATGTTCATGTGAAATTTTATTAAAATTAATACTAGACCTCTAATGCAAAGCTCCCATGATCTTCTTTCTTGATGACCACTGTTATGGATCTTGGAAATTAGTGGAAATACTCCCCACTGGGAATGCAGACAGCAACCGCAATCTACCAAAGCTTGTAGTTGTTCCTTAACCCATTCAAAACATAACAAATATTTCACTAATATTAGGCTGAAAAAAAAAAGGAATTCATAAATATCTCTTCAGTCTTTTGGAAATTTCAGAAAAGGCATACAAATTTTAGAAATACAAACCTGGTAGGTGGATGAGACCTAAATGCAAAACTGCTCTAAGCTGAGGAGAAGGTTCTTCCCTTTGATCTTAGGAGATGGGTTGAGGGCGTCTTACTATATACATCTAGGAAGTAACATGTAATGAGCAGAATGGATGCCACTCTCTCAACCAGCCCATGTAAATGGAGATAAGGAATGGCCTCAGCCTACACTTCTCCGCAAGTACACCCCCTGACACATTTCACCACACCCACCAGTTACCTTCTTTGACTAAATCCCGGTGAGAGGGGCAAATTGTGTCAGGGGGCATGCTTTGCGGAGAAGTGCAAGCTGAGGCCGTTCCTTATCTTAATTTTAATCGGGCTGGTTGGGAGAGCGGTGTCTATTCCACTCATTACATGTTACTTTCTGGTAGGTGGGGGGTTGTGCTGGACTGATGAAAGTTTGGATTTGACTTTGATTCGAGAAAGAGGTAAAATATTCTTAAGGAGGTTAACCTACAGTGAAGGCACCGTATTTAAAGGCCTTGTTATGGTCTTAGTCTGCTGCTGCTGTGATCATGATGAATGAACCATTCAACAGATAATCTGTTATTGGGCATGGAGTTAGGCACGGCTGGTAAAAAGGGTCATGTAACTTGGTGATTAGTATAAAACGTTTATTGATTAAGAACATGAAACGCCTTTCAGGGGAAATCTCCTCCTTCTTCAGGGCTCTGGTGTTAGCATATCCTTATGGAGATTTTTTTTTTTAATTTTATCTGGTAATCCTGCAAATAACACACTTCCTGTCCCTTGGTGGCACTCCTCTACTGTATCTGTGGAGGGAGCTATGGTTGTCACCCAAGCTGATATGGACTACAAATATGTTTGTATCTCTTTATGTTTATTACATAGAGCGGTGTTTTTCAACTCCAGTCCTAACAGTTCATGTTTTCATAATTTCCCTCAGATCAAACGGCTGTGGTAATTACTAAGGGAGTAAAACTGATCAAATCACCTGAGCAAAATAATGGGAAGCCTGAAAACATGACCTGTTGGGGCGCCTGGAGGACAGGCCAATTGGTAATGTATAGAAGAAAACTAGAAAGGAAAAATATTCTTTGGTCACAGGAAGTGACAAGGACATGGCATTGCTGACAAGATTAATGGGTAATTTATTTATTTAAACAAAAAAGAAAAGAAAAAGAAAACAAATGCAGCCAGCACATCTTCTAAGGACCATAAGCTGCAATGTATTACAATTTCATTCTAGGGTTCAATTATACTTTGAGCAGGGCTCCGTTCCTGTGCTATACTCTTTGGCAGATATTTATTTTTAAAGAGTTGAGAACAAACTGATGTTTTTTCTCTATTGGAACTGGTCATATTATTATGATGATGATGATGCATATTTTTTTATTTTTGAGAATAAAATATTACATTTGATTGGTCTCTATTGATAACTTACCCCCCCCCTTTCCCAATGCCCTTTCCTTTTTTTAAAATAACCATCATATATTAGTAGTTTTCTTTTTTTTTTCTTAAGTAAGAATTAGGAAAAAAGGACCCTAGGTGAAAGTCCATTTTTTCACCTCTCCTAAAGTTTGATCAATGTTTGTTTGAACCAGTATCTAAATGAAAATGTATTTTAATTTAGTGGAAGTCTCACAAGGACATTGACTATTCATCCTGTCTGTGTCAGGCTTTTTTTTTCTAATCAGACCTCATTTTTCACTCTGCGATAATTAAAGAGCTGAACGTTTTACCATAATGTTAAGGTTTGTAGAGAAGCATCTCAGCTTAAGTGGAACAGATTGTGCAAGAAAATTTTAGATGAGAAATGTACAAGTGAATCCCATTCTCTCAAGTTGCTTTTTTTCTATTCAGTTTAATGTACTGAGAAGCGTAATAAATCTTTAATCATAATATGTGTTGGATATGTATTGTACTTGTTTACATTTTCAAGCTTTTCGTTTTGTTTTTGATGTTCAGCAAATATTGATGCTCCAGTTGCTGGCGGCTACAGGCTGTTTTGGAATGGTAGCCAAAATCTGTTTTTTTATAATTAAAGTATTATTAAGTCTGTGCGTGTGGGCCTCAAAAGAGAACTTGTTGCGCAACTTCTGATGCATAGCAAATACCCATGGTTACATTGCTCCCATAGCTCCTTCTTTCCTGCATAGTCATAACATACAGTAGGGAGAACAAGTATTTGATACTCTATATTTTATATCATAGGTACTCTTCAACTGCGAGAGTTGGCATCTAAAACAAAAAAATCCAGAAAATCACATTGTATGATTTAAAAAAAAATTTATTTGCATTTTATTGCAATTGTATTTGATCACCTACCAACCAGTAAGAATTCCGGCTCTCACAGACCTGTTATTGTTTTCTTTAAGAAGCCCTCCTGTTCTCCACTCATTATCTATATTAACTGCACCTTTTTGAACTTGTTATCTGTATAAAAGACACCTGTCCACATACTTACGGTAATCAAACAGACTCCACCCTCTCCACAATGGTCAAGACCAGAGAGCTGTGTAAGGACATCAGGGATAAAATTGTAGATCTGCACAAGGCTGGGATGGATTACAGGACAATAGGTAAGCAGCTTGGTGAGAAGACAACTGTTGGCGCAATTATTAGAAAATGGAAGAAGTTCAAGATGACGGTCAATCTCCCTCGGTCTGGGGATCCATGCAGGATCTCTACTCGTGGGGCATCAATGATCATGAGGAAGGCGAGGGATCAGCCCAGAACTGCTAGGTAGGACCTGGTCAATGACCTGAAGAGAGCTGGGACCACAGTCTCAAAAGAAAATCATTAGTAACACACTACGCTATCATCGATTATAATCTTGCAGCGCACGCAAGGCCCACTTGCTCAAGCCAGCCCATGTCCAGGCCCAGCTGAAGTTTGCCAATGACCATCTGGATGATCCAGAGGAGGATTGGGAGAAGGTCATGTGGTCTGATGAGACAAAAATAGAGCTTTTTGGGCTAAACTCCACTCGCCGTGTATGGAGGAAGAAGAAGGATGAGTACAACCCCAAGAACACCATCCCAACCATGAAGCATGGAGGTGGAAACATCATTCTTTGGGGCTGCTTTTCTGCAAAGAGGACAGGACGACTGCAGAGTATTGAGGGGAGGATGGATGGGGCCATGTATCGCAAGATCTTGGCCAACAACCTTCTTCCCTCAGTAAGAGCATTGAAGATGGGTTAAGGCTGGTTTTTCCAGCATGACAATGACCCAAAGCACACAGCCAGGGCAGCTAAGGAGTGGCTCCGTAAGAAGCATCTCAAGGTCCTGGAGTGGCCTAGCCAGTCTCCAGAGCTGAACCCAAAAGAAAATCTTTGGAGGGAGCTGAAAGTCTGTTTCCCAATGACAGCCCCGAAACCTGAAGGATCTGGAGAAGGTTTTTATGGAGGAGTGGGACAAAATCCCTGCTGCAGTGTGTGCAAACCTGGTCAAGAACTACAGGAAACATATGATCTATGTATTTGTAAACAAAGGTTTCTGTACCAAATATTAAGTTCTGCTTTTCTGATGTATCCAATACTTAAATCATGCAATAAAATGCAAACTAATTACTTAAAAATTATACAATGTGATTTTCTGTATTTTTGTTTTAGATGTCTTCTCTCACAATTGAAGAGTACCAATGATAAAAATGACAGACCTCTACATGGTTTGTAAATAGGAAAACCTGCAAAATCAGCAGTGTATGAAATACTTGTTCCCCCCACTGTATACAGTATCTCACAGAAGCAAGTACACCCCTCACATTTTTGTAAATATTTTATTATATCTTTTCATGTGACAATACTGAATAAATTACACTTTGCTACAATGTAAAGTAGTGAGTGTACAGCTTTTATAACAACCTAAATTTGCTGTCCCCTCAAAATATCTCAGCACACAGCCATTAATGTCTAAACCGCTGGAAACAAAAGTGAGTACACCCCTAAGTGAAAATGTCCAAATTTGGGCCCAATTAGCTGTTTTCCCTCCCTGGTGTCATGTGACTAGTTAGTGTTACAAGGTCTCAGGTGTGAATGGGGAGCAAGTGTGTTAAATTTGGTGTTATCTCTCTCACTTTCTCATACTGGTCACTGGAAGTTCAACATGGCACCACATGCAAAGAACTCTCTGAGGATCTGAAAAAAGAATGGTTGCTCTACATAAAGATGGCCTAGGCTATAAGAAGATTGCCAATTTTTAATTTTGGGGGGGGGGGGGGAAATCCCATGCCGTTTTTATCAATGAACTTTTATGTGTATTGCCGGACCGACAATTCATTATAGCTGCAAGTAGTTTTAAATTACTTTTTTTCCTTTAGAAATGTCATTTTGCTGTCAGACTGTTCTAAACACGGGAAACATGCCTCACTTTATAGGCATACTATAGACACCCCCCGGGTAAGAAATTAGAAATTTAAAGGAATATTACACTTTTATTGTTTCACTTTAAGCATTATTAAAATCACTGCTCCCGAAAAAACGCCCCCCTTTAAAACTTTTTTTGCATTGATACATGTCCCCTGGGGCAGGACCCAGGTCCCCAAACAATTTTTATGACAATACCATGCATATGTGCCTTTAAAATTAGCACTTTTAATTTTTCATGTCCGTGACCCATAGATAGTGTTCGCGTGTTCAAACTAATTTTTTGCCTGTTCGCATGTTCTGGTGCGAACCGAACGGGGGGGGGGGGATGTTTGGCCTATCCCTAGTAGTGAATGTACAGCTTGTATAACAGTGTAAATCTGCTGTTCCCTCAAAATAACTAAACACACAACCATTAATGTCGAAACCACTCAAAAGTGAGTACACCCCTAAGTGAAAATGTCAAAATTGGGCCCAAAGTGACAATATTTTGTGCGACCACCATTATTTTCCAGCACTGCCTTAACCCTCTTAGGCATGGAGTTGATCAGAGCTTCACAGGTTGCTACTGAAGTCCTTTTCCACTCCTCCATGATGACATCACGGAGCCGCTGGATGTTAGAGACCTGGGGCTCCTCAACCTTCAGGATGCCTTCGTGATGTCATCATGGAGGAGTGGAAAAGGACTTCAGTGGCAAGTTCATTGATAAAAATGGCATGGGATTTCCCCACAGGGGAACCCCGAACCAAAATTTAAAAAAAAAATGTGTGGGGGCATTTTTGGTTATCTCTGTGCAGTCCACACAGCCTGGTCTGCTAATTCTCCTGACAGTGAACTTCTTTCGGTGGTGCAGCAGCTGGGGCAGGGAATTTTGCCTAGTGGTACAATCTGACATCAGTGTACTGATAGCAGATTGCCCGCAAGTAGTTGGCTGCGACACACCCAATTCTGCACCTTCATTCCTCTCAGTGCAGGTTTCAGAGAGGACTGAAGGTATAGTGGGGTTGGAGATACCAGCTGATGAGGAGCAAGGAGAGGTCCGCTTTTTTCTTTGGTGGGGATCTTTTAGGTACGCTTGCCAATGAACTGCATGGCAGGTCGACATATGTCTGTTCAAGCATGTGGTGCCCAAGCAGCTGATGTTTTGGCCACGCGAGATAAGCTTGAGACATATGTTGCAAATAGCAGCAGTGTGATCTGATGCACAGAACTTTTGGAATACACACAGAGACCGCAGCGCCCTGCACATGCGGAGCTCTGTAGTGTGATACAGTCGGTGTGCTGCCCTTAAGTTGGCACATGGAGGGCATCCTGCCTTTTGGAGATGTGCCTCCTTTTCCTCTCCTCCCCCTCCTCCTCTCTCCTATCAGGCACAATCGTGGAGTCAGTGACCTCATCATCCATGCCCTCCTCATCACTGGAGTAAACCTGGCAGTATGCTGCAGCTGGGGGAACATGACTGCCAGATTTCTGTCCTTCTTGGGCACCCCCTCTCTCTGGGCTCACGTTACTGCCTTCCTCTAGCTGGGTACCATCATCAGAGCCTTTAAACTTGACAGACTTTTACCTCAGAACACTTCTTCCTCCAGCACACTACTTCACTGTCCAAGTCTAGTACTACGCCATCAGAACATGACTAGGCCTCACTCTGAATAAGTACCAATACATTTACTTGATGACCCTTTATAGGCCGGGGGGCCTGCATTAACCCTTGTGGCTGTAACCAATTTATATTAGAAGAATAAAATGGTGATGGAATACTGATTCCAGCAAGTCCAACTTGCAAATCTTGCCCGCCCTCATGGCTGCATTGATTTGACACAACCCCCACAGTCTCTTCCTCTGGCTCTACATCTAGCTCCCCTGGCATGTGTCTTCCAGATCGCACCATTGTGCTCATCACTCACCGAAATCTGCCCTGGATCCTTCCTGATTGACTTTACTCTGGACATGCAGATCAACTTTCTCCTCCAGCTCCTGTTCCAGGACACCTCTCCATGACTGTGTAAGGAAAGGCTCCCGAGCTCCCTGCCTGAGGTAGGAGTCCTCCCCCCTGCTAATCCTAGTTGGGGATTGGTCCGAGCTCCTCACATGTACCACATGTCACTCCAGCTCTCTGCCCTGCACCTTTTCCAGAACATTCTCCCTGGTGACTAAAGTAGTGACAGTCACCTGCTACACTAAACCACTCCCCTGCCCCCAGTTAAAAACAAACAGGCCTTGCCCTCCTTAAATTTACCTGAACTGGCAGCTTCCACAAAAAGCCTTACACTTAGCACCCTAGAGGGTGCTACACTTCGTTTCAACAAACTCTTATACAGTGTGTTATGGCTACATAAAAGCAAAGGGCTGGCAGTGAATATTTGACTGGCAGGGAGGGGAGAGAGGAGAGCTTCAGATGACGGAGGGACATAAACTGATCACGGTAATTGGGGCTCAGCAGGCATGATTCTTGTGGTCAGCACACAGAGGGACACAGGAACTGGCAGGATCAGCCAGGTGTTATATAGATTAGACCAGACAGGCACTGTGCTGTTTAATCTACTACAACGGAAAATGAGCTTCTTCTTTCTTATTCCTGTTACCAACACTTTAATGAGGCGGTCGCCTTAGGTCTCACACTCACAGGGGCCTAATTTGCCTTATTGAAGAGCCCCTTCTGGACTCTGGAGATGGCCACCTCGCTAACTCACCCATCCGGCACCTTTTCCCATCCTCCCCAGCCAGGCGAGGGACTGCATCGGTCAGCTGGGATTGATGCCCGCATGGGCTAGCTACAGACAGGCTCCAGAGAGGGGAAGTGGAGAGGGCCCTGTCACCACAGCACCATGACTGAAACTTAACCGGTACCTCACCTGCTGCCCGCCAGGCACACTGCTGGAGTGGACAGACAACAGGGATACCTGCTCCACCACTACATTATTAGAGCCAGCCAGAGAGCGATCACCCTGGCCAGACTGTCTGTAGGTCACAGGCAAGTCCAGATCTGGATACCCTGTCCTATCTCCCTTCCTAGGGGAGAGATTGCATTTGACCATGGAGATCACTGGGCTGTATAGGGGATTGATTGTGAATTGTAAAGTCAACTGTAAATGTTGTGTGTGTGTGTGTGTGTGTGTGTGTGTGTGTGTTGTCCCTATTATTATACTTGTTGATTGAGGACCGGTTCACATCAGCACACGGTTGCTGTGGCTAAGGTGCGCTATGTGCGCTTTTCCCTTACAGCAGTTGAACACCCTACCCTTGCAATTTGTTGACATATGGGTGCCAATGTATTGTTAATGGCACCACAAACACAGATCGCAAGTGCAGTGTGTTTACAGGCACAAAATCGCATGGTACCACAGTACTTTGCGGTTTGGTACAGTGTGTTTTTAAAAGTAGTGCAAACACTACTTTTTCTGCAGTCTGTTACTTTTTGCAGCCCATTCAAATGAGCGTACTGTCAAAATGCTCCCCACGGGAAATGGTGTGTTCCCATGTGATCCTGGTATGGTCCTTAACACACACACACTTCTGTGTTTAGTGCAAGCCATGGCAGCACATTCAAATGTACCTGTGTTTCCACAAAAGAAAATGCATGCACCTTTTCAAAAATGCAGCTGCAGGAAAATTTGCATGGTCTTCTTCCTTCTTTTTTTTTGGGCGGGGGGGGGGCAGCATTTCATTCATGGACCCTGGCAGCACAGTGTCTTGGGCCAGCCCTGCTTACCTTCATCATAATAATGCTGTTATTAACCACTTGAGATCCGCGCTATAGTAAAATGACGTGTATAGCGCGGATCTCAATTTTCAGGACTACGTCTATTGACGTCGTCCCCTTTAAGAGTTCCCCGCGCGCTCCCGGGAGCGCGCATCGGGGAAAATCTGTGTTGGCCGTGTCCGCTGGACACAGCCAATCACAGATCGCTGTAAACGGCCAATCACAGCGGCCGTTTACAGCGCGATCGCCTCCTCCAATGGGTGATGATCTCAAATGTAAACAAATGAGATCATCACCCATTGCCAAACGTGTCTCCTCACACAGCGATAGCGTGTGAGGAGACCGAATGTGCCTTGTGAGTGTAAAATTGTCAGTAAACAGATAAAAACCCCACCTGTGCCCAGATCTACCCTGCCAGTGCCCTGCCAGTGCCCAGATCTACCCTGCCAGTGCCCTGCCAGTGCCCAGATCTACCCTGCCAGTGCCCACCTGTGCCCACCTGTGCCCACCTGTGCCCACCTGTGCCCGCCTGTGCCCGCCTGTGCCCACCTGTGCCCACCTGTGCCCACCTGTGCACCGCCAGTGCTCCATCTGTGCACCGCCAGTGCCCGCCAGTGCCCCGCCAGTGCCCGCCAGTGCCCGCCAGTGCCCGCCAGTGCCCACCAGTGCCAGCCAGTGCCAGCCAGTGCCAATCGGTGCCCATCTGTACCAATCGGTGCCCATCTGTGCCTCAGCAGTGCCCATCTGTGCCGCCTAAGCAGTGCCCATCTGTGCCGCCTCAGCAGTGCCCATCTGTGCCGCCTAAGCAGTGCCCATCTGTGCCGCCTAAGCAGTGCCCATCTGTGCCCATCTGCTGCCTTATCAGTGCACATCCGTGCAATAAATCAGTGCACATCTGTGCCGACCTATCAGTGCCCATCTGCCGACTCTGCAGTGCCCATCTGTGCCGACTCAGCAGTGCCCATCTCTGCCGCCTCAGCAGTGCCCATCTGCCGCCTCAGCAGTGCCCATCTGCTGCCTCAGCAGTGCCCATCTGCCACCTCAGCAGTGCACATCCGTGCAATAAATCAGTGCACATCCGTGCAATAAATCAGTGCACATCTGTGCCGACCCATCAGTGCCCATCTGCCACCTCAGCAGTGCCCATCTGTGCCGCCTCAGCAGTGCCCATCTGTGCCGCCTCAGCAGTGCCCATCTGTGCCGCCTCAGCAGTGCCCATCTGCCGCCTCATCAGTGCACATCCGTGCAACAAATCTGCACATCTGTGCAATAAATCAGTGCACATCTGTGCCGACCCATCAGTGTCCATTTGTGCCACCTCAAAAGCGCCCATCTGTGCCACCTCAAAAACGCCCATCTGTGCCACCTCATCAGTGCCCATCAGTGCTACAATGGCTAAACGCGTCTTTTCCGCTGAGGAGGCGTACCAAATTATTTCCGCGGCCGACGAGAGCAACGGGGAGCTCTCCTCTTCCGATTCCTTTTCGGATTCGGATTCTGAAGCCGACGTAACTTATGAGCCAGTCCTCAGCAGTGAAACACTGACTGATGAATCCGAGGAGGAAGATATCCGGCCCATCAAGCGAAGGCGTTCTAGTGAGGCAGTGCCGTCCACCAGCACCGCAGTGCCGTCCACCAGCACCGCAATGCCGTCCACCAGCACCGCAGTGCCCCAGCAAGAAAGGCCAAGTACCAGTGGGGTGTCATCTCAGCCCCAAAGGGTTAGGAGCCATGCTGGCCTTCCCTATGCCCTTCAGAACCCCTTGTGGCTTCCTCCTAATTCAGGAGAGGCCAATGTTCCCCCTTTCACCGCCCAGCCAGGAGTCCAGGTGGACACGGAGAATTTTAGCCCCATCGATTTTTTTAATTTAATTTTTACGGAGGACATGTTGGCGTCAATTGTGGCCCAGTGCAACCTGTATGCACAACAATGTATTTTTCAAAATCCAACCTCCTATTATGCCCGTCCCTACGAATGGAGAGACCTAACGGTGGAGGAGTTCAAGCTTTTTTTAGGCCTCACATTTAATATGGGACTCAACAAAAAAAACCAATTACGTACCTACTGGTCAACCCACCCCCTCCACCACTCACCGCTCTTCTCCGCGGTAATGCCCAGACACAGATATCAGATGATCCTGAGGTTCTTACATTTCAGTGACAATTCCCAATGCCTTCCACGAAATGATCCAAATTTTGACCGCCTTTACAAAATTCGACCAATACTAAATTATTTTTCAGAAATATTCCCCAAATTGTTTACCCCGGACCAACACATATGTGTGGATGAGTCCCTTATTAAATTTAGTGGCAGGCTTGGGATGAAGCAATTTATGCCCAGCAAAAGGGCCCGCTATGGGGTGAAGGTCTACAAATTATGTGACCGAGCCACAGGGTACACATATTCCTTCAAGGTGTACGAAGGGAAGGACACCCAGCTACAGCCCCCTAATTGTCCGGATTATTTGGGATCCAGCGGAAAAATTGTTTGGGACCTCATATACCCCCTACTGGATAAAGGCTACCACCTCTATGTAGACAACTTCTACACATCTCTGCCCCTGTTCCACAACCTTCACTGGAAGAAGACGCCAGCATGTGGCACTGTAAAAAAGAACCGGAAGGGCTTTCCTCAAAGTCTGGTGAACAAGAAGCTGCGGAAAGGAGAAACCGCAAGTCTAAGAAACAAGGAGGTTCTGGCAGTGAAGTGGAGGGACAGAAGAGATGTGTACATGTTATCTTCTATCCACAACGATACCTTCGTAGAAATCCCCAGAAGGAATGGCCCCGTAAAGAAACCCAAATGTATTTCAGAGTATAATTTGTTCATGGGAGGAGTCGACTTCAACGACCAAATGATGGAACCATATCTGGTCTCAAGACGGACATATCATTGGTACAAAAAAGTAGTAATTTATTTTTTTCAATTGGCCATTTACAATTCATATGTAATTTACAGCAACGCCACCCAAAACCCCAAACGTTTCTTTGGCTACCAGGAGGAAGTTTTCACAGCCCTTTTATTCCCAAACGGCCCACTAGAAAATATCCGATCAGACGTTGTTAGTCGACTCTCCGAGCGCCACTTTCCGGATAAAATTCCCCCCACACCAGCAGGCAAAAGACGCCAAAAAAGATGTAAGGTGTGTACCAAAGCAGGAGTCAGAAAAGACACATCTTATTATTGTGCACAATGTCCTTCCCAACCAGGCCTCTGTATAGGCGACTGTTTTCGGCGTTACCATACTTCAATAAATTTTTAGTAAAGTATGGTAAACATAATCCTCAGTTCCTGCCTTCATACACCTTCACACCCCTTATGCCACTGCCTGCTCTGTAACGGACCCTGGCTTGTTATTTGACCACTCTTATGCCTGCCGATTCTGTACATACCGCTGCCTGATCTGGAACTGACCCTGGACTGTTATTCGACCACGCTTCTGCCTAACGATTCTGTACATACCTCTGTCTCATCTGGAACTGACCCTGGACTGTTATTCGACCATGCTTCTGTCTAACGATTCTGTATATATCTCTGCCTGATCTGGAACTGACCTTGGACTGTTTGACCACGATATTTGCCTGCCTCTTGGACTGATCTTGTATTCTGCAACTGGACTAGTGGGATTCAACACGGGGTCTCACATATGTGAGGGGCTCCAGTATAGTTTTTCTGGAAGAAGAAAACAATTTTCTTTGTTTTCTTATTCCTAGATTAGGGTCTGGAGACTCGGAGGCTTCAAAGAGATTTGGGAGGGAGAAGCCTCTACCCCTATCCCCATTCTGTCCTGAACGAGGCTCTACTTTTGTCTGCTGCCGGTAGGACTTACTGCCATCATGCCGCACTGACCACACCACAAGGACCTGCCTACTACCAGGACCAATATTTTTGGCACTGCTGACATCTCTGCACTAACCCTGGACTGTAATATGGACAGTATCCCTGCCTGCTGCCTGAAAAACTGTGTTCGCTGTTGCTGACCAAGTCCCTGCCTGCTGCCTGGACCAGTGATATCCTCCTGTGGACAACTGCGCTTCTAAAACCACAGGTAATCTTTTCTTTACCCTTTGCTCAGCATAATGTATTTGGGGGTGTAATTCTTGGTATGTGCAGGCTATGTGTCCCTGGAACGCCGACGGTGTTTCTTGCATGTTGCGCCTCTGTATTTGGTCAGGCTGTGTAAAAGTCTCACACATGTGGTATCGTTATACTCAGGAGGAGTAGTAGAACGTATTTTGGGGTGTTATTTTTGCTATGTAAATGCTATGCGTTGGAAATATCTTATAAACGGACAACTTTGTGTAAAAAAAAATGCGTTTTCATTTTTTTCCACATTTTCCGAAAACTTCTGGAAAAAAATGAACCATTGAAAAGACTCATTATGCCTCATAGATTATACGTTGGGGTGTTAGCTTTCCAAAATGGGGTCATTTTCTGGACGTTTCCATTGCCCTGGTGTTCCAGGGCCTTCAAAACTGTAATAGGTGGTTGAGAAATGAAATGTGTAATTTATGCTCCTAGAATGCCTGAAGGTGCTACTTCAAAATTAGGCCTCTGTATGTGGTCAGGCTGTGTAAAAGTCTCACACATTTGGTATCGTTATACTCAGGAGGAGTAGTAGAACGTATTTTGGGGTGTTATTTTTGCTATGTAAATGCTATGCGTTGGAAATATCTTATAAACGGACAACTTTGTGTAAAAAAAAATGCGTTTTCATTTTTTTCCACATTTTCCGAAAACTTCTGGAAAAAAATGAACCATTGAAAAGACTCATTATGCCTCATAGATTATACGTTGGGGTGTTAGCTTTCCAAAATGGGGTCATTTTCTGGACGTTTCCATTGCCCTGGTGTTCCAGGGCCTTCAAAACTGTAATAGGTGATTGAGAAATGAAATGTGTAATTTATGCTCTTAGAATGCCTGAAGGTGCTACTTCAAAATTAGGCCTCTGTATGTGGTCAGGCTGTGTAAAAGTCTCACACATGTGGTATCGTTATACTCAGGAGGAGTAGTAGAACGTATTTTGGGGTGTTATTTTTGCTATGTAAATGCTATGCGTTGGAAATATCTTATAAACGGACAACTTTGTGTAAAAAAAAATGCGTTTTCATTTTTTTCCACATTTTCCGAAAACTTCTGGAAAAAAATGAACCATTGAAAAGACTCATTATGCCTCATAGATTATACGTTGGGGTGTTAGCTTTCCAAAATGGGGTCATTTTCTGGACGTTTCCATTGCCCTGGTGTTCCAGGGCCTTCAAAACTGTAATAGGTGATTGAGAAATGAAATGTGTAATTTATGCTCTTAGAATGCCTGAAGGTGCTACTTCAAAATTAGGCCTCTGTATGTGGTCAGGCTGTGTAAAAGTCTCACACATTTGGTATCGTTATACTCAGGAGGAGTAGTAGAACGTATTTTGGGGTGTTATTTTTGCTATGTAAATGCTATGCGTTGGAAATATCTTATAAACGGACAACTTTGTGTAAAAAAAAATGCGTTTTCATTTTTTTCCACATTTTCCGAAAACTTCTGGAAAAAAATGAACCATTGAAAAGACTCATTATGCCTCATAGATTATACGTTGGGGTGTTAGCTTTCCAAAATGGGGTCATTTTCTGGACGTTTCCATTGCCCTGGTGTTCCAGGGCCTTCAAAACTGTAATAGGTGATTGAGAAATGAAATGTGTAATTTATGCTCTTAGAATGCCTGAAGGTGCTACTTCAAAATTAGGCCTCTGTATGTGGTCAGGCTGTGTAAAAGTCTCACACATTTGGTATCGTTATACTCAGGAGGAGTAGTAGAACGTATTTTGGGGTGTTATTTTTGCTATGTAAATGCTATGCGTTGGAAATATCTTATAAACGGACAACTTTGTGTAAAAAAAAATGCGTTTTTATTTTTTTCCACATTTTCCGAAAACTTCTGGAAAAAAATGAACCATTGAAAAGACTCATTATGCCTCATAGATTATACGTTGGGGTGTTAGCTTTCCAAAATGGGGTCATTTTCTGGACGTTTCCATTGCCCTGGTGTTCCAGGGCCTTCAAAACTGTAATAGGTGGTTGAGAAATGAAATGTGTAATTTATGCTCCTAGAATGCCTGAAGGTGCTACTTCAAAATTAGGCCTCTGTATGTGGTCAGGCTGTGTAAAAGTCTCACACATGTGGTATCGTTATACTCAGGAGGAGTAGAAGAATGTATTTTGGGGTGTTATTTGTGGTATGCACATTCCGTGTGGGAGAAATAAGCTATTACAATGAAAATTTTGTGAAAAAAAAAAAAAAAAATCGTCATTTTGCAAAGAATTATGGGAAAAAATGACAACTTAAAATAACTAACCATGCCTCTTACTAAATACATTGGAATGTCTACTTTCCAAAAAGGGGTCATTTGGGGGGCATTTGTACTTTCCTGGCTTGTTAGGGTCTCAAGAATGGAGATAGGCCTTAGTACATCAGATGTGATCTTTTTTTGCAAATCTTTATGATTTGCACCATAGCTTGTAGACTCTATAAATTTCACACAGATCATATAATATGCAAAAATTTGGGTTATTTTTACCAAAGATGTGTAGTAGTATAAATTGTGGCCAAAATTTATGAAGAAAAATTGCTAATTTGCTAAATTTTGTCACAGAAACGAAGAAAAATTCATTTTTTTTCAAAATTTTCGGTCTTTTTTCATTTATAGCGCAGAAAATAAAAAACCGAGAGGTGATCAAATACCACCAAAAGAAAGCTCTATTGGTATGAAGAAAAGGACAAAAAAATCATTTGGTTACAGTGTTGCATGACTGAGTAATTGTCATTCAAAATGTGAGAGCACTGAAAGCTGAAAATTGGTCTGGGACTGAGGGGGGTTTAAGTGCCCAGTAAGCAAGTGGTTAAATGAAGCCCAAAACTTCTAATTACAGGTTACATCAGACTGAAGAAAAAGCCATCCTCCAAGGAAATCTGAGCAGTTCCAAGTATTTGGTGGATGGGACGTACTGTGTGAAGGTACGAATGAAGTGAGGTTGGACTGATTTCATGAGGCCTGGAAATCACATGGTCTGTAGCTGCAGAATTGCTGGGCAGTAAGTTCCATGAAGTGGTTTGGTGTCTGCTGAGATGGTTTTTCTTTGCCCATGTTTTTTGAAGTGAAAATTGTGAGTGCTGGTGTTGTCTGTCCAGGTATGTAAAGTGTAGAATGTGTATGAAGTAGACCTAGTGTAATCAGGGAGCAAGGCGTTCCAGACAACCAGTACACAAGTCAGAAACTGTTGGACGAGCTGCACCATAATGATGTGGATGAGATTCACTGTGTCACTCATGATAAGCTGTATCATGATGGCAGGAATGGGTTCCAAAGATGCTGCTGTGACTGAGCTCTTAGGAAGTCCAACTGTGATATCTACTAGTTTTTCTAGTTCTGCCATTTATCAATGAGTCCTCTTCCTTCTGATATATTATCCATAACAGTTAGACCACCTCAGCATGGCTGTATAATGTGGGAGGAGCTATGACTAGTAGTACTAGTGAGCATATAAAGTTCTAGAGACCCTTTCCAGTTTTAATTATGCATGCATCAGTAGGAGCCCCTGGTATTTTGCCTAGGTCTCCCATACTCCCCCCCCCCCCCAGCCATGCCTGGCCGCATGGCACAAGGTAGGTTCACACAGCCAGGTGCGCACAAACACTTCTGCTCGTTGCCTTCAATGACCAGTCTAGGGGTTTTATTTTTGGAGAACATTGATATGGATTTAGTGGGATATTCCAAGAAATAGATTAATTCACAAAAGTAGTAGTAGTACCCTTTGTTGTCCGTACTCACAAAATGCCAGGGACAGCTGGTATCCTCCTTCAATAGACAGCCCCTTCAGCCAGCTCTTTGTAAAACCATGGTCACTTTCTCAACTTCAGGACACATGGCAGAGAGTGCCCCCTCCCAGACTGGAACTCTCCTCTCCAGGAAAGACCTCATCCCCTGTCCAAAAAAAACACCCTTTCCTAGCATGCTTCAGGGCCACCTTCTCTGGGATTGGTTTGAGTGGATAAGGCTCTTTATCTTCTCAGATGGTAAAGCTGCCCATTCCTCTTGGCAAAAAGGCTCCAGTTCCTGTAAATTCTTGGGCTGTCTTGCATGACCTGCATGTTTTGAGATCTCCCCAGAGTGGTTCAATGATATTGAGGTCAGGAGACTGAGATGCCCACTCCAGAACCTTCCTTTTATTCTGCTGTAGCCAATGACAGGTCGACTTGCCCTTGTGTTTTGGATCATTGTCATGTTGGAATGTCCAAGTACATCCCATGCGCAGCTTCCTGGCTGATAAATGCAAATGTTCCTCCAGTATTTTTTGATAACATACTGCATTCATCTTGCCATCAATTTTGACCAAATTTCCTGTGCCTTTTTGTAGCTCCTACATCCCCAAAACATCAGCAATCCACCTCTGTACCTTTCATCATAGGCCTTGTTGACTCCTCTCCAAATGTAGCATTAATGGTTGTGGCCAAAAAGCTCAATTTTGGTTTCCTCAATTATTTTGTGCCAGAAGGTTTGAGGCTTGTCTCTGTGCTGTGTGGCATTTGCATATTAATGGCTTTCTTCTGGCAACTCGACCATGCAGCCAATGTTTCTTCAAGTGCCTCCTTATTGTGCATCTACAAACAGCCACACCACATGTTTTTTCAGAGTCCAGTATTTCACCTGAAGTTATTTGTGGGTTTTTCTTTGCATTCTGAACAATTTTTTCTGGTAGTTGTGGCTGGAATTTTAAGTTGATCTACCTGACCATTGTTTGGTTTCAACAGAACCCCGCATTTTCCTCCTCTTGATTAGAGTTTGAACACTGCTGATTGGCATTCTCAATTCCTTAGATATCTTTTTATATCTCTTTTCTGTTTTATACAGTTCAACTACTTTTCCCGCAGATCCTTTGACAATTCTTTTGCTTTCCCCATGACTCGGAATCCAGAAACGTCAATGCAGCCCTGGATCTATGGAGCGACGGACGTCAGTGGTGACATGTCCGCTGACTTCCAATCCGCTCCACAAAATCCAGATGGATGGAAACCATCTGTCTGGTGGATCGGATGAAAATGGACAGGTGGTCCGTAATCATCCAATCCCCCCCCCCCCCCCCCCATAGGGGAGAGCAGACTCTCTGACAGGTCCGTCCCTACACAGAGTGCAGAAGACTGACTTGTCATCTGCCAGCTCAGCGGGGATCAACGGAGCGATCCCCGCTGAGCAAGTGGATGGCTAAATATAGACAGCCCCGTGTGAAAGGGGCCTTATTGAAATAAATTTAGAAGCTGATTGGCTACCTTGCACAGCTGCAGATTTTACACTCTTCAGTTTTAGTAAATCAACCCCAGAGTTTTCCTATCCATCCAGTCCTGAGATTTACACAGGTCAAAAATAATGCTGGCCATACACTATACAAAAAATCGGCCAAACCCATTTTCGAAAAACTGACATTCGACCGTGAGAGCAAGCAATGGTGCCATCATGTAATAACTGATAAATGGTCCAGTGGACATAAATGAATCTAATTTTTTGTTTGTTTTTTGTTTGTTTTTTACATATACCTAGTGCAAACAGTTTGGATGGCAAACACATTAACCTTTCATTAACCTTTCAATTTATCGGTTCGTTCGGCAGAAAATTTACAAACTTGTCCTTTGTTTTTTCGGCTCAAAAACCCTCCCAATGATTATCGATTTTTGTGCCCATTAACTGGCTGAAAAACAAAAGAAATGGCCAAATGACCAGTTTTTGTTTTCTCTACGTATAGTGTATGACCAGCATTAGTTTGAACTAAATACAAATCTCATCACTAATAAGGATGCGAATTTCACAGAATAAGACATTTCAAACACTTTTTCCCAAGCCTATTCTATAAGGCAATAAGGCAGACCATGGACAATGCAATTTGTCTTTCCTCTCTCCCATTGTGGAAGGAAAGAAAATTGTTTGTTTTCAAGATAAACATAGTGTTGATGGGGGAATACCCCCTGCATTGCAATTGTTATGCTGGTGGGGGGCCTTTCCTGCCAGCAGAAGACAATGATCACATTATATTGCATGCAAAAATTTAACAGGCTGGTTGTACCAAAGTCAATTCATCGATGGGCTGGTTGTACTGAAGACTATTGATGAATTGACTTCGGTACCAGCCTGCCTATAGATTAAATTTATTTTGGCTGATTCGCCAAGATTAAATCCATCTGTGGCTGGCTTTAGGATGTTCTAGTGGTGAGTGTACTTGGGGTCAGAGGTGGTCAGAGGTCCGTACCATGGCCCTGATATTCCTCACCATTGTCATCTGATCATAAATCCACTTGCTGAAGACAATACGTACATGTGCGTTGCAGCTTGCAAGTGGTTTACAATGGCTCAGCTGTAACCCTGGTATTTTTTTCAGCCAGCAATTCTTTCTCATGAAAATGGTCCGAGGTGGCTAATTAGCCACTGGATCACTTTCAGAAGCAGTGGGAGTAGTCAACTTCCGCCACTCACCAGTGTTTACCGGTTTACCAGTGAGCCCGTGAGCTGATCTGCTGGTTTGCGCAGCTGGCCATGAAGGTGAACAGAGACCAGATTGTCTCTGATAACCTCTATGATCTAGCAGGACTGGAGCAAAGTCATGGCGTCACTTCCAGTCTAGGGCGGAAATAATATAATTTTTTCTATTTCTGATCCTTTGCTCTCAACGGTAGAGGAGAGATTTGGGGTCTTGTAGACCCCAGATCTCTCCATAAAGAAGACCTGTCATCCCTTATCTTCATTACAAGGGATGTTTACGGACTTTACTCCATGTGTGGGCAAATCCGTTCATTTCAAAATTCCGGCGGACCCCCGCAATAGTGCGTGGCTTGTCCGCCAGACCTAGTCCGCATGAAAAGTCCGGGCGTGTGTAGGTAGGTCCGCTCATTTGGAAAGTCTGGTGGACCTCCGCTGCAAAGTCCGGCGGGTTGTCCGCTGGATAGTCTGATCATGTGTACGCGGCATTAGGAGTGCAATTGTGACGCAACTTTGGATGAGTGCAACTTGGATGTGTCTTGTTGTGCCTCTGCAAAGCTGGACCCACTCTTGCATGTAAAACATTCAGGTAAGGCTTTCATGCAACTTTTAGGGATGCAAAAGCGCTCTGCCTCCAAACAGGGTTCCTGTTATTAGCTGTGAAAGGCATTTTATACTGTAGGCCTGTAATTCTTAGTAATAGCACACTTAAAGCGGGACTCCGCCGGGACACCGCGTTTTCTTTTTTTTTTTTTAAGTCAGCAGCTACAAATACTGCAGCTGCTGACTTTTAAAATAGTGACACTTACCTGTCCAGCGCGCCCGCGATGTCGGCACCCGAAGCCGATCTCTAGATCGACACTCGAGTGCTGCCGCCGCCATCTTGGGTATGGGAATCAGGAAATGGAGCCTTTCGGCTTCATTTCCCGGTTCCCTACTGCGCATGTGCGAGCCGCGCTGCGCAATGAGGACGGTCCCCGCTGCCTCTGGGATCTGTGTGTTTCCCAGCAGGCAGCGGGGCACTTGCGGAAGGGGGTCGGCACTTGCGGAAAGGGGCGTAATGTACGCCCCTTTCCGCAGAGAGCTAGCCCGGAAGTGGGTGCAGTTACCTGGATTATCCAGGTAACTGCACCCCCTCCCCCCTGAAAGGTGCCAATCGTGGCGCCGGAGGGGGGGAGGAATCCGATGAGCGGAAGGTCCATTTTAGGGTGAACCTCCGCTTTAAATCTGTCTTAGATGGAAGCCCCCACAGTGGTCCCCATACACTGGTCTGGCCAACAACATCGCTCCTGGAGTTATTTCCAGGTATCGCAGGCACCGACGCTGTGATTGGCCGCAGCTGCGACAATGTCACTCCCGCGCATGTGAGAGCCGTCGGTAATGGTAAAGGCATGTCAGCTGAAGCAATGGCACAAATGAGCTGATACAGAGGATATCTCCTAAACCGTGCAGGTATAGGAGATATCCAGGATAGCTACAAGTAAGCCTTATTATAAGCTTACCTGTAGTAAAAAGTGGATTGTAAGGGTTTACAACCACTTTAAGTAAAGGTTGCTTCCATGACATTCTTCTTGCAGAGCATACTGTGGTTTCTAATAAATAGCCCAGCAGTAGCTCTGCATCTGCTGACTACTCTTTTTTAATTGAAAGCCATAAATATGTGTGAGCAGATAGTGGTAGGTCGGTAGGTCATGTCCATCTTCATTCAGCTGTCTGTGTGCTCTGAGTACTGATGAATAGCTGGAGATCAAATAGCAGCAGCCATTGCATCAGGATCTCTTCAAAACAGCAGAAAAACAATGCAAAAAGCCGAAAGTCAATGGACCTTTGAGCTCCACCTGCTGACTGTAAGTGATACATTTGAATTTCTCATATACTGTACAATATTTCTCATGTATGTTGCTATAAAGAATTCAAAACAAATACATTTTAACTCTGTTATTAATCCTTCTGTCCCTTCTGTACTTTATCCAAAAATGGTTGCACATACATTTTACAATGATTAAAGCGACTCTAAACTTTGGTTTACAAAATAATTATATTCAAGTATGTGTTCTTAACTCACAAAAGTCCCTTCAATTCTCTCAGCCTCCTCCAAATTTATTTTTTATTTTTTGCTGTGATTCAGCTTTCTGTTAAAGGTTCCCAATGTACTTAGGAATGCACCTTGTCCTTTATAATTTGCTAAAACTCCAGACTTTCTAAAGAATTCTACTGAAAAGTTCCTTCAACTGGGCTTTTTTCCCAAATGGCTTATCCAATTCCCTCTTATAACATTTAGGTGAAACTAACTCCAATTAACAATAAAATATTGAGCGTGTAAATGAGCTCAACAGCTTATTGCAGAATATATAGACAATGGGTACAGATAACCTACAATTAAAACATTTACATCAAGATGTAGAAGTTCCTATTTGGATTTCATTTATTCCAGGGTGAGTCCTAATTATGGCATTATTGCCTTTCAGAAATATCTGACTTCCTCTGGAGAACTTCTACATAGTAGATCCATTGCTCTTGCTAGTACTGTACTGTTGTCAATGAACACTTACTGGTGTATTTAATGAGAATGACTTCGATAGCTCTAAAACTTTTCATAATGATGGTTGGAGTCAACCTGGTAGAGTAAGGCCGCGTACACACGGGCGGACTGTATGGCGTACTTAGTCCGTCGAAACACATTTCAGCGGACAGTCCGCTCCTGTGTGGGCTTCAGCGGACTTTTTCAGCGTGCAGTCTGGCGTACTAAGTATTTCGGATTTTTCGAAATTCTGTCCGTCGTACTTCGGTTTCAGCGGACAATCCGCTCGTCAGTAGGCTAGTTCGACGGACTAAGAATGACGCATGCTCAGAAAGGATTTACACGGCGGAAGGGTGCTTTGCTGTGTATTGTACTTCCTATTTCTAGTCCCGTCGTACGTGCTGTACACGTCATCGCGCAAGCTTTCGATGGACTGTTTGTGCATCCGTGTGTGGTCAAGTCCGTTCAGTCGAAAGTATGACGGACTGTCCGTCGGATTGTATGACGGACTAAGTAGGCCATACAGTCCGCTCGTGTGTACGCGGCATAAGTCTAAATAATTTTCCTGGTGCCAACATGGCAATATACATGCGGCAGCCCATCCAAATTGTTGGAATATCCAGAGGTTATGGCTAGGTGGCTACACGGATTGTTCTCTCAACAGGAGTTTATCTAAGGATCCCAACACGAGTGTCATTTCTCTGCTTGTGGCCTCTGCATATCCTTGGAAGGCTGCTGGGTCAAGGTGTTTGGCTTCAGTTCCTGTGGCAAAACAGTTCACCGTTCCAAAGTCCATCGGGAACATTAGCTTGTTCTCCATCTTGAAGTTTTAAGGGTCTGGGTTCAGATGCAAGTTTTGCATAGAGAATTTGCATTGCCTTCCTTCACCTGGGAGATTTTCGGGCTTTGATGGGCATCAAAGATAATTAATGTCCCTATCTCTTCAGCAGAAAAAGCAATTACTGCACCTTGTATAGGACCTGTGCACTGCCAATCTGGGGTCCTGCCCTTTGACCTCTTTTCAGCACGTTAGGTATTAGTCAGGATGCTGGAGACAGTACTAGTAGTATTGCTTTCCTGAAATGAATTTCCGTGGTGGGATCCATAGATGACCTACTGTTTAGGGAACAATCAATGTGGGATCTATTGAGCAACCTGGTCTTAACCTCTGGATATGCCAGCAATTTCGATGGGCTACCACGTGTATGCTGCCATGGATTTGCACCAGGAAAAGAAAATGATGGTAAGTATTTGACACAATTTTCCATTTTATATATACTCATAGCTCCCTAGTCCTTTCAATTTATAACATACTGTATATATATATTTTTAACATGGTGTTATAATTTTAAAACCAGAACAGTAACTTCTCCTTTATGCAACCTTCTGTGCTCTTTTTTAGTCTAGCATGCTCTTTTTATGCTCAATCCCCCTTGGATTATCTGCTGTCAAAATTAATATCATTTTCAATACAATACCATCGTAACAGACCATATTTGCACGTCCTTCTATCGAATCTGCTCCCTGTGTAAGCAAATAACACAACTCTAAACCAATGTTTGTACAGCACCACTGATGAAAAATAAATCAGGTAATATCCAGCGGGCAGGACAGGAGACGTGTTTCACTTGAGTTTGCATCCCTGAAAATATAATTTGGTCAATAAACCTCAAGCTTTTACCTGATTCTTGGTTTCTGTGTGCTGGGGCTATATATACTTTACTTCATCATTTTCATTCTTGTTTTATTGCTTTTCAAAGCACAGGTGTGAATGGATAATAGAGTACTGAGACCTCTACCTACTCCTACTGGTTAAAGGAAATCTACTCACAAAACCCCAAATTAAAGCTAAATTCCTAGCAAACATAAAATAATATCCTTTAATGTAGTTATGCATTCATTAGACTGGGAGTCTCCAAACTATGCCAATGGGCCATATCCTGAATGTAAGGGGGAACTCTATTAGGCAAACTTGGATGTAAGGGGGGACTCCAATGGGCATTCTTAGAAGTAAAGTAGGACTCCTGTGGGCACACCAGTATGTAAGGGGGAACTCTTATGAGCATGTCTGGATGTTTTGGGAAACTCTAATGGCCACTCCTGGATGTAAGGAAAGACTATTATGGGCACTCCTGGATGTATAGGCAAACTCTAATGGGCACTCCTGGATGTAAGGAAAGATTCATATGGGCACTCTTGGATGTATGGGAAAACTCTAATGGGAACTCCTGGATGTATGGGGAAACTCTAATGGGCACTTCTTGATGTATGGGGAAACTATAATGGGCACTGCTGGCTGTATGGGGAAACCCTAATGGGCACTTCTAGATGTATGGGGAAACTCTAATCGGCACTCCTGGATGTATGGGGAAACTGAAATGGGCACTCCTGGATGTATGGGGGAACTCTAATTGGCACTCCTGGATGTATGGGGAAACTCTAATGGGCACTCCTGGATGTATGGGGAAACTCTAATGGGCACTCCTGGATGTATGGGGAAACTCTAATGCGCACTTCTGGATGTAAAGAAAGACTCTTATGGGCACTCCTGGGTGTATGGGTAAACTCTGATGGGCAATACTAGATGTAAGGGGGGACTCTGGTGGGCACTACTAGATGTAAGGGGGCTCTTTATAAAACAGTTTTTTTCTTTGTTTTGTTTTTTGTTTTGCGGCCAGGAAATATTTATAAAATATATGATGTGACCCTTGCACTAAAATGTTTGGAGCCCCCTGGAAAAGGTACACCTCCACAGGGGACAGCTCTAGAATTAAAGTGAATATTGCTGCAAATTTTGCTTTTTTTTAACTCTTGCTGCCACATTTATTTTTTTATTCACTTACCTGGAGTTTTGTAATAAGTCAGTACTGTGAACCAATCCTGCTTTATTGCTTAGTACTATCCCAAGGTGACAACACTTATGGCGCATACACACAGCTGGACTTTCTAGCAGACTTGGTCTTACGGAATCAGTCCGTCGGACAATCCGATCATGTGGGCTAATCCGATCGTTTTTCCTTAAAAAAAAAATCAGACGGACCTAGAAATAGAACATGTTTCAAATCTGTCCGACGGGCTCAATTTTTATCGGGAAAACCGTTCGTCTGTATGCTGGTCCAAAGGACCAAATACGACGCAAGGGAAGCTATTGGCTACTGGCTATTAAACTTCCTTTTTTAGTCCCGTCTTACGTCATCACGTTCAAAACGAACTGACTTTCAAACGGACTTAGTCCATTCGTGTGTGGCCAAGTACATTCGTTCAGAAAGTCCGTCGGAAATCCGCCAAAAATCCATCGGGAAGACCGTCAGACCTAGTCTGCCGGAAAGTCTGGTCGTGTGCACGCGGCATAACTCATTGTACCGTATGTATCGAGAAGCAGTGTTGTCACTCTAAAACAGGAAGTGCCACAAGACTACAGAACACCTCTTCTTCCCTTCTTTATTGTCCATAAATAGGGAAATGTGTTTTGCAGTCCACAGAGACAGCTATGAACAATGTAACTGATAAGAATGCATCACAGACAGAGAGCACAGTAAGTTACAAGCTCACAAGATTTCTGGCAGGATCATCGGCTTATCAAACAGATATAACAAAACAAAAAGTACTTTCAGTGGTATTTTTAACAGACCAAAAGGGAGCAAACAATAGAAGCTTGTTGTATTTGTAAGGGTATACACAGATTTGTTGTTTTGTAAAGGTACAATGGGCTTTCTTTGGTTATGGAAATCTCTTTTAACCATGTTGGACCTGTTCTTGTGCCTTAGCTTTGTTTGTTTTTTACATTTTGTTTAATAGAAAGAAAAAAGCAAGCAGTTATAAAAAAAAAAATGTGTTGTGTCAATTTTTTGTAACAAAAAAGTAATATTCATGTATTGTACTTGTTTTTTTTTTTATAAAAACATTAAACTAAAAAAAAGAAAAAAAAAAAAGAAAAAAAAGATGGAAGAATACTAAACAAAATAAACAAACCTGGCTTTAAACACCCACAACATATTCTTAGTGAGGAAAAGAATATTACATTTCTATTTAAATATATTTTTTATTGTATTTATATAGTCCCTGCCCACAGGGAGCTTACAATCTAAGGTCCCTATCCCACTTGCCTGCACACATTATAGGGTTAATTTAGACAGGAGCCAATTATCCTGCTACTATGTCTTTTTTTTTCCAGGCAAATTTTTCCTGAGCAGCTCATTAAGCAAAATTTAGATTTTTGGCACCAATTTCTTAGCAAAGTTAATTCTGAAGAAATCCCACAGCTTATCTGTAGAGCCAGGCAAGTGACCCAATCTACCAGACTCTACTGGAAGAGAAATTGCACTTTGGGGTGGACTGGCTCTTTAAAATATAATATGGAAAAAACAACATTTAAAACATTTAAAAAATATAAAAATAAAATAACCATAATAATAATAATAATAATAATAATAATACTAATAATAATAATAATAATAATAATAATAATAATAATAATAATAATAATAATATACAAATATTATACTATAATAATAATAATAATAAGAAGAAGAAGAAGAAGAAGAAGAAGAAGAAGAAGAAGAAGGAGAAAAAGAAGGTGGTTTGGTGTAAAAATAATATTATTAATAATGATAATAATAATAAGAAGAAGAAAAAGACAAAGAAGAAAAAGAAGAAGAAGAAAAAGAAGAAGAAGAAGAAGAAGAAGGAGAAAAAGAAGGTGGTTTGGTGTAAAAATAATATTATTAATAATAATAATAATAATAATAAAAATATAATAATATAAAATAGTATTATAGTGTTTTAACATCAAACCACCTTCTTTTTCTTCTTCATCTTCTTCTTCTTCTTCTTCTTCTTCTTCTTCTTATTATTATTATTATTATTATTATTATTATTATTATTATTATTATTATTATTATTATCATTAGGTGGTTTGGTGTTAAAATAATAATAATAATAATAATAATAATAATAATAATAATAATAATAATAATAATAATAATAATAATAATAGTATTATAGTGTTTTAACTTTTAACATCAAACCACCTTCTTTTTCTTCTTCTTCTTCTTCTTCTTCTTATTAGGTGGTTTGGTGTTAAAATAATATTAATAATAATATTAATATAGTATTTTAACACCAAACCACCTTATTTTTCTTCTGCTCCCTCTTCTTCTTCTTATTATTATTATTATTAGTAATAATAATAATACCTAGGATTCTGTTAAAATAATAATAATAATAATAATAATAATAATAATCAATAATTAAGTATGTTTACTTAATGTTTATTTATTTATTTTTATTATCGTTCACTGAGACCTATAGTAGGTACCTTATTTTGCTCTTTAATGTTTAAGATATTTTTTTACATAAATAAATAAAATATCCTTATCCAAATGTGTGGGTTTACCTGTGATTTTGCCTGGACTGGCCTTTCTTCAGTAGGCCAATGCCTTAATGCACCATTCGAGGGAGCTCTTGCAACATGCTTGTGTTTCTCAGGAAAGGTTAAAAAAAAAAAGAAGAGAAATAATTTCCTGCAAAGTGAGCCGAGCCGCTTCAAGCAGAAGCACACCAAATGATAAGATGATCTATTTTAAAACCTTCTGCATATTTCTCATTCATGATAATAGCATTCATTGTCTTAACTTAAGGCCCGTAAGTGGTGGAGGGAGCCTGTAATCATTAGCCTCGTATCCGGAATGGCTCAGAATTGAGCCGTTTTTATTTTTTTAAATGAGATGGGGAGTTATTGGTGATCTGGGTTATTAATTGATACATTATCCAGTTTCATAACATGGCAGTGTGCAGCTTGATGCTGTGAAGACATTGATTGACAGCTCTTCCACGACGCAGTTCTGCAGCTCCAGCAGAACATAATGTACTAATATTAATTTGCTACTTTAAATTCTTTTTGCAGCTGAAATGTTTCCTGAAAAGAGTTGGCTGCTTATATATTGCATGCAGCATTTTGCTTTCAAAAGCATTGTGAATATCCTAATCGTCCCTTGGAGAGGAGTTACTGGTGGTATTCGCTCATTACTACTATTACGGCTGCTGCTACTGCTATGACTAATAATAATAATAATAATAATAATAATGTTAAAGTATGTGTTATACTAATCATTAAAATCTAATATAAACTTTAACATGCTAAGGTCGTTTTAAAAGTTATTTTCAATATTTGTAAATCTGCAGCTTTCATTAAAATAACAATTGGCGATCCTGCCATGAAGGTCATTACTTAGGCCAGCCTTTGTCAACCTTTTCAACACAGAGGAACCCTTGAAATAACTTTTCAGTCTTCAGGAACCCCTGTTAGAAAGTACTATATCCCCAATTCGTGATACATTAGTGTGATGGTCAGTGGGAAGAATGGTCCTTACACTTGTGGTCATTGGGAAGATTTCTCCCTTACAGATAGCTAAAAAGATCAATGGTGTCAGTGGGAACTTATCTGAGAGGCAGAAATTGTTCAATGCTCAAGGAACCCCTAGCAACCTCTGAAGGAACCCTACAGTTCCATGGAACCCTGGTTCAGTAACCCTGACTTAGGCATTTCCTGTTATAGGGTGACAATGCTGCATCTCGGTCTCATAATTGTGTCTTATAGTGGCTAACACACACATAGATTGAGTTTTTTTTTACCAGCAGGAAATCTGCTGTGATAAATGCCATGAAGCCACCACTGGAGCAGTAGAGCACATGTAGAACGGAAGTTTCTAAATGCTGGCCCAATAGCTGCAAGGTTTTATCTGGCCCTCTGATGTAAGAGGAGACTTCGATGGGGACTTAAGGGGGGCTTTGATGATGACCCTGGTGTAAGGGGAGACTCTGATAGGAGAACTCTGATGCAAATGGGACTTTGGTGGGGGGGGGGGGGTCACATATAAGGGGGTACTTTGATGGGGACCCTGATGTAAGGGAGGCTCTGATGTAAGGGGATTTTGATAGGGATTCTCATATAAGGGGGGTGCTCATAGGAATTCTGATGTAAGGGGACTTTAATGGGAACCCTGGTGTAAGGGGTGACTCTAATGGGGACACTGATAAAAGGGGACTTTAATATAAGTGGGACTTTGATGGGGAGTCTCATATAAGGGGGTACTTTGATGGGTACCCTGATATAAGGGGGACTCTGATGTAAGGGAAGTTTTGATAGGGACTCTCAGAATAATTCTGATGTAAGGGGACTTTAATGGGAACCCTGGTGTAAGGGGTGACTTTGATGGGGACACTGATATAAGGGGAATTTGATATAAGTGGGACTTTAATGGGGAGACTCATATAAGGCATGTACATTGATGGGGACCCTCATGTAAGGGGGACTCTGATATAAGGGGGGTTTTGATAGGGACTCTCAGATAAGGGGGGGGGGGGGGGGGGGGCTCTCATAGGAATTCGGATGTAAGGGGATTTTAATGGGAACCATGGTGTAAGGGGTGATTCTGATGGGGTCAGCTATATAAGGGAACTTTGATATAAGTAGGACTTTGATGGGGACACCTATATAAAGGGACTTTGATATAAGTAGGACTTTGATGGGGACTCTAATATAGGAAGTACATTGATGAGGACACTGATGTAAGGGGGACACTGATCTACAGGGGATTTTGACAGAAACTCTCATACAAGGGGGGCTCCCATAGGAATTCTGATGTAAGGGGACTTTAATGGGAAGCATGATGTAAGGAGTGACTCTGATAGGGACACTGATATAAGGGGACTTTGATATAAGGGAGACAAAAAGTGCCAAAGAGCCACATGCAGCTCTTGGGCTACAGGTTGGGCATCAGGGTGTTAGACGACCTGGCCAAGCATAACCTAAAAGAAGAAATGATTATCAAGTGTACTTATACAGTATCTCACAAAAATGAGTACACCCCTCACATTTTTGTAAATATTTTATCTTTTCATGTGACAACACTGAAGAAATTACACTTTGTTACAATGTAAAGTAGTGAGTGTACAGCTTACATAACGGTGTAAATTTGCTAGGCCCTCAAAATAACTCCGTTTTGTAAATATTTACAAAAATGTAAGGGGTGTACTCCGTTTTGTTAGATACTATACAAACAGTAAACAAGACAAAACATTATGCTAAGAGACATAGAGAAAAAAGGAAGGCACAAACGCCTAGTGCATTACCTTTAACATCAATTATATATTTATTGAAAAAATGCCAAAGACATTTTGGTAGGCAAGCTCCCTTCCTCAGAGCCCTTGTCTCCCGAAACATCAGCTTTCCAATTGCAGAGATTTGTCTTCCCTGATATTGGAGTTGTGTATGATATCTGTTTTAACTTCTCATGTTTGTGAGTATGTCTTTGGCAATTTTTTTAATAAACATGTAATTGGTGTTGAAGGTGATGCATTAGGCGTTTGCGCTCTCCTTTTTTTCTCTATAGTG